>NC_090440.1:913305626-913619432 GCF_031143425.1 Pleurodeles waltl
CAACATCTAAAAATACCACCATGAAAGTTATGTCCTGAAAAGTTGCTGGTTTAACCAGGATCTTAAATGGTGAGGCAATAATAAAAAAGCTGCAGAAGCAAATATAGTTTGCCTCCAATAAACTTGCGCGGTATCTCCAACTCACTCGGAAGGATTTTCAGAACTGCACAAACCAGCCAATAAACTACACTTCTTAGTAAGACCATTGGGAAAATATCAGTTTCAATAAATTGCTTAACAGAGGTAACCATCACAGAATTCCAGGTGAACTTTGAGATGCTGAGGTTGCCATTTTGGGTGGCTACTCGGACAATGGAGGCACTGTGGCGTTTTTGCTAATAAATGCATTCCTCAATGTGCACGGACCGAAGAAATTGGAAATAGCAAGAAACAAGATAGCTTTCTGCAAGACTTACTATGTGAATATTAAAGTTTAGACACAGAAATAGCAAGTGATATCAAATTATATAATCTTGGGGATTGTTATTATACATAAAGGGAGGAGTGCCCCAGCAGACAGGAGATAACAACTTCCTACAAACTTACAACCTTCCCTCCGCAGGAACAATAGAAAACACACTCTAGGTTTACTCCATTAACAATAGCATAACAATAGACAATATCTTCCTAAGCATAAATCTCAAAAAAGCATGTTTGGTTTCATAATGACTTGTCATGAAGTACCTGATGACGTAATGCTCAGAGTTGACCCTGAACTTTAAGGAAGTCCCTGAGAACATACAGTGACCATCAGTCATACAAAAGGAGCAGAAGACCACACATTGCTGATATTGCATTTGACCCCCCGCCACAATGAACAGGTGTTCAGGAATCGGAAGAGTTCCCACTCACTCAGGGTCATATTTATACTTTTTGACGCAAAACTGTGCAAAAGCAGTTTTGTGTCAAAAACTTTAACACCAGCTAACGCCATTTTTTTGCACCACCCGGGCGTCAAATTTATACTTTGACGCACCGTGGCACAAAGCACGGGTTAGAGTCATATTTTTTTACTCTAACCATTGTGACATGTCGTAAAGCAAAACAACGTTAATGCTGAGAAAATGACTCTAATCCAGTTTACGACGTTGCAAACTGGATACGCTCCATTTTTGCCCACATTTGCGTCAAAAAGTGGCACCAAACAGTGCTCAGGAGCCCCAAAAATAGATCCCAGAAGCCAGTGGAGACCCTAATCGACCAGGAACCAGCCAGAAGGTACCAGACAAGACCCAGGAGAGGGAGAAGAAGAAAAGTAAGTGTTGTTTTAGTGCAGAGGAGCAGGAAATACTGGTCAGAGAGGTGACGGAACACCAGCATCAACTTTTGTCACCTCAAAATTGCCAATTGGGAGGATAGAGGCAATTTGGCAACAAATTGTCAACAAGATGAACAGTGTGGCAGAGGTCTGTAGAACAGTCACAGAGTGCAAGAAAAGCTGGCATGACTGCAAGTGCAGGACAAAGGAAAAAATGTCAAGGAACAGGAAGGCAGCACTGCAGACTGGAGGTGGGAGTCCAGCACCGCAGGAGGCCATGGACCAGATGGAGGTGATGGTGACAGCCGTCATGCCAGCGGAGATTGTCACAGGAATTCAAGGACAGGACAGCGCAGACTACCAGGAAACAACATAGGTGCAGGGTAAGTTGCATGGGGAAAAATGTCTAACTGTTAACTGCAAACAGGGGGAGGTGCATACCTACTACACAATGCATGTCAGCCATGGAAATCAGGCAGTGGAAAGTGCAAAGGGGCACGGGACAGGTGCATGGGCTGTGCAGGGGAAACCAGGGGCACAGCACAACACTACACCAACAACCTATGCATGGGGGTACTCTGCCATGCCAAGGCTGTTGGAAAGGCAAAGCCAGTCCAGGAGGGTAGGGTAGAACGTAAAACTGGGATGCTGTCACAGAACAGGTAGTATTGCCACAACATGAACTAGGGCTCAATTCCCAGTCTCAGGCCATATCCACAAGTGGCATTTACCATTGACAACAGTTGCCACTACCACCTGTGCTGTGTGTGCTGGTCAAGTAGCAAATGGCAGTTCAGTGTCCATGGATCAAACACACCCAAAATTCAGGGTTCAGGATGACGATGTTACCAATCCCCTGTAATTCCTAACAAAGTGTAAATCCTGTCAAATGCTCATGTTTATAGGCGCAATAAACATCATGTATTGTTACTTACATTATGGAGTACACAGCAGTAATGTCATACCCATGCTGCCCATTCCAGGGTCCACCCCGTGCCTGTGTTACAATAGCTGCAATGCCTTGCAAATCTCAACTGTCATACTGCTAAGACAACAGCATTAAGGGGGAGGACATATGTGTCTAGCTAGTGAAACATACCCGCACAGTCTTACAGTCATAAGAGGAAATGCCAGGCCCATCAGTGCAATGCAATGTAGCACACATTGGCAAACATCAACATGACACACTACCAATGCTGGCACCTGTTTCGTGCCATGCCAATGCCATACATAGTATGTGCTTGGTCTCTAGCAATGTGTAGGTGTATGTGAAATATCAGAGACTGGGTCAGTCCCATATTGTTAAGTGTGGTGCAAGTGGCATTAGAAACCGACAGCCATTGCAAGGCCTCACTATGCTAATGGAAGTAGAGGGAGGGTTGAGTAGGACAAGACGGTGACAACACACAATTTGGACAGAACCTACACCTAGAGGATGTGATGCAGACAATTCCCCAAACTGCCCACACTACATGTGACATGCAGGTGGGGCATAGACCTGTGAGAATGCTGATATTAATGATAGGAACAAAGAACAGGAACCAAGATTACAATGTCCCACTAATAGTAAGTCAGTGACGTCACATTAAAACTGCCACAACACAGACACACTAATTGTACAATATCTCACTGCAGATGACGATGGCTCTCCTGTGGATATGCCTGTAATGGACTTCCCTGATGACATGGATGACGAGCTGACAACCATTAGCCAGCAAACCCTCTAAGATGTCCTCGGAACTCTCCAGACCCCATCTTCAGTCGCAAGGAGGAGCACAGGTGTAGCAGCCATCACAGAGGACCCACCTACCACCCCAATAGTACGACCTGCCAGCTCCAACAAAGCTGAGGACTCTGATGACACTGGTACCATCTTTGAGAGGACAGCATTGGGAGTACAGTGGGAGCTGGCCAAGGAGGTGTGGTGGGGATGCAAAATATGGCAGCAAGCCTTCAGGGGATGCGCATGTGCATGATGTCATCTGCAGAACAGTCAGCAGCCATGCAAGTGCAACAATCCCTACTGCAAGGACTACTACAGTGAGTGAGGGATTTCACCACAGCAGTTAGGGAGTTACCACAACATCTGGCATCCCAAACATTTCACTGCATGCATGACTGCAATCATGACCCCCTCAGGGCCGGCCTGGCTGCCTATCACAGCGATGTAGCTGCTATACTCAAGAACCAGCAGCTCCTCCTTGCTGCAGTAATGCCCTTAATAACCCCACAGTTGGCAGCTACCAGGAATTCTGAGTCCACTTCTTCAAACACTGAAGTGTGTGTTGCCCCTTCAAACTCACCACCACCAAGATCAGAGGAGATGACACACACAACAGAAGATGTGGAACAGATCACCTTCACCCGTAGGAGTACCCGGTAGCACCAGTCCATGCCACATGGACACTGACTTCCTATGTCCTGTGCTTGTTAATATGCCAGTCTTGCTACAGTTGGTAACATGCACTGTTCTCCAGTACACTGTTTACCTTACCACTGTGCACTGTAATTGTCTGTCACTACCTCATTGGCAATTAATGTTCCTCTACACTGAATGACACTTCACCACAGCAAGTCCAATGGCATGTCCCTCACCATTGCACTTGTGTTGCGTCACAATAGAAGGTGTCACACTAAGGGACTTACAATCCATGTAAGTATTGCACTACAGCACTTTAAAATAAATAGCACTTACACAACCACTTTGTCTCTGTGTAATGTGACACATCAACTGTGTAGGAGATTTGTGATGCATGTAACATGTCAATGGCCACAGAATGTTAATACAACAGTGTAGAAAGAATGTGGGCTGATAACTATGCACAAGGGTCTGGATGTTATCATCATTTGTGTATTTCTGAAGTTAAAAAATCACAAACAGTATAATGCTGTGTGGAACTGAATATGTCAGGTCCAAAGTATGTACAAGATGAAACTCAATGTGGTCCACATTCCCTTCAAGACAATCATTATGAATGTGACGTCTGACTCTAAACTTTAATCACACAGCCACACCATACAGCAGGAATGGATGTGTATGAGTGTATGGACAATTACGTAACCTGGGAGTACAATGTAAGAAATCATAGGTGTGATTTATGTAAACTGAACTTCATAAGAATATGACATCACTCAGCTTCTCAGGGTTCACATGAACATCAGGCTGCAGGCAGATGTCCCTCAGTGCCCAAGATTCCAACACAGGACTCAAACGATGACAGATTTAAAATAACACCAACCTTTACAACACATTGGGAACCATAGTTACCTTGAGTGGTGGGTGCAATGGATGGCAGATGCATAGAGAAGTAGCTTTGTTGTAGCTGCCAATGTGACAGCTTATTTGGAAGTGAGAATAACCATGTCAAGAATTGGATTTGGATGCAGGAGAGAACACAAATGCAAATACAAAATTGACACTGTACACTCATGCAAAGGCCCTGATCCCCAAGCATATGACACATACTGTAAAGGAGTACATAAAACTTTATTATATCAGTATGAAAGGAAACTTAAACTGTGGTAAACACCTAAACTAACCTAACCTATCCTAACTATACTTTACCCACAACTGGCCCTAACTACCCTAAGCTAAATTTACTTACCCATGTAACTAAACACTCTAAACATCAACCCCCCAGCCCCCTTATATGACGGGACACGTGTAGGACAACATATACTAACCTAAACACATACTAACTTATCCTAAACAAATATATATGTTTTTGTATTTTTTATTGTATATTTAAAAAAAATTTTTATACACATAAACCCCAACATCATCAAAAGCAAAGCATGTAATAATATAAAACTCCCACCCCTAACCCACTTATCCTAACTAAACTAACAACCTACTCTAACCTAACACTAAGCCCCTTAAACCCACTAAAGAAAAGAGTGAGGAAAGAGGAGGAAGGGGACTGAATTATGGGTGAGGATCAACAAGTCACAAATTGGTCCTCCTCAGGATTTTCTTAATCCCCCGCAGTCTCCTGCTATTGCGGGCCACCTTCTCCTGCAGCCTGTCCATCCGGCGCAACATACGTTGCATGTCATGTTGTAGTGTCCTGAACTCGGTCATGTCCAATACTGCAGCTGGGGTTGTCTGGGTAGCACTTGTTGAAGCTGGTGCTGGTGCTGGTGCCGTGGTTGAAGGAGGAGGTGCAGAAGGTGCTGCTTGTGGGCCTTGGGCTGACAAGGTCCAGGGACCTGCTGGAGTGGGTGTCATCCCTGGAGCCACTGTGGTCTGAGCTGTTCTGGTGGTGGAAGTTGTGGGCAATGCTGGCCCTCCTTGGCTAAATGCCCTCCATGCCCCTGTGGCTCTCTCATGACGATATCTCCTTGCCATATTATGGAACCCAGCCTCCACATCGAGTATGTGGCGGTGCGCACTGCCCGCCTCTGAAATTCGCATATCTCCTGGGCATTCATGTTGGCAGGTGTAACAATAGAGACAGGGAAAACATAAGTAACATCATTGTGTGATACATGTACAGATGATATTCTAACACTTCATCAAAAATAGCACATGCAGACCAAATCACAGTACAGATAATAGAATGTCCCTGAGGAATGACATGCCAGTGCAGCCTACCCATCAACTATCTAACAGCACAGCAATACACAACAATGTGTGTACTTAATTAAATGATCTGTGCAAATTTGTACTGCTGTTAGTCACATAACAAATGCTGCAGGTACTCAACATGTGCCAGGCCAACTAATCACTATATTCTGGATCAAATTCAAGGCACACAAGACCTGTGATTTGTATATGGAACTGCCAGGACAGTATGCAGTTGGTAATCATAAGGGGGCATTGTAGTTTGGAACACATAAATGTTTGAATTACATGTCTGTCATCTACACTGTGACCATCACACCTAGCTACACATATTTTCTACCCCTGTGCCTCAGGGGGGATGAACATGCAACACATAGGTAAGGAGGCCTGCCAACTAGGATTGAGTCAACCATTGGACAATCACATCTCCATTCATTTTTCAATTAGCGGACAATTGTCAACATCATTAGATCTCACTGACATATTTCCAAAATCAATCACCCATCTGGCCTTGACCTGAATGTACGCCTATGACATTTCACTCAAGTGCCACGTAAATGGAGTACAACATGTGGAGCTAGATGCTGCGGGACAGTCACCCATACAGTCCTACGTGTTCATTACTTAACAGGGATGCGCAAGTCTATGTGTAAAACTGATGCATCACTGTTCTGTGTGAATTAGGGTATGACTTGCTGACTAAATTATGACACTGGCCACCTCCAAATCAATTTTTTACATACATATAGCAACAAATCACCTTGTTCACCTGCCCATGCCTATTGTACAGCACTCGACTCCCAATATATGACTCTCCGCCGCTGAATGTCTAACTCTTCCATGGAACAATATGTCAACCTCCAGTCAAAACACATATCAGATCACGTGCCAGCACATCGTATCTTGCAATGAGTCCAACAGACAGGAGTCAATCACACAACAGCTGAAAACACAACACAGGACAAACATATTAACACTTACTGGATATGTCTGGGTCCGCAAATCGAGCCACTTCATCTATTGTGTAGGGGGCTGGTCCACCTGTAAAACATGGAAGGGTGATATGTGCTTAATGTCTGATCACTGTACAAAAGTTGGAACAACAAATCACTGTGTGATAGAGCTGCACATCAGGCATGTAGACACCCCAACAGACATACCACTGCAAACATGCATTGACACTGTCACTCCAGTGAGTGATAAACACACATATGCACACATGCACTGGCCCTAACAATCATGTGGTGCCAAACATGAATACTCAATTTTGTGCTTAATTCATTCCAGAGGGTACTCCATTTCATCATTTGTAATTGGGAGACACATGCAATGCCACATTCCTGGGGCACTGCCATACCAGTGACTCAGGTATTGTGGCTTGTGCATCAAGGGACAATGAGTAAATGTGTGATGCTCATGTGGGTTGATTTGCGTTCATTAATTATTGTGCTTTCAGTGGTCCATAATAGGTGTGCCAGTGTTGTATGTAGGGTATATATATGCCACATTGGCAGTGTACCCTGAGCCGTATATGCCTCCTCTGACAACATGATGGCAGGGATCCTGTGTGTTACTTGATAACAATGTTACGCTAAACATGGATTGGCCACTTTTCTGATTCAAAACAACAAAAAGATGTATGTGACAGTGTCTTAGTTGATCATCATACAGAACAGAATGCATGGGCACAGGTGTAGTCATTGTACCTGAAATGTGTTTCTCTGGGCCCTGTGTACCTATATTAGGTATTGTAAATCACACTTTGCCAGAATCAGCAACTTAGATTTGCCAAGTTGGGTGATCAGTGGTAGTGCAACCGAATTGACACTGTCCGCTAATAAAACATGGGTTAGCAAACGTCCTACTTCTGCAATCATGATGAGGTAGGTCTCTATTTGAAAGCACCTTGGGAATGGCGGCACTCACAGGAATGTGGCCTGCTGATCCTAACAGACCACCATGTCTGTGACAGCCTTCATACTGAGAAGTTAACATTTGTACAAATGCTGCACTATATCAGCAGGGGTGTACCAAAAGTAAATAACAACCTATTTCATCACTAAAATAGTATAATGGAAGCAGTTAGTGGTCCCTTGCACAACATCATGCTCAAAAATAGTTTGTGACCATGCATTCACAAAGAGCAGGGATCCCATGATGACCCATTCACTTTACAAAATAGTTTGGCACCTAAGTGACACAGATGGCAACTGCACTAGCTCAGTACCAGCAATTGCGCCCAAGCCAAAAATTTTGTTGGGCCCTGCTACTCAATGATAGGTTTTAAATGTCTACTCTGACAAGCCACGAGATGAACCTGTTTTGTGCTACTGCAATCTGGTAGCATCTTTGCCCATTTGGGTTTGGCCATGTGAAATATTATCTGTCCAGACGTAAACACCCAAAACAGTGAACTTAGGGCCAGATGTGTCATTTTTGTGTGTTACATTTGCATCATTTGTTTACTCTACAGCCATGGAAATTAGCAAAATAAATTTGATTGTAGCAAGTGTGCTATACTTTTGTGTCCAGAAATAACGCAAATGCAGCACAAACAAGGTAGAAATATGGGCCTAAGATAATAGCGGAGGTTATGAAGAGCTTGGTACGTATGGCCATGAATACTGTTCAGACATGGTTCCACAAAACTGGGGACTACATTGTTTCCATGTATTACCATGTGAAATACATCCCATTCCTGGTACACTCACAGGCCCTGATTCATAATTGTGTTTGTGCCGCATTGCCATCATCTATTGATGCAAAAGTGGCACTAAATTACAAAATGAATTTGTCTTTTTTAAATTTGCGTGGCTTTTGCGTCAACAAATGATGGTAATGCGTTGCAAAAATTGTATAAATCAGGGCCACAGTTTGTTCAATTTGCATTCCACATGTTCACAAACATTCCATGCAGCCTGTCGCAAAAGCTGCTACTGTCACTCCAGAGCATTGTACTGTACTCATTAGTACATTTTGTACTCACCAACAGGGCCACCAATCACCACACCCAAGTGGTCCAGCAGGTCATACTCTTGGGCCACCAGATCAGCCCAGCGATGCTTCAGCTGGTGGTCGTTGCGCTGGCTGTTGAATATGTACCGCTGGTGGAACAGCACCTTTGCCCACCTGAGCCTTCTTGCCTCCGTGTGATATCCCTGTATCACACGACCCCCAGCCTCCAACATCAGGGGGAGGAAGTGGCACACCAACCACACAAATGCCCCTACCTCCTCTTCACCCACTCGCCCCAGACATGGCCTTCCCAAAATCTCAACAAAATTAGGAAAGAAAAGTGTAAAGAGGGAAAAACAGGGAAAGGAGGTAGGAAAAGGAAACTTAACTAACCCACAGACAGCCCAACAATACCCCAACTAACAATACCCACAAACAGACTCCCAACAGTACAAAGGCAAATCTAATTACAATAAATGACAAAAACACTTACATAGGATACCACGGACACTTACAAAACACCAAAATCCAATATCAATAGCACACAGGAGACAAATTCACAGAGAAAAGTCAAAACACAGCCACACAGTCTAGAATAATCACAAACTGTAAAGTGAAAGTAAACCCACTGTACCAGTGTGTGAGCATCATTTTTTAACGCATATGCGTAATATGTAGACGCGTATGCATCTTTTTTTACGCGTTTGACTCTTAAACTGTGTTTGAGTGATTTTTCAATTTTTAACATGCATGCAGCCTATAACTATACAAAGATAGGATGGTATGACCTGCAGTGTGTGTTCTAGTGTTTGGGCACTTGTGGCAGACCATACTACTGCGGCCCATAATACTCATGTTGTTGTGCAGGATTAGCTCTCTTAACTGACGCAACAGCAACACAAACTTTGGAAATAAAATAGAAATGTTCTAGTTTGAGCAGGTGTTGCATCAATAGAGGACAGCAAAGCTACATTAATAAACAAATATACTCATGGACTGTGTGTTTATGTGTGTGAATTGTCTGTTCAAAATATTGTTGTACCTCTGTGGGAACGGCATGAAAGAAATTTGGCGTCATGTGCATGTGTGAATGTGTTATAAATGGGTTTAACTATCAGATGCCATTCATCGAGGTACATCAGTCATGATATGTGTTTGTAATATCTGTTGGGTCTTATGCTGTGTGTACTTGCTTGACATTGGGGACAAAAAAATTCCCATGACTAACTATACAGAGGAAAGATTAATGACGGTTGATAATTCCTATGTAAGAGATGTTATCCTTCACATGGAATGAAATGTTGGATACCACTTCATTGTCACTTGTGTGTATACTACCCATGAGTCAGGCATTTTAAAATGCTAGGTAGGTACAGTGTTTGTGACACAGAGTCTCAAATCCAATCCTAAAATTATGTACACCACAGTTTGAGTCATGTAATTGACCTATGTTTCTCCTGTGGCTGTGGAGGACCAGCATACCATGCTGCATGTGTTCACATGTTTCTAGTGGTTCAGTGCACAAAGGTGTCCAGTTCAAGTGTTTGGCCGTGTGTACCCTGTGTCAGTATTGGCCTCTGTGTTGTCACAGTTACGTGCAGGTCTAGTCATGAGTCTGTGGAGCCAACCCTTGAATTAACAGAGTATCCTTCAAAGCAGATTTGACCAAAAGCCAAAGATCAACTAACGGCACACATGGGGATAGTCCAGCTATGGCACAGCAGAACTTTTAGACGGGTGACGACAGAGCAACCTTGGTGTGCTCAAATATGTTATGGATCATTAATAGGAAACAGGCAGGTTTCATCACAACATTTGTACACAGGGTGGGCTCTGAAATTCCCACTGCAACAGGGAACATCAGTGCCTCTGTGCTGATTAATCTCACAGCTAGTCACCATACAAGCCCCATCAAAAGGTGGTGGTAGAAGTTAATCTGTGTCTGGACCGCCAGGGCACAAACAGGTTTTGTCCTTACATACACATTAGCAACCCTTGTTTGTTGTGCTGGATGCACAGTACCAAATCCATGCATACAGCCATTGCACACTATCACTGTTTGGCACTAATGAATACATGCAAAACCAGACAAGGGATGGGGCTGGATTAGGCCATTTGAATACATGTACCAGAACAAAATACGATAAGTAAGCTGATTAAACTATACTATACATTAGGGGATTCATCGTAGACCTACCAGACACAATACCCCAGGAGGAAACAGAGGACCTGGAAAGCAACTATGAGACAAATGGAGCCACAGGAAACCTCTATGGTTAACACAAAGACTGGAACCAGTCTGGCTAACAGGATACAGGCTCTGTAAGGAAGAAACATGAACAAGGCAAATACACAGTGAGCAGACTCTGACTGGGACAAACAGGAACAACACTGTGGGAACAAGGAACAGTTTCTGCTGTGGTCTGCACTGTTACAAAATCCCTCAAGGGCTCTGGTACACAAGTGATTTGTACGCCAATGCACAATAAGGAGATTCAGCAAATGGCACTTCTAAGAAGTTCCAGGCAGCAGCAAGGGCAGGACAGGTTTAAATGGCTGGTCTGCATGGAAGTGCACACAGGTGTGTGCAGCTTCAGTCTCTTACAAGTCATGGAGTTGTGAATCAAGTTCAAAGGGCCAACTGGACCTTTCACATGGGAAGCAATGGACAGCTGATTACAGGTTTTACCGACTACCAGGCAGTGCATTATCAGGCCTGAAGTCCATGCAGACTGATGAACTAATACTATGGCATGCCACACTGAAGAGTGAAGCACACAGGAGTCAGAATGGGAGTCTGGGTGAGTGTGGATGAAGATTCTTAGGGTACAGAGAGTCCATTTACAGCACCCCCTAGAGAAGGGTGGGGAGAGACTTAAAACATGGCAGTGGCATGACTTATTACCTGGGATGGACTGCGGAGGGCATGGCTTGTGAGCAATGCTTGTGATTCCTGGGGGACTTGTGCTATCCATTTTCAGGTTTGATGCACTTCTTGTCACACATGCTCCTTGCAGAGATAGCTGATGTCACACTTACTGCTGTCAGGGGTCTGGTCATACATTCCTGTTACCAATGCAATTGCACATCCACTGCCCCATGTATGATGCACTTTTTTGCCTTATGATTGATGGTGTCTTAGTTGTGTGCCATATGCCACATTGGACCATGTTGGCAACATGGATGTATCTCATAGCTGTGGTCCTCTGATATTGCCCTTCAAATGTGAAACATATAGGATATATGTCATTAACATTGTGTATGATGTTTGCTGTACATTCATACCCATCAAATGTGATGTGGCTTTTGCAGTATGCACATTTGTATTTCTGCAATGCTCCATGAGGCAAAACTCTGATTATGATTCCTAGAGATCATGTGATGCATAAATAATTACCCAGAGCATGATTGAGTGATGAAGTGAGGTGTTTAATTCTATATGATAACAAAGTGGTGATGGTGACTATAGTTAGAAGAAGTTTTGTACAATCTGTTGTCTGCGATGCAATCCTGCAGCTGTGTTTGGATGTTCCCCCTCATTTTCCCAGACAGCATCCTCCTCCTCCTCCTCTTTAGGCATTTGTTGATCCGGTTCACAGAGGGGAATGTTCCTCCTCACACAATTGTTGTGCAGGGTGGCACAGGTCAAAATGATCTTGCAGATCATTTCAGGGGAATATAGGAGGCTGCCTCCAGTGATGTCTAGGCACCTGAATCTGGACCTCAGGATGCCAAAAGTCCGCTCAACTATGGTGCGTTTCCTACGATGTGCCTCATTATAGGCACACTCTGCTGCTGTGCTTGGGTTGGCAAATGGGGTCATGATCCATAGCTGGATCCCTTAACCCTGATCCGCTGAAAGAGAAAATGAGGGTAAGTATTTTGTTGTTGGTTGCACCGTGATTGTCGCTTTGCATAGCAGTTGTTATCTTGTGTTGTCTGTGACTCATCTGTGTTTATGTTATTGTGTGGGATCCTAGGCATCTGTGATGCTCTTTCTGCATTGGGTTGTTTGACTAGCAAAACTGGTGTTTGGCTGATTGACATGATATCTGTGGTATATTTAGAAACTTACAGTTCAGTGTGTACCTCCCATGTGCTATGTAGTGAGAAAGAAGTGTCCGTGTGCCTTCACTGGAGGTGACATGATACTTCCACACACACAATAGATTCCACTGTGATGGTAACATGGTTGCACTATATGGCCTGAACATACCATCCAATTTGACATTTGTAATTGCAGGTGAAAAGCAATAGCGAGGCCCTTTGATTTGGCTAGGTGACAATGCACAACACATCTCCATACATTGGCAGCACTGAAATGTTCACAATTGACAATGCACAATTAGCCCATGTGTGACAAGTTCTATGCACACCTATTTTTGTTCCCTCACTGAGTTGGCTCATGTGCAACCGTGCACCTACACTACTGAACTTGCTCCAGGTAAGCTGGCTAACTTAGTTGTGGGGGTGAAGGTTTTAGTGTAGGAAGGTCCATCTGCCTGTACATCTGTTATGTATATGGGGAATTGTGTCAATCCATATGTGTAGCAGTGTGCACTTAGCATTAGTGTCACATCCACATGTTTACATAGCACAGTCCACTTCCTTATTGCTAGCTGGCAATGTCACCCCAGGAATGATGTGAGATGTAGGTACTGCCTCAATAAGTCCATGTCACCTTCATTAGAGTCAGCGTCATCATGCTATGTGTCTCATGGTGTTTGACCTGCAGCAACCCACATTATACACCCCTTACAGAGGACGTATTTCTTGGAAGTGTGTGGGATTGATTGTTGCCTTATGTGATATTGAAAGGTTCATCTTCTAAGTTGTACTGCCAGTTAAGGCCATGTCACTGTGTGGTTTTAAATTGGTCCTGTGTGGCTCTAGAGTGGCATCTATTGTTATTTGCATCTGCCATTTGTCCATAGGTGTTTATCCCATTGGGTCAGGATATCAAACATGACTACCAGTGTCACACCTCAGTGTCTTCCTGGCCACGTGTCAATGTAGTGGTGTATGTGTTGGGTGTCCTACAGGGTTGCTGTGCTGTGTGTAAATTACTAGGTTTCTGTACTTACCAACAAATAGGCCATTGCCATGTCGTCCATCCTGGAAGTTCCGATTGATGGTGCTGTGGCGGAAGATGAATGAATCATGTACACTCCCAGGATACTTTGCCATGATGTTGGTTAACAATCCCCAGTGATCCACAATGGCCTACACATTGATGGAGTGTGTGTGCTTCCTGTTGCAGTATAGATGCTCAGTTGCAGCAGGTGGCACAATCCAGACATGTGTGCAGTCAATGGCACCAAGCACGTGCGGGAAGCCATTAATTTGATAAAACCCCTGTTTGGTCTCCTGATGCTCCTGCTGTGTGTTGGGGAAGCTGATGTGGCGAGGTGTGAGGGAGATGATGGCATCAAGTACCTTGGGAAGGAAGGCAGAGAATGAGGGCTGTGAGATCCCGGCAACAAGGGCATCAGTGGTTTGAAAAGAGCCACTTGCCAACATGTGCAGGATAGCTAGCAGCTTGGTCTCCAGTGGAATGATGTGGGGTGTCTGCAAGCTGGCTGTCAGCTGTGTCACAATGTGGCGCAGCAGCTGCTGTATGGCTTGCCAGTTTAGTCTGTACCTCTGGATGATGTCATGTTCCCTGAGGCCCTGAAGGGTTGTCCTGGTCCTGAAAATCCTCTCCTGCCTTCTGCATTGACTTTGGGGTCCATGTTGGTGTGGTGGTAGCTGCTGCTGTTGTTCCTGTGCTCTGCATCTTTGAGCATGCTGCATGAGTAGCACCTCCATTTCTTCCTTTTTGAGCAATGATGTTGCTTGTGTAAGTTCTCCTTAAGTAGTGGTGTATTTGCCCCATTTTAACACCTGCCCTGACCCAGGCATTAAAATATTCCGGCTCCGCCTACCAGACGTGCGCCATTTTTGCCAGTTTGGATAAATATGGCGTACGGGTGTTCAAGTCATTTTTTGGACAGGAATGCCTACCTTGCATCTCATTGATGCAAGGCGGTTTCACGCATCCAGAAAATGGCACACACTAGGATATTTTGACGTTAGACAAGTCCAGCGTCAAAGTATAAATATGGTGTTAAGTTTGCGCTGGATTAGCATAAAAAAATGTACGCTAATCCGGCGCAATGGGAGTATAAATATGGGCTTTAATGTGCAAATGGTGTGCCTGGCGGACCAGTACATCTCCCACATCACTGGCAAGTATCCTTGATCGGTACACCTTCAGCCTGAGGAATAGCAGCATCCCAAATCTGATGGCACAATTACAGAGGCACAGGGAGTGGCTAATAGGTGAGCCTGAGTCCCCAACCAAGATGTGCCAGTGCATGCCTCTGGCGTCATCCCCCATACCATTGTGAAAGGCTAATGTTTGTCCCTCAATTCTTGCAGGTGACTCTGGCTACCGAAACCTGATGTGGCTCCTGACCCCTGTGAGGAATGCCAGGACATGGGCTGAGAATCGGTATAATGATACATATGGGCAAACCAGGTGGATCACAGAATGTACCTTCGGCCTCCTGAAAGCCAGATTCAGATGCCTCCAGCTGACAGGTGGATCCCTGTGCTACTCTCCTGAGAAGGTCTGCCAGATAATAGTAGTATGCTGCATGTTGCACAACCTGGCCTTCAGACAACATGTGCCTTATCTGCAGACGGAGGAGATTGGAAATGTCCCTGTGGCAGCAGTGGACCCTTGAGAACAGTGAGGATGAGGAGGCAGAGGATGAGGATGTGGACAACAGAACATCAGCAGTACGGCAGTACTTCCAATGGCACACAGTTAAGACAGTGCAACCGACCATTCCTCTCATTATTTATGTTTTCAGTGTGGCTGTAGCAGGATGACAGTCACTTCCTTTGCATCTCAACTGACTGTCACCTATGCCTTCTCAATTTCCAGATGTTCATGTTATTACAACTGTGTACTGATGTGATGACTACAGACAAGTACAGCTCATTATTTGTATACGATACCAAAGTTTATGTCATTTTCACAAGATGTAACTGGTGACATAATTGCTCATTTTCATCACATAAAGCACTATCACTCAAGTTGTGTCCAAGGGTGTTTTCTGTGGTGCTGTTTATAGAAGGAATAGTGCAATGGAATGGTGCTGGATGGTAGAGGTAAGTCCAGGGTATTGGCCCAGTCTGTTTGCAGCACAGGTCCAGTGTCCAAGGGGCCACAGGATGGGGAGAAATGGCAGTTCAAAGTGGACAAGGTGAGACAGTGGAACACAATGGGGACATTCAGGAGGGTTTTGTTTCCTGGTGGTGGTCTTGGCAAGTGTCTCTGACATCTGCCTGGTTCGCAGGGAATGTTTGCGCGGTGCTTCACCTTCTGCAGGGGGTGGGGTTCTGGTGGCCTGTGGGTCCTGTGGCAGGGCCTCCTGTCCACTAGCTGCAGTAGATGTGGTGGGCTGTTCAGTTGACTGGCTAGTGGAAGGGGCCCGCTGGTGTGCTGTATATTCCCTCCTGATATTGGCCATATCAGCCATCATCCCTGCTATGAAGACCATAGTGGTGTTGAGGGCCTGCCAATCTTTCCTGATCTCCTAATGGTATATCTCCTGCAGCTACTGGTTCTCCTGCATGTTGTTAAGAATCTGGCCCATCTTGTCCTGGAGTTGTTAGTAAGCCCCCAGGACATTAGTGAGTGCCTCCTGGACTGTCGGTTCCGTGGGCCTGCCCTCCACCTGGCGCACAGCTGTCATCCGAGTGTCCCTGTCCCCCTGTGCCTCTGTACCCTGAACTGTGTGCCAACTGCCACTGACCCCAGAACCTGGATTGGCTTGGCTGTGAGGTGTGGACTGGGGTCCCTGTATAGGTGGGCACACTGCTGATTGACATGTCCTGGGGACAGAAGTGTGGGGACATTGGGTGGGTGTTGTGGTCTTGAATACTGACGGGGGGATCTGTGGTGGACTGGGAGTAGGCTGAGGTGGCCGACTGACCATTGGTCCCTGATGGGCCAGGTAGTTCACCCAGATCCAGAAGTCCAGAGTTATTGTCATCACTGGGGGCATCTTCTGTTGGGGGATTGGATAGTCGTGGGACCTCCTTGCCGCTGGGTTTGGCTGGGTCACCTGCGGGGATGTAAGTGATGTATTATGCTTCATGTCTGTGACATATTATACATACCTAGCTTCCCCTATATTGTTGCTGTTGTCCTGCCACCTTTGTTTGTGTATGGTGATGTATTGTGGGATTGATAGTTCTCCATGCAGTGCATGCATTCGTGCTGGGTGTACATGCAGGGTTGGGAGGGCTTTACATGCATTGGTATGGCATGCAGAGCTTGGCAGTGGGGTTAGTCAAATGTGTAAGTGCACTCTGTGGGATGGAGTTAAGTGATGGGAGTCTAGGGTGAGGGGGGAGATGGCATGCAGGTATGGGGGGGTGATAGGTAGTAAATATTGACTCACCAGTATCCAGTCCTCCAGATACTCCAGTGAGTGCCTCAGGATGCAGTATTGGCAAGACTTGCTGCTCCCGTGCTGTCAGGTGTTGGGGAGGAGATGGAGGTCCACTGCCAGTCCTCTGGATGGCGAGCTGGTGCCTTGCTGCCATGGAAAGTATCTTCCCCCGTAGGTCATTCAACCTCTTCCTGATGTCGTCCCCTGTTCTTGGATGCTGTCCCATGGTGTTCACCCTGTCCACGATTCTCAGCCATAGCTCCGTATTTCTGCAATGGAGATTTGCTGTACCTGTGCTCCAAACAGCTGTGGCTCTACCCTGACTATTTCCTCCACCATGACCTGCAACTCCTCATCTGTGAAATGGGGGTGCCTTTGTGGTGACATGGGTGTTGTGTGGTGTGTGTTGTGCAGTGGGTTTTGAATAATGTGGTAAGGGGTGGGGTGCGTGACGGAGGGATGGGTGTTTGTGGTGTGTGTTGTTGTTGCTGTGATTTGCGTGGCTATCTCTTAGCTATTTTTCATGTTCGTAAAGGGTTGTGTATAATGTGGGTGTGTGTTTTATAGTTCTATGTTTGGGTGGGTGTGATGTGTGTATCAGTGTCAGGTGTGTGATTTTAGTTTTGGCCAATGTTGTGTTGTTTTGTATTTGGGTGGCCATTCTGACAGCGCCAGTGTGTACTGCCAATGGTTTACCGCCATTGAATGTGCGCTGTGGTGATTCATGTGTCATAATGTGGTGGGCATTGTTTTGTTGGCCTAGCGGTATGGGTGTTTGTACCAACACTTTTACACTAACCTTTGGCCTAGAGGATATGTGTTTGTGGCAGTATTCTGTGGGTTTTGTGTGTGTGTGGCATAATATGGCGAACAGATGTTCGCCTCCGCTATGGTATGTTGGCGACCGTCACTGCGGCGCTAACCAGGATTTACATCCAGTGTCGTAATGAGGGCCATTATCTTGCATGATAATTGCAATTTCACTTTGCCTATTTCGCTATATGAATTGGTGTATGCTCAGTACACAAAGAAAAAACATTCTACAGTGCAGCTCATTTGTTGGCTCTGGAAAACTTCCTACTGATTTTCAGTATTTTTTTATTTCAACAGTTTTTTTCCTTCTGGAAACTTTGAGGGATCTACATATATGACCCCTTGCTGAATTCAGAATTTTGTCTACTTCTCAGAAATCTTTAGCTTTCCTGCAACACCCATGAGTTTCCCACTATTTTCCACCACAAACTGAAATTAGGTTGAGAGTACAAGGAATAGGAAAAATGGGCTACTGACTAGAAAAATGCAAAAACTGTGGTATAGAAGTAGTTTTTCTAATTCAGCTCTGCATGTTCTAGTAAGCTGGGATGATGGTGACTTCAGTACAGTAAACTGTACGTGGATGCCATTTTTAGGACAAAAACTGTCACTTTCATCTGGAACACTTTCTCCCTATTTTCCTCAAAAAACTAAACACGTTTGTATATTTTGCCTTTCTTCTCAGTCTTCTCTAGGGGAATCCACAAACTCTGGGTACCTTTAGAATCCCTAGGATGTTGGAAAAGAGGACACTGTTTTGGCATGCATACCTGATGTGGAAAAATAGTTATGGAGCCCCAAGAGTAAACTACCCCAAATAAACAAAAAATAACTCAGCATGGGGGTGGAATTGGGGGTAGGGTGGAAGGCCCAGCGGATAAGGGGTTAATGAAGCCCATTGAATTAGCTATATTGCCAAACTCAACCAATCAGATTCACAAGTGGATCGGGACCCGGATGGTGCCCAACCAAGTCTCAGAGGGATGGCTTTAAACTGCCCCAAGGATTACCCAGAAAATACAGAAGCTCAGAACAGTTAAAAAAACGGTCCACAAGGGAGTCATTGAAGAAACTAGGGCACAAGAAAATACATTTCAGAGCACAAGAGAAGCTGCCAACAAGAGATTTAGAGGGCTACCATACAGGACTTACAGTTATTCTACCAGACAAAAAAGAGGATGACAGCCCAGCAGAGGAAACAGCACAATATAAAATAAAATTCCTGCCACAGAGCATCTCAAGGGGAAGGCAAGATACATTCAACGGGGGCAAAATTTTGAGGCTTATACATCCAACTATTTTGAAGCAAGCAACACGAACAACAGCCAAGTGCACACAATCATAGTATTGAAAAATACAGCCCTGGCAAAAAGAATGCACTTGGAGAAGGAAAGGTTTGCAGACTGGGGCATTTTGGTATAAGAAAAAAAAGAAAGAGAAGTACCCATACTTACTGTTTATTCAAGCCAAATCACATTCTGTCCACTTAAACAAACATGAGACAAGTAGGGGTCTTTTAAAGGGAGAACCGAGGGTTCAACCAAACTCCAACTAAAAACCTCTAAACATTGAGTGTAGGCTGAACGAGGGGCCATCTCAAAAGAGGATAGTCTACCCAGTGGATAGGGTGAACGAGCATGAGAAAGGCTGGCTAATAACCAATCTGGGTAGCAGGTCCGACAGTTATACCTAGCATTAAAACTGCCCATCAAAGGTCACATAGCAGGACCCCCCACCACGGCCATTAATACTTAAAAAAATACAGTCATAACGTCTAAAAATACCACCATAAAAGTTATGTCCTGGAAAGTTGCTGGTTTAATAGGGATCTTAAATAGTGAGGCAATAATGAAAAATCTGCAGGCAGCAGATTTAGTTTGCCTCCAATAAACTTGGGCGGTAGCTCCAACTCACTCAGATGGATTTTCAGAATTGCACAAACCAGCCAATAAACTACACTTCTTAGTAAGACCATTGGGAAAATATCAGTTTACATAAATTGCTTAACAGAGGTAATCATCAAAGAATACCAGGTGGACTTTGACATGCTGCAATGGCCATTTTGGGTGGCTACTCAGACGATGGAGGCACTGTGGCATTTTTGTTAGTAAATATATTCCTCAATGTGCGCGGACCGAAGAAATTGGAAATAGCAAGAAACATGATAGCTTTCTGCAAGATTTACTATGTGAATATTAATCTCTAGACACAGAAATAGCAAGTGATTTCAAAATATATAATCTTGGGATTGTTATTATACATAAAGGGAGGAGTACCCCAGCAGACAGGAGATAACAACTTCCTACAAACTTACAACCTTGCTTCCGCAGGAACAATAGCAAAAAAGATCAGCTCAACACACTCTAGGTTTACTCCTTTAATAATAGCATAACAATAGACAATATCTTCCAAAGCATAAATCTCAAAAAATCATGTCTGGTTTCATAATGACTTGGCATGAAGTACGTGATCACGTAATGCTCAGAGTTCACCCTGAACTTTAAGGAAGTCCCCGAGAACATACAGTGACCATCAGTCATACAAAAGGAGTAGAAGACCACACATTGTTGAGAAGGATTAAATGGAACGCTTGCAATGTAGCCAAATTATAGATCTGGAAGAACGACTGTGAGGAGATTGGTTGATATGAACTCAAAAGCAATCATTAACATCTAGATGACTGGATCACCAACCTGCAATCCACCGTTCCTGGGAAAGGCAACAGGAATAAAATACACAGATCCTGACAAACAGCGTACAGCTTGGGTTATAATGGCAAGTTAAAGGACAGCAAACTCAAGTTTAGGGGGCCATGAGAGACCATAATTTTTAGGAACTACTGCTTCAAGGACACAATTAACCACTTCGCTGCCAGCCCTTTTCCCTCTCAGGTGTCAAGCTTTTTTTATGGCTATTTGGGGTAGTTTGCGCTCATAACTTTTTGTCTGCATAACCTGTCCACGCCAAATTTGCATCCTTTTTTCCAACATCCTACGGATTGTAGAGGTACCCAGAGTTTGTGGGTGCCCCTGGTGGAGACCAAGAAATTAGCCAAAATACAGCTAAAATTTAGATTTTTTTAAAACGTAATTGGGAAAATGGGCTCTAGAAGAAGGCTTGTGGTTTTTTCCCTGAAAATAGCACCAACAAAGGGTTTGCAGTGCTAAAATCACCATCTTCCCAGCTTTCAGGAACAGGCAGACTTGCATAATTTTGGCATTTTACTGGGACATACCCCATTATCAATTTTTTGTGCTTTCAGCCTCCTTTCAGTTAGTGACAGAAATGGGTGTGAAACCAATGCTGGAACCTGGGAAGCTAAACATTTCTGAAAGGTAGACAAAATTCTCAATTCAGCAAGGGGTCTTTTGTGTAGATCATTCAAGGTTTTCCTACAGAAAGTAACAGCTAAAATAAAAAAATATTGAAATTGAGGTAAAAAAAAGAGCCGCTTCTGTCCATGTTTTCTTCAATGACTTTTTCCAGCTATGGCAGATTTTCAAAAGCAACATACATTCACGTCTGCTGGACTCTTATGGTTGTGGGGATATCTAGGGCTTGTAGGTTCATCAAGAACCCTAGGTACCCAAAGCCAATAAAGGAGCTACACCTTGCAAAGGGTTTTCATTGTATACTGGGCATACAGCAGTTCATTTTGGGAAAAATAAAGAGTGAAAAATAGGTATCAAGGAAACCTTTGTATTTCCAAAATGGGCACAAGATTAGGTGTTGATAAGCAGTGGTTATTTGCACATCTCTTAATTTGGGGTCCCCATACTAGCATATGAATTACAGAGCATTTCTCATATAGACTTCCTTTTTACACACTGTCTTATATTTGGAAGGAAAGAAATTAGAGAAAGACAAGGAGCAATAACACTTGTTCTGCTATTCTGTGTTCCCCAAGTCTCCTGATAAAAACTGTAACTCACTTGTGTGGGTAGGTCTAGTGCCCACAACAGGAAATGCAACATGGACACTTCACATTTTTACATTGAAATCTTACGTGTTTTTTGGAAAGTGCCTAGCTATGGATTTTGGCATCTGGCTCAGTTGGAACTTATCAAACCTGTGCATTTTTTAAAACTAGACACCTACGGGAATCCAGGATGGGTTGACTTGTTGGTCTCTCACCAGGTTCTGTTACCCAGAATCTTTTGCAAACCTCAAAATTTAACAAAAAAATACTTTTTCCTCACATTTTGATGCTGTAAAGGGGAGCCACAAACTTCCTTCTACCCAGGGTTTCCCCAGGTCTCCCAATAAAAATGGCACCTCACTTGTGTGGGTAGGCCTAGTGCCAGCAACAGGAAATGCCCCAAAACACTACATGGACCCATCAAAAAGATCAAATACAAAACTACCTGTTTTTGTGTGGAGACACCTGCGTTTTTGGTCACAGACTCAGCAGCCACCTAGGGAAACCTACCAAACCCAGACATTTAAAAAAACTAGACACCCGACAGAGTCCTGGGAGGTGTGACTTGCGTGGATCCCCTAGTGTTTTCTTACCTAGAATCCTCAGCAAATCTCAAATTTAGCTAACAAATCACATTTTGCCCATATTTCAGTGAGGGATCACTGCACCAGCTCAAATTTCCTACCACCCAACGTTCCCCTCAGTCTCCCAATAAAAATTAAACCTCACTTGTGTAGATGGGCCAAGTGGCTGTCACAGGGAAGAGCTAAAACCATGTTGAAATTGATGGGGTACCAATGAGGGTCCAAAAGTGCAGTTTGGAAAAAAAACATGTTTAGACTGACAAGTGGGGCAGAATTTTTATCAGTATAGAAGAGACAAGGCTGGGTGGGAGGAATTTTGTGGATTCCTGCGGATTCCGGAAGGTTCCATCACAAAAAGGTGGGGAAAATGTGTGGTTTCAAGCAAAGTTGGAGGTTTGCAGGGCATTGTGGGCAAGGAAATGGTGTGGGGTGCATGTGAACCACACCACCATGGACTCAACCAGATGTTTAGTTTACAGATGTGTCTAGGTTCGTAAATACTTCTACATGGCAGCATCCCAAAAAAGTGCAGCCATCACCATTCCAAGTGGAACGATTTTGAGAGTTAGACAAGCTCTCATGGCCCAAATGTAAAACTAAAATAATCAAATGTCCTCTTTCTTGCCATTGGAATAAGATCTTTTTGTGTGCAGGGGAGAGCTGAAAGACTGTTACCCCCTTCAGTTGGGGTGGAGTACAACCATTCCATTATTGGTTGGTAGCCACCACCCCACTATTTTTAATTTTTTAGTTCCCCGGCATCTAGTAGGCTTTCTGCCCCCTCAGGGAGTGGATCGTGGGTAATTGCCCCATCTGTCCCCCAGTGCGCAGAAGAACCTTGTCCCCATTTCTTTGGGGTGGGGTGTGGCCATACCCCAACCCTCTTTTTTTGAAAAAAAATCTTGTCTGGTGGGCTTTCTGCCCCCCTTAGGGGTAGATGGGCTTACAAATGGCCAACAGTAATGTGCCCCCATGGGGAGTGACCATTGCCCAAGGGACTGCACCCCAACCAAAAGACACACCAATTCCTGGTGCCTAAGTGGTTTATGCCCCCCAGGGGCAGATCAGCCTAATATAAATAGGCTGATCTGCCCCCAAGGAGGGGCAGAAATGGCCTAAAATAAATTTGCCCCCCGGGGGAGCGATCCTTGCCTAAGGGTCTGCTCCCCATCTGTAAAAAAAAAATACAAAATCCCTGGTCCCTAGTGGTTTCTGCCCCCCTTGGGGGCAGATCAGCCTAATACAAATAGGCTGATCTGCCTCCAAGGGGGTCAGAAATGTCCTAAAAACAATTCCCCCCCCAGTGGAGCAACCCTTGCCTTAGGGGTCACTTCCCACATGTAAAAAATGTTTCTCTAGTGGCTTCTGCTTCCCCTGGGGGCAGATCAGCCTAATTAAAATAGGCAGATCGGCCCCCAGGGGGAGCAGAAAAAGCCTAATAAAAAAATTCCCCCTTGGGGAGCGGCCCTTGCCCAAGGGGCCGCTCCTCTCATGTGTTTACAAAAGTAAACACAAATCCATGGTGTCTAGTGGGCATTTCTGCAGCCCGATCACTTTACGATCGGGCTGCAGAAATGCTCAGAAAGAAATCAAAGGAAAGAAAAAGTCTTTCTTTTCCTTTCCTTTGATGCCTCTCTGCCATCCCCCAACCCCGATCGAAAGAGAAATGCAAGCATTTCACTTCCGATCGCACTGGAAGCTGAGCTTCCAGTGCTATAGGGGTGACCTCTGATGGGGGTGAAGGGTGGGGGAAGGGGAAGCGATTCCCCTTCCATCCCTGCCCAGAGGAGAGGGGGCGGGGGGCCCTCTGGGGGAGTGCAAGCGCTTCCCCTGAGGGCCGGGTGCACGGCATAACGGTTACATTCTCGGCACCCAAGCGGTACTGCCGAGGATGTAACTCTTACATCCACGGCACCCAAGGGGTTAAAAGAGAGAAATCATGAACACAAAACACTCTGCACTGAAAGCAAAAGCTCTGTGAAACAGAATGGATTACATGTATGAGCTAAAAAAACAACAAACAACATCGTTTCTGGGAGTTTATAATCAAGCTGGAAAATGAAAAAACGGAATGATGCAATTCTGTGGTCGCAGAAGTATGGCTAACCCCTGTAGAGAACATATATACTGAGAACTCAGGACAGTTATTAGATGGAACAAGGCAAGGTCTACACCCAGCACAGGACAGTGATGAAGGTATACAACCTACAGGCATGGATACCACATTACTGGATAAGCAGTCAGTATTGAGCATGGCTAACACCTGTAAAGAACATATATACTGAGAAATGATGAAGGTATACAACCTTCCGACAAGATAAGAAAAGTAGGGGCCGGAGCCCCAACAGACATCCAGGAGGAATACTCAGGGAGGATCTCGAGTTCTAGGCTTGGGTCCTCTTTCCTTTGTTTACAGCATGAAAACTGCATCCCGATGTTTCTGACTCATGGTGAAGGTTGTTACTCCATCCAATATGTAAGAAAGTTGATAACACTGATCCGAAGAATTATAAATGAATCGCCCTCATAGATGTGAGGGGAAGGCATAGGTGAAAACGCTATTAACTGAACTAATGAGATGGACTGAGGTAAAAAAGATCCCCCCCTTCTACCAAACTGGTTTCCGTAAGGGTGGTTCCACTATTGACATAGTTGCACGATCTTACATCGTACAGCAAGACAACATTGAAAACAACATGTTGATATTTGCATGCTTTGAACACTACTCTGTTGCACTTGATGGGGTAGTACGTAACAATCTATGAAAGAACCTTAAACATGTGAAAATCAAGGACAGCCTCCTGAGTGCCAGCATCTCCCTCTAAATTGGGACCGGGCGCAAAAAAAACTTGCAGGAGACACGTTATCCTTGAAACTCTATACAGATCTTGACTTAAAACAAGGATGTGCCCTCGCCCAAACACTCTTTAGATTATATACAGTGGATCCGGGCAAGGTGCTATAAACTGCCAACCTAGCTACCCTGAATATTAGGAAGAAGATGGTGCACTTAATGTATTATGTGGGCGACTTGCTACTGTTTGACCACACAAAAATAGTCCTCCAGAAGAGGCTAGATGTATTCCCAAGTAATATCAAGGTGGTGATATTTGCTAAGTATGCAAAAAAGATATCACACAGGTGGAGACTGGGCTCCCAGTCAAAAGCCCAAGCAACAATATATGTCATGTGTAAACTCAATGGAAAGCTGTATAGCCCAATGATTGTAGATAGTAGACTGGACATCAAAGCAAAACTGTTGTCCACAGTAAGCTATGTGCAACAAGCATTCAGAGTGCCTTGTGAGTCTTTCTTAGAGAAATATCAGTGTCAGGGCTACAAGCATATCATCCAGTTACCCTGACGCACACATAACGGTCTAGTACGACTGAAATTCGGCCTCACACACCAAAAATATGAGTACTTGGGCATGAATGTGGAGTACTACTACTGGGTCCTGAAGACTCCAGTAGGTTCCATAAAAGAGGTGCTGAAGCCAATATTTGCAATAAAGAATAACCCCTGGAGCAGCTGCTTAAATAAAGCAGTAGTGACCTTAAATCTGGCCTTGACAACTGGATAACAGAAGTCCATCTGATACCATGGCAAGCCAATATTGCCAGACATAAGGAAAACAATGAAACATAGCCCTCATTGCATCGCCTGAGGCCCACAAAACATAGCCATTACTGAGTCAAGCCCTGGGAAAAAATGCTGAAAAGAGATCCTGTAGGCCAGGCTGGTGCCTTTGCTCCAGAAATGAGTTGATGCATCTCATATGCTGTTGTTCTACTTTGCTACAGTTAAGATGGACATTACTAAAACCAATTTTCCTACCTCAGGGGATTCGTACATGTGTAGAAACAATTGCAGCTCACTTTTCTAGCACCTCCCCCTTGGACCTATCCAATTTCAGCAAATTTATGCTAACATTGAAGATCCTGTTTGAAAGAAGCCACCAGGGGTGTCGCTTTCGCTATGGCGAAGGGGCGTCGCACACTGGCTGAGCCAGCTGCAGAAAAATAAAACAATAGTTTACTGTTATTTTTCTGCTGTTGGCTCAACCTGCAGTGCAGGGAGGGGTGGGGCTGTGCTACAGGAGGTGGGAGGAGGAGAGAGTGTACACCTAAGTGCACATGTGTGTTTGGCCGCCAGTCTTTGGCCAGCCAAACACACATGTGCATTTAGGTTTCTCCAGCCCGGCTGTGTTTAACATTTAATAGCTGGGCTGGAGAAACAGCACAGATCCCAGGGCTGTATCTGAGCGGCTGGCCAAGTCGCTCAGACCAATCCTGATGCTGCTTTCATGCTAGGTTTAGCTTGAAAGCTGCACCAGGATTTCTGGGGAGCCTGTGCAGCTGTCTCGGTGAATGCTGGGACTCCACATTTAGGCAAGAGGAGCGACAAGCGAGGCGGCAGGAGACAAGTGATTCGAAAGGAGACAAGTGCGTTGTGGCAGAGGAAAGTTTATTTTTTCTTTTTTTATCATTTTCACCCCTACACTCCATCCCCGACCTCCACCCTCTAATGCCCCTCCCCTTGAGATTTGAGGCAGTCGCTGCTGGAAGCCTCGTGAAAATGCTCTAACAAAGGCAATAACTAAACACTTTACTAAACTCTGTAAGACTCTATTTCCCACTTTGCTCTGGTGCAGGTGGCAGTTTTTGCACTTTATTCTGTGCACTTGCACATTTTCAAGCAGGTTAGCCTTGTAGTTTTGCTTTTACACTCTTAATGCATGAATTTCTATGTGAGTCGTTATTATGCTCCTTCAATAAGTTTTATCAGTGCACTACCCCCGCCAATGTTGTGGCATCTTGTTTATCATACGAGGGGGACCCTGCACTTTATTCGCTTACTTGAAAGCGGTTTCAAGCTGCTGGTCGATGTTCCTTTTTCTTATCTCTACTACTGAATATAGTTAGTTTGTTACAACTCGGTTCAGTTGCAAGAGGGAGACTGTGCATTCTGTCCTGCATAATTCTACATGGTGACAAGTGCTGGCCGATCTTTGTTTCTTTTTAACTAAAGTTGAAGAATACGGCATATTTAAAAACATTTTAAGCCATATGAAGGTTTTTTTTGTTACATCTTGTCTTTACGTGCCCATTCTTAACAAGCAAATATGATGAAAGAACTGCATTATTCCCGTTGTATAATCTGCTACATCAGGATTGTATTGGTTTGAAGATTGCAATTATTTTAAGTAATTTCGCAATAAAGTTATTCGTTTCTAGAAATAACTGGAATGTATTATCTCGAAACTGTTATTTGTGAAAAACAGACAATAATATTCCACGTTGAATACAAGTTAGGGAAAATGCTCAATTAGCAATTAGGGTTAGGTTCTGAGAATAATTATTTATAATATGGGTTTATAAACATTTGTGACACTAGAAAAAAGTTTGTAAAACTTTTATGCATCTGTATGAGAGTGCCTACCACAACAAAGCTCAAGAGCCTTGCAAACCTGCAGCAGGGCCAGATGGCGTGCACTTTCTCTGGTGGTGGGTGAGAGAGATTACCCTTTGTTTAGATGCTTAAATAGATTAAGGCCCAGATTTCTGAGCTTTGTGGTGCAGGACAGCTCAGCACTCATCCTGCTGCACTGCCCTACCTCACAGAGAAAGGTCAGGAATGCGGCACAATTATTTAATACTGATCATTTCTGTCCTTTCCCCAGCACTGGCACCCCTTTGGCTTTCTAGTGCGAACGCATGCACTCTTGCACCATGGTGCAAAGGTGCCTGAGCTGCATGCAAGATTGTTTTTCAGCAGGAAGGGGAATGCTCCTGCAAAAAACAGTCCTGAGAGGCGTTTTCCTCATTCTATGTGTGCTGCAGAACAGAAACAAATGAGGAAAAATAAACATATTTCTCCTCGTTATGCCTCTCCTGGGGATGCATATCTTTTTGGCACATTCCCAGGTTTATAAGTTCTTGTAAATCTGGAAATGTGTCAAAGTCCATGGACGTTGCATCGGAGCACCCACACAACAACCATGGAAATGCCTGCCTGGTGAGGAGTACTGTAATGCAGTGTCTGTGTGAGCAGTTAGGCCTTCCCTTTTACTAAATGTAAGGCACCCCTAAGGTAGGCCCTATGTAGCCCCATGGGCAGGGTGCAGTGTATTTAGAAGGAAGGACATGTACTAATGTGTTTTACATGTCCTGATAGTGAAGTACTGCCAAGTTTGTCTTTCACTACTGCAAGGCTTATCTCTCTTATAGGCTAACATGGGGAATGCTTTTAAATATCTCTTAAAATGAAGTTTCCCTTTGAGAGCAGATTGAGATCTGGAGTTCGGGGTCTCTGAACTCACAATTTAAAAATACAGTTTTTGGTAAACTTGGTTTTTGAATTGACAGTTTGAAAATGGCACTTTTAAAAAGTGGGCATTTTCTTACTTAAACCATTCCATACCCCTGCCTGCTTTTGTATTCCACATCTGGGTCAGACAGTGACACAAGGGGAGCTGGGGTGTAGCCTGCATATCCTGATGGGCCATCTGATGGGCCATCTGGGCTTGAGTGGAGGGAGGAGTGGTCACTTACACCTGAAAGGGCTGTGCCTGCCCTCACACAATGCAGTCTCCAACCCCCTGGTGTGTATCTGGGGCCAGGCCTGGGCAAGGCACGATCTTCTCAACAACAGAGACTTTCCGTTGAAGTTTGCCTACTTCAAAGGCAGAAAGAGGTGTAAGTAGTGGACCCAAAACCCCAGACTTTTAGAATCTTTCTGGATCAAGAGGAACCTCTGCCAAGGAGAAGAGCTGAAGAGCTCGAGGAGGAGTACTTCTCCTTTGCTGTGTCACTTTCCTGGGTTGGCCTACAGTTGCTGCTTCTGCCTTAAAAGGGAGGAAAGGGCTTGGAGTAGAGTTTGCCTCATGTTGGAAGTCTCAGGTACACCAAAAACTTTATTTTCATCTGCCTACACCACTGGGAGCTGTGTGTTTTGTGCTGTTCAGGAATGAAAACCACCATGATGCCGCCAACGACACCACTGACCTGCATAGTGACCTGCCAATGCCGCACAGAGCCGCACCGCCCCGTTTTACACCGCAACCGTGGTCTCACTGCCACCGCCATCTCATGCCACCACCACCTGTGGGCCCCGCACTGCGGCATCGCCTTGCTCACACCACATCCTGGGCATCCCCGATGCCCCTGCTCCTGCTGACACCGGCACCGCTGCCTGTTCTGTGGCCTGTGACACCACTTGTGAGGTACACAAAGCACCGTCCCATCCCGCACCGCAGCCCCGGTCCACCGGCCAGCACCATCGACTCCAGTGTTGTCACCAGGCATCCCTGTCTGCACCTCAACCTCTGGATGCCGCATGGAGCTCGTCCCACGCTGCACCACCGACTTGGGCCTACAGACGACAGCGCTTCAGCAACGACAACGCCGCTCCATGCACCATGACCTGGTGACACTGTATGTCTCACCGCCCGACTTCACACCCAAGCCCTGGTCTCTCCAATGCTGCTGGATGCCATCACTGTGCCATTGCCTGCACTGTGACCTGTGGGTACCGCATGTCGCATCATCCCGCTTCACACCTCAGCCCCGACGTCATCCACGGCAGAGCTCCTGACTTCATCAACTCGGAGTGAGATCCACACCGCGTGTGACTTCAAGGGCCCGATGACCTCAGCACTGACCTCCGGAACCGACGCCTGCAACGCCAGTGGCGCCTCACTCCAGATCTCATCGCAAGGATCACGATGCCCTACATTTCCAAGGTACTGTTTCCGGGTCTTCCTGGCACCGTAGCTGGCTCATGACACCACCGCCGGCCTTAACTGCTGGATTTGTTGTTCATAATGCGGTAATAGCCCCAGACTGAACTACTGACTTCCAGGAACTGTATTTCTAAGTTAATTCTTGAAAAATTCCTATTTTTATTACTGTATGTTGGATTTTTCTCATTTTGGTCTTGTTTTCCATAGATAATTATTGGCTATTTTTCTAAAACTGGTGTGGTTTTCTTTTGGAGTGTGTTTCCTGTATTACTGTGTGTTATGTGCAAATGCTTTACACATTGCTTCTGAGATAAGTCTGACTGCTTGTGCCAAGTTACCAAAGGGGTGAGCAGGGGTTATCTGAGTGGGAATCTCCATTATCCTGACTAGAATGAGGGTCTCTACTTGAACAGGGTGCAAACCGATTGCCAACTGGAGACCCCATTTCTAACAGCAGTCCATCGTGCTTAAGATTAACAGTGTAGGTCAAACATAAAATAAAGTGCTGAAGTTGAAGAAGTGGTGGCACAACAACAAGTGCAGGACCAAAGAGAAACTAGTCAAGAACCTGAGGGCAGCCATGTGGACTGGAAGAGGACCTGAGGACCAGGAGGAGTTGGACCGATTGCAGGTGCAGGTGGTGTCACTCATCCCAACAGAGTTGATGGCAGGAGATGCAGAACAGGACAGTGCTGTGGTTGTGTATGAAGAAGAGCTACATGTTAAGTGTCAGCAAGGGACAATATGGTTAAAAATGTCATGCAGTGCAGTGCAGCAACACACTTTGTTGTGCTACACTGCGCTGTGTGCAAGGGAAAGACTAACATATTAAGTCATAGATCACATAAATGTACGTTTCGTTCCCAGTGACAATTTGTCCAGCCCAGTCCACCCCTGCCAAGTTTCTCATGGCCATGTGTGATGAGCTGCCCAAGATCAGGTTGACCTTTGAATACTGTGGCTTGTGGTCTAATGTTTAACATGGCTGACCAGTACTACAAGTCCCACAACACAAAGCCAAAAACCTAGACTGGAGCAGCACATTATGCATGGATCTCAGAAACCTGCCTAACCTCACTGAGACAATATAGGCCCCCATGCACCACGAGGCAAATGTCTTGGGGCTACTCAGCTAAAAGTGGAGTGTAAAGCAATGGAATGGAATGGGCTTGCCAAAGGCTTAACTTCGCAACTGAGAAGGCATTCAGGTGCTGAGTCTGTGGAGGTTCTCCAAGTAGGATTATGTGAAGAGCCATGTGTACAGTCATTAGCATGAAACTGCTTTGCATGAAGGTGTCCTAATGTTATGGGTCAGATCTCACAGGCGTTGCCTGCCATGTTGGAGAACACACTACCTCCTGTTGTGTCTAATTGAATATTGGGGGTTGGAGTGAATGTAAGTGATGCACACCAGGGGTCCATTATCTTTTGTCTGCACCATAGATGATGCATGGGCTTGGTTAGTCCTGTGTAGTGCAGTACCATATAGGTGTGGCTGAGCACATTGAACTGGCAGTTTGTCTTAATGGGGAGTCATTGGATCAGAGGGAGTTCATGTGTGATGTTAGTACCACAATTAGCCTGAGTAATAGTCATGCACCGCTGTGTTTGATAGTGTCACACTTGTGTAGTGGCTGTGAAGGGATGGTGTAGAAGAGGGCATCAGTGTATTACACTTGACATGTGATGTGGGCCTGACAGAAGGTGTAGCAGGTGTCAGGAGTGAGGTGTAAGAAGAAAAGTCAAAATATGCTACATATGTCAAAGCAGGAGAATGTGAAATAGGGAATTGTGAACTGAAAGGATGAGCCAGGAGTCCAGGATTATGGGTAGGTTTTTGGGGATGTTTGGCGGGTGAGGTCTCTGGCCCACTCATGTGGGCAAACAGGGAAGGTAGATGTTACAGAATATCATCACTATTCTCTTGTGAGGTTCACCATGAGCCATAACTTTTACATACAAGTAGGCATGTTGGTCAATTGCATATTTTAGAAAATGTTGGATTGTGTAGGTGTCTCCTGGGTGTCAAGGTCTGATCTGAGTGTCATCAGTGTGTGAGAGTAAGTCCTGGCCCTTGGCCCAAATAATTATTGACAGAGGAGTCATGAACAGGTACAAGTGAGCGGACCTGAGTGAATACATTTTTGGCGCTCTGCAGAGGACCAACATGGGTAATGAAAAAATGGGATGAGCTTCAGTGGTTGCATATTTCCTTTTGTGACAGTGCCTATCCCCTTCACAAATGATTCACATTGCCTATTGCTCTGGATTCTGGAGATGACTGTCTATGATAGAAAATCACTGGAGTATGCACAAATAAGTAAAAGATGGTAAGTACATGCCCTTACTCATTTCTGCAGTGTAGCAAGGCTGCATGTTGTGTAGAGCTGCGTGGGTGTGTGTCAAATATAAGCCCTTGGCCACAAGAATGCACACATTGGGGGCCATATATTACCTCAAGGCAGATTGGTGTGGAGTACTGTGTGAAAGGCAGAGTGAAAGACCAAAACTAAAATATGACCAAACTAACATCACTTTGTCAGGAGCTGTGGGTTACATAATGGCTAGAGGGAATACAGGCACCCTAGTAACATGGTGCAATGTTCTCAGTAGTATTGTCAATAGGTTAACTTTACATCAATATAGCCATTATATGAAAATAAGCCAAACAACATGGTAAATGGGGCATTTACATGCACTTACCCTTTTAGCAAGGGCATGCCAGCAAGCTGCTTAACTGCTTTGCAATGTGTGATATGAGACAAAAATGGCATCCTTGTCTCAGTAGTTCTGTGAAAAATGTACAGCTATTGCCATGTACAAGGTAAAAACAGAGCACCTTGATTACATCTACTGTTAGTAACACATCTATGTGCAATATTAAGTGAATGATAATAAAGTCTGTTTGTCACCAAAATTACAACATCTATCATAGGTCATAATTAACATATTACCATTTAATTGCAGAGGGACAAACAACACCTCCTATCCGGCACCAGCAGCCTGTCCTGAATGACCAATATGTTGGTGATGAAATCCTGCCCCCCATGGACAATGACACCTTCCAGCAACTCCTGGACTCCATAGAATCTCCTTCCCTGACATGGCAAGGGATGACAGTGTTGCAGGGTCTCCAGATGAACCGCAACCCACAGGACATGCCCATGTGCTAGTCCAAGCCCCGATGCAGATCTTGAGGACCCCCAAGTTGTCTTTCAACACCAAGTGGTAGAAGTCCAGCAGCTGATGGTTGATGAGGTGAATGTAGGAATGGAGGCCATACCGGGCACCCTAGAAGGAGTCCCTAAGTGTCTGAGCCCTAATAAATGTATGGCTATGGCTATTACAGGCACCTACATTTGGCTCCATTTGATTTGTGAATAGCTGTAGAAAAGTACCCTCTTTTTGGCATGTTACCCCCAATTTCTGCCTGATGTCAGTGTGTTTGACTGTGTTAATGGGATCCTGCTATCCAAGAACCCAGTGCTTCTGTTCTCTCTCCTCTAAATTTTGTCACTGCATACTGGTAACCCAGTTTTTCACCCAAAACTGTAATACTGGTCACCCCTTATAAGTCCCTAGAATATGGTACTTAGTTACCCAGGGTATTGGGGTTCCAGGGAAACCCTATGGGCTGCAGCATTTATTTTGCCACCAAGAGGGAGCACATGCAAAGGCTTCTACAGGACTGCCATTGCAGTCTGTGTGAAATGGTGCATTCACCCTTTCACTGCCATTTACACTGCACCAGGTCATTATGTCAGACCTTCCAACCCTGAAGGCTAGGTGCAGAGTACCTGTGTGTGAGGGCACCCCTGAACTAGCAGAGGTGCCCCCACATTGTCCAGGACCATTTTCCTGGACTTCATGAGTATGGGGACGCCATTTTATGTGTGCACTGGACATAGCCATTTCTGGTTATAGGTCACTACCTATATCCAGCTTCACAATGCTAACTCCGAATGTGGCCATGTTTGGTATCAAACATGTTAGAATGATCCCTCAAGGCTTTTGCAAGATGTGGTTGTATGATTCCATGCACTCTGGGGTCTCCTAAGGGGACCCCCCAGTACTGCCATTACAGCCTTCTGAGGTTTTCCAGGCAGCCCCAGCTGCTGCCTCCTCACAGACAGGTTTCTGCCCTCCTGTTGCTCAAGCAGCTCGAGCCCAGGAAGGCAGAACAAAGGATATACTTTGGGAGAGGGGTGGTACACCATCTCCCTTTTGGAAATAGGTGTGACAGGCATAGGAGGAGTAGCCTCCCAGAGCCCCTGGAAATACATTGAAGGGCACAGAAGGTGCCATCCTTGCATAATCCAGTCTACAACAGTTCAGAGACCCCAGGCCCTCCTGGCGTGAAACTGGACAAAGGAAAGGGGAGTGACTACTCCCCTGTCCATTACCACCCCAGGAGTGGTGCTCAGAGCTCCTCCAGAGTATCCCTGCGTTTTTGCCATCTTGGATTCCAAGTTGGCAGGGGACTTTGGGAGCATCTGATTGGCCAGTGCCAGCAGATGATGTCAGAGCCCTCCCCTGATGGGTGCTTACCTGTGTAGCTGACCAATCCCCCTTTCAAGGCTATTTAGGGTCTCTCTCTTGGGTGGTTCTTCAGATTCGGATTGCAAGGCTCCAGCAGGAATCCTCTGCATCCTTTACTTCACTTTCTTACTGAAGAAACTGCATCTGGACCCTCCAGGAACTCTACAAACTGCAACAAAGAAACAAAGGCGACTTCTGCAACATTGTATCTTCAGCTCCTGCCTCCAAGGACTGCCTGTCTTCAGGCTGCACCAGAAGAATGAAGGAATCTCCCTTGAAGTGAAGGAGTCACTTCCCAGCTTCAGCAGGCACCCCTAAGCAGCAACGACCGGTGGCTTGCGTCCCCTCTCCCGAAGAAGTGCGTGGATCCAACAACACGGGTGGTGGACTGAAGTGGTCCCGATGGTCCAGATGAACAACTGTACAACTTTGGTGGAGGTAAGAGCTTGCCTCCCCACACAAGACAGTACCCTGTGCACTGCATGTTTTACAGTTGCCAGGACTTGTTGGCATCCTTACACAAAGTTCTTCATGCACTGTGCAGCTCCAGCCCCCAGCACTCTATCCTGCGATGCACAGCTTCCTGAGTGGTTCTACGGTGGCATGGGATCCCTTTGTGAAGTGCTGCTTGGGCCTCCTTTTGCACCTTCTTTGTCCCTGTGCTGTGGGACTCCTGCGCATGCTGCCTGGTCTGTCGAGAGCCCTCTCTGTCTCCCCCTTCTGGGTAGAGGCCACCAGGTCCCTCCTGGTCCAGGGCAGTGCTATTTTCCACTAACCACGTGCTTTGCATGTGCCAAGGCTTGTTGGCAGAATCCAGCAACGCAAACCAGACTGCAGTCATCCATCTGAAGTGGGACATCTTCTCCACCAACCAGGTACCTGCATCTGTTTTCTTGGGTGCAATACTGACTGTTGTTCCTCACAGGTGTTTTTTCTTTTGCACTTTCATTCAGGTTAGCAGGGGCTCCTGTTCTCCCTGGACTTCATTGCTTCTTGGACGTGGTCCCCTTCTTCCACAGGTCTTCAGGTCCAGGAATTCATAGTTGGTGTCTTGCAGTCTCTCCTGGTTCTTGCATTATCTTCTATCTCGTGTTCTTGTGTGTTCTAAGAAAGTTACTCTGATTTACTCCTGCTTTCCTTGGCTCTGGATTGGGTTCTATTACTTACCTTTGGTGCTTTCTAATACTCCCAGCACCCCTCTACACACTACACTTGCCCAGGTTGGAAACCAACTTTCACATTCCACTTTCTTAGTATATGGTTTGTGTTCCCCCTAGGCCCTTTTCTAAATATTGTGATTTTCACTATTTGCACAATTTTCTAACTGTTTGTACAGCTAATTCTGCAATCTAGTGTATAAACTGTGTATATTACTTACCTCCTAAGGGAGTATAGTCTCTATGGTATTTTTGGCATTTGTGTCACCAAAATAAAGTACCTTTATTTTTGTAACACTAAGTATTTTCTTTCATGTGTGTGAGTACTGTGTGGCTACAGTGGTATTGCATAAGCTTTGCATGTCTCCTAGTTCGGCCTTGGTTGCTCATCTACACTACCCCTAGAGAGCCCGGCTTCTAAACACTGACTGCATTTCACTAAAAATGGATAACTGGACCTGGTATAAGGTGTAAGTACACTTGGTACCCACTACAATCCATGCCAGCTTCCCACAATAGCTGACATTGCTGGTGTCATGAGGCAGACTCTGGACAACAGGCCTCAACATCTGACACCAGTGAGGTAACCAACAAGCTGGGGACCATAATTAATATCATGGCATCTATGATGAGCATGTTGGACTCCTACATAGCAACATAAGTAGCCCTTCATAAACTTGCTGTTGTATTGTTGAGAAGCTATCAGACCCTTGTCCGTGCTGTGCTGCCTTCCGTGCTGGCACAGACAATGAGGATGGGGACAGGAGGCCACATCTTCGGGCACACGTGTGTGCCTCAGATTCCTCCCACACAAACACCACATACTGCAGGGGGGGCCCCAACGTCCATCAAGATGAGGACTTCCCCAATTTACGTAGGAGAACTGAATGTCTACTTACCTGGACATGTTGCATGACATGTCTTGCAAATGGACTCTGTCCGTATGTCCTTTGCTCTCAATCAATGTTGGTGGCATTTCCACAAACACTGCAAAAATGCTCATGCAGACCAACCCACGTTTGTAAATAAATTCACTCATATAAATGAGACTGCTGTATGTCTGCTGCAGACAGGACTACTTACACCACAGTGGATGTGTATATACAAAACACATTTCTTAGCATCTCAAGGAGAGTGTGCTAAAGGCACTGACAGCTTCTCTCTTTGTGTATACACCCAACATCAAGGACACCCACTCCGATGACATTATGCGTAACGTCTTGTCTCCCATTGATCACCATGCTGTGACAATAAGGTACTGTTACTTGGCTTTCACACACTGAAAAGGCCTTACTAAACAAACAAATGCCTCTCAACTATAAATGGGGTCCGTGAGGCATGTGAGCCAATAACACAGTTTTACTTATTCACATATATCTAGCTCAGTGAACATGACAATGTTATCAAGCCCATATGATATTCTCAATACTTACATTGAAGAGATCCTAAAGTACATGAATTATGATGCTTGCACTGATACTATGCAGGTACTCCTGCCCAGACTCCTTCCGAATTTACATCATATCTATGCCACACAAGGATGTGCAAGAACAGTCCAACAACTTGGATGTCAGTATACATAAAATGTAACTAATTTGTTTTTGGCATCCATTGTCAACTGATAAATGGAGTTGAAAAGAACATTTAAATACATAGGGTAAATGTGTTTCTCTGCCCCTAAGAGGCCTCACATGTGCTCAGTGTAAGCGTAACCACACATGACATTAATTGTACAATTTACACACACGTTACAACATAGGAGCCATAGCACAGACCCAGGAACATAGAAACACCGCCACCCCAGGGTAAGAGGAAATGGGAGACCTATGGTTTGTCAAACTTTGCAAGTTGTTGTACATAGTTACATGATTGCAGTCCCACACTTAACAAGTACTCAATGCCAAGGATGATTGGGGTTCTCCAGTTAGGTGGGAGCCACATTCATGATTTGTAACTAGCTAAAAACAATGACCTAATTGCACAATGGTGCAAGGGCATGAGCATTAATGGCAGGCACAAGTGTGTGAACCTGAAAAAGAAGGGAATCTGTAATATGTAGTGTTAAGATCATCCAAACTATACATGCTGTATCTCTTTCACATCAAGTGCTACAGTAGGTGGCTATCTGTGTTGGGCTGTGTCAAATAACACTAAGATGACCACTTACAGTGCACTAAAATGTGAATTGTATTTAAGTGACTCAACTGTGACGACAAGCCTCTGACAAAATAACATATACCTTCAAAGACTGCAGGGCAATAGCTACATCATGTACTCAACTCAACATACCCAGTGTTATAAACTCTTAAAGATGCAATGATTATGCTGTTGTGAAATATTATGAAATCTAACTAAACAACCTACCTATCCCACACTAACTAACCTAATCACTACCTTACACTAACTAAAATTATCCTAACTTATCTTAAACACTAAACACAAATAACACCCCCTTAACAAAAATATATTGACCCAAGACAAACAGCAATTACAAATAATCATAAACTAACTACACATGTAGACCTAAATTTGTTTCATATTGTTTGATATTTAATTCTATCTATGTTTTTGTTTTTTAGTTACCAAATACTAAACAACAACCCACCACCCACTTCAAACCTTGAAAACAAATAAAACAATATAAAAACAATTACCTATAAAAACATGTAAATGCTAAAACCTAACTACAATAAACCTATCATAATCACTAACTTACTCTATGCCTAACTATTAAAAAAACTAACAAGAAATGTAACCAAAAACAATATTGTCCAAGCAGAGTTTAAAAGAGTTGGGACACATGTCCCAGGGCCTCCTCTATTCTCTCCACATGTTGAAGCAAGCTGGCCTGCTCCCTCTTTATCCCATCCATTCTCTGAGTAATTTTCCACAACTTCTGTAAAACACAGTTCTTGAAAACTAACTCCTGGTGTCTTCAGAGCCGCCTGGGCCATGTGGTTGCGGGCTGGGTGGCTGCAGGTGTTGGCACTTTTACATGGGTTTGATGTCGCTCCTGCTGGCTTGGTCCACCTGTGGATGGGGTTGTGACAGATATGGATGCAGAAGATGTTGTGATTTGCTGGACATAATAGGACCCCAATGACCTTGCACACTCATATAGTTTGCCCAGCTCGTGGTAGTCCTTAGAAACATTTCAATTTTGCTCCTAACTGACCCACTGTATCCCAAATGTCCTGGCCTCTTCAGCTGTCCTGTTATTTAGGGTGGTAACAGAAAAACATTTAGCACAAGCTGTAGGTGTACATGATACTTGAAAATAGGCTGACAATGTAACACAATCATATGTGCTTGATCACATCAAATACAGAAATAGAGATGGTTATATGGAGAATATACTATGACTACATAGACACCCACTACTTGAGCAAGATAAACTGAGTCAGATGCCATCTGTGTATGTGTACAATATGTAAATGTAGTCACAATGAGATTGCAACCATATCATAGAGAACAATTATTCACACTCAAGATGAAACACAGATTTTTCATTGGATGTATGGTCCAGAAATAGAAACTTTGGGTTTTGGGAGTTCATCATGCAAGTCGACTGATCCTTGCTCATCAACGTAAGTGAGTGTGTTTAAAGTGATACAGGCCAGGTAGCGTGGCTCTGCATTGCTTACCACATCTGGAGTAGCACAAAGCAGCACACACTGCTGGCTTCACTTACTCAGTGTCAGATAACCAATACATGGATAGGGGCTTATCTTTCAGCTACTGCAAAACATGGATGGGATAAATTACAAGTATTTACTCTCAGGCAAATGTACTGAAACGTGACATGTAGCTTCTGGTTCACACTTGTAGCCAAAGAGATAGTGAGTCAGATATGTTCCTGTACAGACATCATTCCAAGGCTGCATTCAGCTGAACACATTATAAATGCATCTCAGTGGTATGTGTATGCATGCTTGGGTACTTATCTGACCAAGATCTTTGTTGCAAATAATGCAGGGACCCTTGCACCATGCCTCTGAGTGAGGTTCAAGTACCTCTGAGGCTGGATTACAGCAGCCACATCTTGTGGTAGGCTAAGAAATTGAAGACGTAGATGCCCACATGATGATGTACAAACACACTCTTAGACACACATGAAGCCATGTCATTTGTTGTTTATCATTGGTTAAATCCAGTAATTATGAAAAATGTTGTCCGTCACTAAAACCTATGCTACATCTCTCATTTTCAAAATTAGTTGGATTGTGATGGCTACCCTCCTGACACTGTCATACATATTCTCACAATTTGACTTTTGATTTGCCATATTGCTACAGGGAAAGGTATGTTGTCTACAAACAAATTAGGTGTTACACAGCAGGTATGTTTGGCCACCCTTACAGTCAGTCACACTGAGATGGTGTAGCTCAAGAGATCAAAACAATGCAGCATGTCTGAGCAAAATATGCTGCATGTTGATGGAACATATGTGGCATAACCCCACAGTGTATGACTCTGATTCCATGATGCCTACTTGTTTAATGCTTGCTGACAGTGTCTGTGTATCAATATTGCATATAATCTGCACCTGTGTCATACCCAATTTTGGACATATGCAACAGAACCCTGCCCAGACATGCCTAACAGCACATATTTCACTGTGCTGCTACATATGTTGAAACATGATTGTTTTGGTTTGTGCCATTTGTTGTACGAGCTAATGTGTTTGTGTTGAACACTGTGTTGCATGACTCCAGGTTTTGTAAGCCATTCCAAGCCACACAAAGTGGTTTGGCATGTCCTCAAATATCTGAATTTGAAGTTTGCATTATACATATACCACAATGCATAAGACAAGTATGAGGCAAACCACTCTTACATTTGCACGTACCTCCATCAACAGACACAGAGATGGCTAGTATGTTATACATTTCTACCAACAAGTAGGCCATTCCCATACTGGCCATTCTAGAAGTACTAGTTGATAATTCTGTGCAGGAGGATGTAGGCATCATGCACTCTTCTAGGATATTTGGCCAGCACATCGGTTAACATCCCCAGATGGTCCACAATGGCCTTTTTTTTTTTTTCCTGTATATTTTTTTTTTGTTATTTCAACAGTGAGATACAGGAATCAAATGACAGTTGTGATACATATTTGTACGATTTTTTTTTTTACATAATCCAATGCAAATTTTTCCAATATACATGCATTCTTAGCAAAGTGGATATGACTGTTTGATTAGGATAAGGGTCTTGAAAACACCATGTTCACAAAGAATGCAGAGGAAGGAAAGAAACATGCCAGAAAAGGTGATGACAAACAAAAGAGGAATGAGTGAAAGAGGAATAGAATAAGGTTGTGATCGGGGCCAGCGCGCGCTGTGGACGGAGGGGGAGGAGGGAGAAGGGTGCCGGCAGGAGCCCCCGCCAGCCACGCCCCCGGGGCCACTGGACCTATGCAGCATGTGCTCTTATTATGATAAAGGAGGACAGGGCAAGCGAGGGGGCCCCAGCCGCCGCCCCAGCCGCGGAAGGGGGGCAAGGAGGGACAACCTCGCAGGAGAGACGGAACCACAGCGCTGGGGTCATCCAGGATAAACATTGTACCCATGTGTGTTCACTCCCGTGGTTTGATTTGTTGCGAGCAAGCTCCTGATGCACATTCTGTTTGTGGTGCATGTACTTCTATACCCCACCAAATCCATTGTTTCTTGCTGGGATGCGATTGTAATGTATTTACTGGGTTAATCTGTTGTGTTCCTGTTTCAAACATAACCTATCAGCCACTGGGTATTGTCGGTCTTTAACATTGGTTATTTATTCATTTAGGGGGGTTGGTTATCATCTTTGCTTTCCATGATTGTCACAAAGGAGTTCCATGTGTCCACTCCTTTGACCCGGATCCCTTTCTCTTGGAGGGATTGTAGTGTCTGTGCTTCCGCTCTGGCCCATCGTAACAACTCGGCTTGCCACTGCTTGATACTTGGCGCACTAGGCGCTTTCCAATGCATGGCTGTTAGACATCTATACATCACTAGTGCTAGTGCTATGCATCTGTGGGTCTGTTTTTGCTTTTTAGGTCTTGCCCCTATCCCAAGTAGGCACAGTTCAGGCTTGAGATTTAGCAGGATGTCCGTCCATTCGGTTAGCATAGTTAATATATCGTTCCATGCGCGCCGAATTGGAGGACAATCCCATGTCATATGAAAAAAAGTGGCTGCGGTGGTACCGCATCTGGGGCACTTCTGTGGTGTCTGGGGGAACATATGCGCTAAACGGTGGGGTGATAAATATGTTTGATGTACAAAATTAAACTGAGTATATCGGAAACGGGGATTACGTGATACTTCATAGATCATTTTCATAGCCTGATTCCATGTGTTTTGTGAGAGTGGTTCTGGTAGTACCTGATCCCATCTGTTTTTAGCCTGTTCCTGTCCATGTTCAGTGTGTGCAGGCAGAATTCTGTAAGTCCTCGATACATTTGTTGGGACAGCCATAGTATCAATCAACTCGTGTAATATAGGAGCCGTGTTTGGCTCACCATTTCCACAATTCCAGATTGAACGTACCACGTGTCGTATTGCGGCGAAAGCAATAAAACTTCCTTGTCCCAGGGTATATGTGTTCGCAAGTGCCTCATATGTTAGAAATTGCCCTTCACTGTAAATATCACCTACGGTAAGAATGCCCTTCTCGGGCCATGTACTCAGGCCTACCTTAGTTGCAATCATTGCGATTTTCGGGATGGCCAGTAGTGGAATCTTGGGGGAGTACTGCATTTTTTTGTCTCCTGATAGAGCGTAGCGTCCCCATGCCCAATGTGCTATGTTCAGTAGGATGTTCTGTGAGTGATTAGAACCATCTCGATTCATCAGGTGTTGCAAAATATCATTGTGTCCTAGTTCCGAATGTATCATCTGAGTTCCTACACCCGTAGGGTTTACAAGCCATTTAGATATCCATTGCAACTGGGCGGATGCATAATATAATTCAAATCTAGGTGCCCCCAGCCCTCCCGATGTAAGTGGTTGATATATTTTGGATAACGCTACTCGCCGCCGGCCATTGCCCCAAATTTGGTCTATTAATATGCTATTCAATTGTCTGAAAGAGGAGGAGGGTAATGCTAGTGGGAGCGCCATAAAAAAGTACAGTAAATGTGGTAGTATTAGCATCTTAGCTATGGCCACTCTACCCATGGGCGAGAGCGGAAGCGAACACCAGAAAGGCAGTAAGCCCCTGATTGACCTGATCACTTTTCCCAGGTTGCCGTCTTTGAGGTCCTGGGGGTCATGATACACATTTATTCCTAAATATTTAAAGGTGGTGAAACACCATTTCAGGTCACCCGGATTGGAAGTTAAATTATATATTTCCGGGACCGGTTGCATAGGGAATAGGCATGATTTAGACCAGTTCATTTTTAATCGGGATACTGAGCCAAATTGGTGCAGTAGTATCAGTAAGTCGGGTAGGGAGTCTGTATGGTTCCGTAGAAATATTAGTCCATCGTTCGTGTATAGTGACACTATACGGTGCGTGTGACCGTCTGGGATGCCCACAACCGGGGCCAGTGCGCGGAGCCTGGCAGCTAATGGTTCTATTGCTAGCGCAAATATCAGCTGGGAAAGTGGGCAACCCTGCCTGGTGCCTCTTTCTATGCTGAACTTCTCAGATATCACGTCCCCTGTTTTGACTCTCACTGTTGGGTTAGAATATAATACTCTCACCGAGTTAACATATGTCCTACCGAAGCCCATGCGGTTGAGAGTTTCTAACAGGAAGGGCCATCCTAGCGTGTCGAACGCTTTTTCAATATCTAGTGATACCACTACCCGATTGTGTTCGTCCGACAGGGAGTTTGCCATAAGACGTAGTAGGTTCCGTATGTTTATGAAGGTGTTGCGGCCCGGTATGAATACGGATTGCTCATGATGAACCAGATCCAGTAACCATGGGAGCAGGCAATTTGCTAGAATTTTACCAAGCAATTTGCAGTCTGTGTTTAATAGCGAAAGCGGCCTATATGAGCGAACGTCCAGTGGGTCCCGGCCTGTTTTAGGCAGCACTGCTATCAACACCTCACGTAAGGTGTCCGATAGATGACCGCATTTTAGGGCCTCATGCAGCATTGCTAGATAAGGTGTTAACTTTTGTTTCGGGAACGTACTATAATACTCTATGGGAATGCCGTCGCTGCCTGGTGCTTTGCCATGAGTTCATTGTTGTAGGGATAGTTGTATCTCTGCTAACTCGATCGGTTTCTCCATGTCCACCAGCTGAGTAGCAGTTAGGCGGTTTAATTTGATTCCGCTGAAGAACTCATTTAACTGTTCTACTGAGGGTGGGGGGGCTTGTATAATGCACTGTAATACTCTCTAAAGGCTCTGTCTATTTCCACTTGAGTATTTACGATTATCCCTGTATCCAGGCGGATGGCCCCGATAGGGGGGTTCCGACGTTCATTTTTGAATAGCCACGCCAGTAATTTTCCTGATCTATCCCCTTCCGCATGTGTGCATATATGCGGGCCATGTAGTGGCGATAATCATAATGCCTTAGGCGCCTATCCGCCTCACAATGGCCTTGATGTTGATTAAATAGGTATGTCTGCAGCTCCACAAAAGGTGAGATATTTCTGCAAGGGGAGCCAATTGCATATGTTTGCAATCCAGTGCACCTAACACATGAGGAAATCCAGCAATGGCATAGATGCCTTGCTTGATCTGCAGCTACTGTTGGTGGGTCTTGAGGAAGAAGAGGTACTAGGGTGTGAGGCAGAAGATGGCATCCAGGACAATGAGTAGGAAGGAAGAAAAAGATGCCTATGATATTCATGACACTCTTGCTGTTGTGACCTAGAAGGAACCAGAAGCAAGCATGTGGAGCACAGCGATCAGTTTAACCTGTGGAGGAATGTTGGTGGGCCTGGCAGTTGGTGGCAGGAGACTTGGCCCAATCCTGTGGAGCAATATATTATAGACTCCCTCCTGAGCATAAAGAATTTGATAACCTCATCCTTCATGAGGATGAAGAGGGAGACGAGGAGCTGAAACACACTCTCTCCTCCTTCGCTGCCTTCACGGTGGTACTGATGGTCTCCTTTCGACTCCAAGCTGCAGGATCACAACTCCATTCCATGGCATAGTTGAGCTAACCAAAGTGTTTTTGGATTTTCAGGTTTTTAAACCACAGCCACTGTATTTTCTACACGTGGGTTACCGATGCGCAGATTTTTTTGCACATTTCAGGCTTTACATGCCACATCCAAACAATGAGTCACACATTGCCGAACTCATGAATATCGCTGCATTAGTTTTGTGTGATATTTTCTCAGGGGAATGCCTAACTTGCGTATTTTTATTTTTGAGTGGCACACCTGGAGTAGGCTCATCTTTTGCCCAATGCAAGCCTTATAAATGATGCATTTGGGCAAATGTGTCATCTCTTAGATATGGAGTAGTGCTTGCACAACCATTGTGTCACAACTTTTGGCGCAACGGTGACATAAGCCTCTCATAAATATGCCAAAAAGTTTTTTTCCAAGCTGGTTAAAGAAGGCATGCAATGGTGCCTCAATACTGTCAGATCAGAGGATGTGCTGATGAAGGGAGATGTATAAAAGCAGGATGCAAAGCTTTTTGAATAGCAGTGTGTTTCCCATTCTCATTTGAATTAATGTTTAATTACAATGTTGAAACATTTATAAAGTGCATCACGTTTAGAAGTTAAAATGTTGTAGCCAATTTTTTTTTATTTAAGGTTCATACACATCTTTTTCAGATAAATCTGGCAGTGTGTAACATCTTTTATCCTAACTATTGAGGATTACGTGCCAGTGTGTGTATGTTCCAGAATCAATCGAGCTGCAGAAGAAACAAAGGCCCTCATTACAACATTGGCGGTAAAAGCCGCTTACCGCCGTGCAGAAGACCGCCAACACACCGCCGTGGAAATCCGCCACAGCTATTATGAGCCACAGCACGGAATCTGCCAAAATTCAGACACCCACACAAGTTTGCCACACCAAAGGTCAGTGATAAACTGCTGAAAACAAATCCTCCACCGTCACGCCAACAGAAATACGCCCACACTATCACGAATCCACGTGGCGGTCTTTCAACCGCGGTATTCCATTGGCGGTACACACCGCTGCGCTCAAAATACACACACTCTTACAAAACACAGCCACATTGGACAATTCAAAATTCACACACCTGACACACATACACACACCACTCCCACACACCCAATACAATATAAAACACACACCCACATCACCCACAAACCCCTACGACAAAAATACTGAAAGAAGGCCAGAGAGAGACACTACAAACTACTACCAAGCATCCACAGGAACTCCAGACCATCACCCACATAACTTCCACGCACCTCATGCAACACACCACTATATATCAGCACACTTAGCACCACATACACCACCACACACATGACTCACACCACCCCATGGCACGGCAAAGACACCCCAGGTTCTTGGAGGAGGAGCTCAGGGTCATGGTGGAGGAAATCGTCTGGGTAGAGCCACAGCTATTCGGAGCACAGGTGCAGCACACCTCCATAGCTAGGAAGATGGAGCTATGGCGAAGAATAGTGGACAGGGTCAACGCAGTGGGACAGCACCCAAGAAATCGGGATGACATCAGGAAGAGGTGGAACAACCTACGGGGGAAGGTGAATTCCGTGGTTTCAAGACACCACCTTGCGGTTCAGCGGACTGGTGGTGGACCCCCACCTCCTCCCCCAAAACTAACAACATGGGAGGAGCAGGTCTTGGCGATTCTGCATCCTGAGGGCCTCCCAGGAGTAGATGGAGGAATGGACTCTGGTAAGTCAAATCTTAACTATTACATCCCCCACCCTACCTGCATGCCATCACATACCCCCACCCTCACCCCCATCACTCCAACTCCTCACAAATGTCCCAATTTCACAAACCACCCATCCCAACACCAAGCCCTGCAGGCAAAACACCAAAGCATGGACACCCATCACCAAAGCATGCCCACTGCACATACCCATACACCCCCCTAAACCATCATCACACAAGGTCCCACACAGGAATGCAAGCACTGGGGTACACAGTCACCCACCCATTGCACACCATGGCACACACAGATGTAATAAACATCCTTTTATACCCCTGCAGGACCCCTACCCAATGTCACCGGACAGGAGGGTCCACACATGTCCACACCACCAACAGAAGAGGCCCACAGTGATGACAGCAGCTCTGTCCAACTGGATCTAGATGACCAGCCCGGCCCATCGGGGACCTCAGGACAGTCGGTTCCCATCACACAGTCACAGGCCACTACAGAGCCTCCACCCTCTGGAAACACCAGCACAGCACCCACCCAGCGGGCCCATACCTCTGTCCCCAGGACACATCAAGCAGCAGTGTGTCCACCACTACAGGGAACCCAGGCTAACCCACCACCCCAACAACAACAGGGGCCTGGGGGCAGTGGTAGTGGACACACGGTCCAGGGGACGGAGGCCCAGGAACACAGGGGAACTGGGAGGGCTGCTGTGCGACAGGGGGAGGACAGGCCACGGGAACCCACTCTCCACGAGGCCCTCTCCTCCATCATGGGAGCCTACCACCACTCCCAGGAGACGATGGCAACGGTACTGGCCAAGTTTCAGGAGACCCAGAGCCTGCAGGAGGAACAGTATTTGGGCTTCAGGGAGGAACTCAGAATCATCAATTCCACCCTGGGCACCATCGTAGGGGTGCTGAAGGAAGTACTCAACACCAGGAGGGACACTGTGGCACAACAAGGGGCCCCTGACACTAGCGTGGATGATGAACTGCCCACCACCTCCGCCGGCGCTAGTGGACAGGACGCCCCGCCACAGGACCACCACACCAGCACCCCACCCCCTGCAGAGGGAGAACCACCCTGCAAATGGTCCCTGAGATCCAGGACAAAGGCAGATAACGATGCCAAGACCCCCGCCAAGAAATGAGACCACCCTGAATGTCATCTTTCTGTCCCACTTTGTCACCCTGTCCATCCTCAAACTGCCCCAGCGCCACTTCCTATGCCCATTTGGGCAATGCACCTGTGAGACTAATAGACTGGACTCTGCCATGGACATTCCTTCACCATCACCCCTCACCATTTTACAACCCCCTCCAAGATTTAGCACTTAAATAAACACCCTTTAAGCACAAAACAATCTGGAGTCAGTCTGTGATTTCGAAATAGTGTATTAGCAATTACAGTGACAAAATGCTCTTACAATTCTAATGTCAACATACCTATGTCACACAGCTCTAGTCCATGAGGAAACAAATCAGATGTCACACAGTGGGACCCACATCTGTGAAATCGTAAGGGAAAGTGACAACTCAGTGACCATACACTGGGTGAAAACGACAGAAAGTAGAGAGGTAGTAGTGTTAAAGTACATGTAGTAGGCAGGTCTGTACCCTTACCTGTGTCTCACTGGAAATATTGCAGGATCACCAAGTTCCTGTTGTCCATGTCCCCTTCTTCTGCTTCCTCATCTTCACTGTCCACAGGCTCCACAGCTGCAACAACACCGCCATCTGGACCATCCTCCTGCAGAAAAGGCATCTGTCGTCGCAAAGCTAAGTTGTGAAGCATACAGCAGGCCACAATGATCTGGCACACCTTCTTTGGTGAGTAGAATAGGGATCCACCTGTCATATGGAGGCACCTGAACCTGGCCTTCAGGAGGCCGAAGGTCCGTTTGATAATCCGCCGAGTTCGCCCATGGGACTCATTGTAGCGTTCCTCTGCTCTTGTCCTGGGATTCCTCACTGGGGTCAGTAGCCATAACAGGTTGGGGTAACCAGAGTCACCTGCAAATGGCGAGGGACAACTGTTAGACACACACTAACCTGTAGGGATATCCCCAGACCCAGACAACCATTACCACTGTCTTGCTTCCAGGTGCTCACCTAATAGCCACACACAGTGCCTCTGGAGTTGCCCCATCACATGAGGGATGCTGCTATTCCTCAGGATGTAGGTGTCATGCACTGAGCCAGGGAACTTAGTTTTCACATGGGAGATGTACTGGTCTGCCAAACACACCATTTGCATATTCATGGAATGATAACTCTTCCGGTTTCTGTACGCCTGTTCACTCCTGCGGGGGGGACCAAAGTCACATGTGTCCCATCAATGGCACCTATGATGTTGGGGATATGTCCCAGGTCATAGAAATCTCCTTTCACTGTAGGCAAATCCTCCACCTGAGGGAAAACTATGTAGCTCCGCATGTGTTTCAGCAGGGCAGACAACACTCTGGACAACACTTTGGAAAACATAGGCTGGGACATCCCTGATGCTATGGCCACTGTTGTTTGAAATGACCCACTTGCTTGGAAATGGAGCAATGACAGCACCTGCACTTGAGAGGGGATTCCTGTGGGATGGCGGATAGCTGACATCAGGTCTGGCTCCAGCTGGGTACACAGTTCATGGATTGTGGCACGGTGAAGCCTGTAGGTGATGATCACATGTCTTTCCTCCAATGTGTACAGGTCCATCAGTGGTCTGTACACCGGAGGATGCCGCCATCTCCTCACATGTCCCAGCGGACGGTGCCTATGAAGGACAAAAGCGAGCACAGAGTCAACCAACTCAGAGGTACGTACCCACAGCTTACACAGAACACGGATCCTAATCCGAAAAGTGGCCTGTATGTGTGTTGAGTCTAGGCCTAGGTATGTGTGACGCAGTTAAAAATGAAGCCATGTGGGCCCCTGAAATGGTGGCTGCCTGACTTCTAAAGTGGGAAAATGGGATGTGAGGTAACTGCGCTGGCGTTGTACACCGTCGCAGTAGGCGGTCCAGGTCCGCAGCGCAATGCTGCATTGGTTAACATTGGACCCTATGGGTCCCAAGAGCCAATGACGATGTGCGCAGGCGGTGACGGTACGCACCGCCGCGGACGTGACCGCCATTTTCTATCTGTTCAATCACTCGATACCTGATCTTCGACAGGAGAGGACCTACACTGCAAGTGCTGCTGTGACCTCGGTCTGGAAGAGACAATGGCTCGAGTGTCTGGGGAAAGGGCCCCTGCCTTCACATCGGAGGAGTTGGAGAAACTCGTGGATGGGGTCCTCCCCCAGTACACACTACTCTACGGTCCTCCAGACAAACAGGTAAGTACACCGGGAGCATGCTATATGGGCTATCCTTGAGTGGAGTGGGGTGGATGAAAGATGGGGGGAGGAGATTGAGGCATGCATGAAATGACGATGAATGCATGTGCCACATGGCAAGAGTAGGGATGGGGTCAATGACTGTGGCGGTGCAGTTGGTAATAAAGTTTCTCTTCCCCCTGTACAATTCATGTAGGTCAGCGCCCACCAGAAAAAAGATATTTGGCGTGCCATCGCCAAGGACGTCCGGACCCTGGGGGTCTACCACAGACGGAGCACCCACTGCCGGAAAAGATGTGAGGACATTCGCCGCTGGAGCAAGAAGACGGCAGAGGCTCAGCTGGGCATGGCCTCCCAATGTGGGAGGGGTGCCCGTCGCACCATGACTCCCTGATGTTCAGGATCCTGGCGGTGGCGTACCCGGAGTTGGATGGGCGCTTGAGGGCATCACAGCAGCCACAAGGGGGTCAGTACACTCTCATCCTGCTGATTTTGCACACAGTGGAGGTGTCTGGGTGGGGGAGGTGGGCTGTGGGTTTCCCTAGGCCAGGGCGAGTTTAGTAGGCAAGGTCCCGCCGTAAGGCAGGCCATGTGGCACCCCACCCCACCTCTGTAGAGTGCCAAGTACACCTAGTCATACCCCTGTGTCATCCATGTGTGCAGATGTCGTCCATAGCCTTGTAGGCCATTTCCCAGGGATTAAACAGTGGAGCCCAAGAGCACGGCATAGTGCAGGGGGCTTCTGTGTCTGTCGTGTCCGCCAACGGTAGCTGTAATGCATGCGCTCAACATGTCTTTCTTCTGTCGTCCCCCCCTTTTTGTGGTCTCCCTGTTCTTGTGTGCATTAGCATCATCAGGCGGAGGAGCAGGTGCACCGGAGCACGAGGGAGCTGCATCCCACATGGCCCTGGAGGGTGACACTATGGACTTGGAGTTCACCAGTGGGACGGAGGGCGAGGGCAGCTCCACAGCGGGGACAGGAGCTGACACCAGCGACACAGACTCGTCCTCTGATGGGAGCTCCATTGCGGTGGCGGCAACATCTGTGCCCCCCGCATCTACAGGTACAGCCGCCACCCCCCCTACCAGCACCGCCCTCCCAGCAGCCCCTCAGCCTTTGCCTCCGTGCCAGCTCACTCAGGAGGGCACCCGTGCTGCCCTCAGTGACGAGGCCATTGACCTTCTCAGGTCCCTCACTGTTGGGCAGTCTACCATTTTGAATGCCATCCAGGGTGTAGAAAGGCAGTTGCAACAAACAAATGCATTCCTGGAGGGCATTCATTCTGGTCAGGCGGCCCTTCAGCTAGCTTTTCAGACTCTGACCTCAGCACTGATGGCAGCCATTGTCCCCGTTTCTGGCCTCCCCCCTCCAACTTCCTCCACCCAGACCCAATCCCCTGTACCCAACCCTATCCCAAGCACACCTTCAGACCAGCATGCACACACGTCAACACACAAGGGAAGCTCAGGCAAACATAAGCACCACACATCCCACAGGCACTCACGCAAACATCACACACGTGCAGACACATCAACATCCACTGCCTCCACTGTGTCCCCCTCCTCCTCGTCTCCCTCCTCCCTCCCAGTCTCGTCTACACTCACACCTGCATGCACTACATCTACAGCCACTACTGCCATCACCAGCACACACACCACCACACCCCGCTCAGTGCAGTCACCATCCCCACTACCATTCACACGTCCCCTGTGTCCTCTCCCAGTGTGTCTGTGACGCCACCTCCCAAGATACACAAACGCAGGCACACACCCACCCAACAGCCATCCACCTCACAACAGCCTCCAGCACATGCACCTTCACCCAAAGTCACCAAACGAACACCTCCTTCAACCACAACCTCTTCCTCCACTCCCAAACCCCCTCAAGTACACGTCCCAGTGTCTCCAAAAAACCTTTCCTGTCCAACCTTGACCTCTTTCCCACACCTTCCCCACCCCGTCTGCCTCTTAGGGCCCGACTCTCCAGGTCCCAACCTAGCACCTCAGCCACAACATCTCCAGGACCAGTGGTGCCTGTAGTCACCGGAATCTGGAGTGCACCGGCCACCAGGGCAGCCAGTGTGGCACGGAGCCACAGCACAGACAGTCCCCCACCTGTCAAACATCAAAAGTTGCCCAGTGCCCGGCAGGAGAGGGAGAAGACTCCAGCCACCAAAGCTGCTCCCAGGGGTCCGGTGGGAGTGTGGAGTCAGCTGGGACACCTTCCAAGGTGGGGAAGGGCCACAAGAAACCCGGCAAGTCTGGGAATAGCAGCACGGCGGAGAAGACCGCCATCATCCCGGGAGGCCACCGCCAGCACCTGCCCTGCTGCCCAAGAGGACACCGCCAGCACCTGCCCTGCTGCCCAGGAGGCCACCGCCATCATCCCCGCTGCCCAGGAGGCCACCGCTAGCACAAGCCCCGCTGGGCTAGAGAGGACCGCCAGCACAAGCCCCATTGGGCTAGAGAGGACAGCCAGCACAAGCCCCGCGGGGCTAGAGAGGACTGCCATCACAAGCCCCGCTGGGCTAGAGAGGAGCACCAGCAGCTGAGTCACTGCAAAGGAGCCCGCTGCCTCAAGCACCGCTGAACAGGGCACCGCCGCTACAAGCACCGCTGAACAGGACACTGCCGCCTCAGGCACTGCTGAACAGGGCACCGCCGCCTCAAGCACCACTGAACAGGGCGCCGCCGCCTCAAGCACCACTGAACAGGGCACCGCCGCCTCAAGCACCACTGAACAGGGCACCGCCGCTACAAGCACTGCTGAACAGGGCACCGCCACCTCAAGCACCGCTGAACAGGGCACCGCCATCTCAAGCACCGCTGAACAGGGCACCGCCGCTACAAGCACTGCTGAACAGGGCACCGCCGCCACAAGCACGGCACCGCCGCCACAAGCACCGCTGAACAGGGCACCGCCACCTCAAGCACCACTGAACAGGGCACCACAGCTACAAGCACCACTGAACAGGGCACCGCCGCTACAAGCACCGCTGAACAGAGCACCGCCGCCTCAAGCACCGCTGAACAGGGCACCGCCGCCTCAAGCACCGCTGAACAGGGCACCGCCGCCTCAAGCACCGCTGAACAGCGCACCACCGCTACAAGCACCGCTGGCCCATGAACGGCAAGGCCACTGACGCTACTGAGTCTGTCACGATCAGGATGAAGCACTCTGGGCACAGAGCCCCCTCCAGAACCAGTGGAGACTGTCATCCACTATCTCTGTCCTTAGCAGGATGAAGCACTCTGGGCACCATGCCCCCTCCAGAACCAGTGGAGACTGTCATCCACTACCTCTGTCCTTAGCAGGATGAAGCACTCTGGGCACCATGCCCGCTCCAGAACCAGTGGAGACTGTTATCCACTTGAGAGACTGTGGCTTTGCACTCCCCAGGATTGAACAGTGGGCAACCCACCCACTGTATAGACTTGAGAGACTGTGGCTTTGCACTCCCCAGGATGGAAGAGTGGGCAGCCCACCCACTGTATAGACTTGAGAGACTGTGGCTTTGCACTCCCCAGGATTGAACAGTGGGCAACCCACCCACTGTATAGACTTGAGAGACTGTGGCTTTGCTCTCCCCAGGATGGAACAGTGGGCAACCCACCCACTGTATAGACTTGAGAGACTGTGGCGTTGCACTCCCCAGGATTAAACAGTGGGCAACCCACCCACTGTATAGACTTGAGAGACTGTGGCTTTGCACTCCCCAGGATGGAACAGTGGGCATGTGGCCCTCTCGTGGATTTGGCGTTGTGCCTCGCCCATACCGTGTGGGCCCAGTGTTCCACGGACTTCATTGGAGCACTACCTGGACTACTAAGCTTGGTGTATATTTTGTTTATGGTGTATATATACATTTTTGCGTACTTGATTTTAATATATTACAATGGTTACACTCATTTCCTTTTGTCTTTGCATTCTTCCGGGGGGGTTGGAGAGTGTAACTGTGATGTATCATGCTGTATTTGTGTGTGTGTTGTTGTGGGTGAGGGTGGGGGTGAGGGTGTTGCATGTGTGTGTCCCTGTTTTTTCCCTCCCCCCTCCCCTGTGTCGTAGGTGCAGTACTCACCGTTGTCTTCGCCACCAGCGTTCGTGCTCCTGGTAGAGGAGCAAGAAGATAAGGGCTGGCAGGATGTGCAGCTCTGGTTCCATGGCATCCGGATTCCTTGTGGGGTGTGTAGAGGTGAGCGTTTTCCCTTCGACATCCTGTTTCCGCCGTGTTTTTGTCCGCGGTGAATCCACCCCGGAAAAGGTGGCGGATTGGTAGGTTATGATACTGTGGGCGGTACTTTGTCTTCCACCTGTCTGTTGGCGGTGACCGCCAAGCTGTTTGTCTGTACCGCAGTGGCGGTCGGAGTGTTAAAGTGGCTGTCTTTGTTGGTCGTTTCCGCCACGGTCGTAATTCCAATTTTTTTACCGCCGGCCTGTTGGCGGTCTTACCGCTGCTTTAACACTGTCCGCCAGGGTTGTAATGACCACCAAAATCTTCTACTATTTTATTGCTGCAAAAGGATTGGCATTGTTAGAAAGCCTATCAAACTTCTAGTGGCAGTTTTGAGCGAGGAAAACAAGGGAAATTAAGGCCTAGGTCACCCACGTCTCCTGATTCACACCAGACTTTCACATTGAGGATTTCTTCACTTTGTATTTCAAGCATTTCATGCTAAGACATTGTTACTAACAAGGGAAAAAAGTGTCTCAACCCTAGATGGTCTAACGAAGACACAAAGGGCTACATAAAGGTAAAAAATTTCTATGAAGGAGTTATCCTTCAGCTGCACTTTGATCCCCTGTTATTCTGCCAGGGTGCATAACTAATATCTGGATTTCAATTGGGCTCTTTTTTTCAAAGGACCCTTTCTTTGTGAAAGAAATTTGGATTTTGGTAGACCTACAACCTTGTTTAAAGGTGGTCAGTAACAAGGAAATTCCCAAAAAATCAGTATATGCTCCACCCACCAGTTTCTTGGCTCCCCCACATCGTTAAAGTTGGGGGAGCTGCTATCTTTGTAATGGCTGAAACATCCCTGCTGGTCAACAGCTTCAAAAAAAGAGCTCAATGGATTCAGAAGGTTCTACATATCTAAGTTTGGGGGGCTTCTGATGACCCGGTTTGTAACGCAGAGCAACGCGGTCCTGGACAGCATGATATTGATTACACATTTTTCCAAAGAGAATCCAATTTTGGGGATTTAGCTTCGAAAAAGTAATATACTGGTCTAACATTATGGCAATGAATGAAGGGTTGACCAGCAATTAACATTTCCATTGAAAGAGTCTCCACCTATGCTGCAAATGGCCCTCTCTAAAGGGTTACCCCCAAACTTTTTGCCTTCCTCCTACTACTTTTTGCTGGATTCTTGCTTGTTGGCCTTAGGTCTCTGTGTATTTCACCACTGCTAACCACTGCTAAAGTGCCTGTGCTCTCTCCCTAAAACATGGTATGATTTGCATATGCCTGATTGGCCTATATCATTTACATGTGAGTGGTACAGTGGTATGCCATATACCCCATGCCTGTAAATTAAATGCCACCAGTGGGCCTACAGCACTTCTTGTGCCATCCACTTAAGTAGCACCTTACAACATGCTATTGCAGCCTGAAGACAATGTCCTACTGCCATGTCTACTTGGCATTTAAAACCCTTTGCCAAGCCTTAAATTTTCCATTTATTACATGTCACCCTAGGGTAGGTTTTAGGTAGCCCACAGAACTGGGTGATCTGTAAATAAAAGTTAGGACATGTACTTTTTAGTTTTACATGTGTTTTCTCACTACTGTGAGGCCTACCCCTCCCATAGGATAATATTGGGGATTCCTTATTATATTCAATAAGCTGTCATTTCTATACCAGAGGTGACAGATATGTCATGTTTGGTATCTATAAACTTGTAATGATAAACGCTCTTTAATGATAAAGCTAGATTTATCATTACAAGTTTGCTAATGCCACTTTTAGAAAGTTGCCATTTGTCTGCCCTTAGCCCTCTGTGCCTACATCCTGCCTTAGGTCACATGACTGGATGTGGCTGGGAGTTGGGACTTTGTGAATTTACCCCTGACAGTCATACAAAAATGTGATTAGCACAGCCTGAATGATCCATTTACTGACTTGATGGGGGGCGGAGCTAAGCACAACCCCACTTTCAAATGAATAGTCAGGACTACACACAATAGGCTCAACAACCCTGTATTGTAAGTGAAGCCATCTAAGAGCCAGGGCATGGGAGGCAAGAAACTCCTGGGACTTCAGAGAACCCTTCTGGAAACTTCTCCCATCCTCTAGGAGGGAGGGCATCTAGGTAGAAAAATAGAGCTGTCAGACCTACTGCTCATTTCACTACTGGACCTGTGGATGGACTCTCAGAGGACTGCCTGCTGTGATACATTCCACCAAACTGCTGCTGTACCTGGAAGGACTGGTTTGCTGCCTGGAGCGTGCCTTGAACCTTCAGAGGCCAGAACTGCTGTGGAGTTCTGCATTTTCACCTGCACCCAGGACTTCAGAAGTGACTCCAAGGGCTAGTTTAGCTGGTCTCCTGTTCTGAGCCACAAGGACATACATAACAGGCTCCCTCCATTTTTAACATGCACCTGGACCCAGCCTGTGTAGGTCCTGAAACTCCAAGAGGTCTGCATCCACTCCTGGACCCCGGGCTGTGGTGTTAAATGTGCCCAGATGATCAATTTCCAAAAGTGAAGACTTAGACAACATTTGGCTCAAAAGTGCTCTGAGAACCACAAGGAGACCAGGATCAGCCTGCTCGCCTATCCCCCAGAGGTGCATCGCCGGATGGATTGACTTTGCGGCTTCTCCCTCTATGTTCTTCTTCACAGTAGCAAATCCTTTTCAGCGGCTCCTTGCAAAAAGGGGTATCCGACCCTGTGGAACTGTCTTTGGCTACAGCCTTCTCCTTTGTTCCTCTGGAGATTTTCAACTTCTATCTCAACCGCTAAGTCCAAAGGTAAACATTTTCACTAATGCTTTGCTCCACAACAATCTGATGATGTTCTTCCCTCCTCGGCCACTCCTGCAGCCTTGCCCCACTGGACTTCTACCTTCTCTGAAGCATTTTCCTCAAACTTTTTCCATCCCAAATGTAACCACTGACCAGGCCAAATTCAGTTCATGTATCCGAACTGCACTTTATAGTGGTTGGCCTTAACTTTTGACTTTGCCCCGGTCTAGCATGACCAGATGTCTGCAGTTGGGGCTTTTCATTTCTAAGTACTATTTACTCTTAAAACTTTACAAATTCATAACTACAGCTCTACTAATTGGATTTTGATAGTTTTAATGTCAAATAATTTATTTAAACTTTCTCTATTTTTGCTAAATTGGTTTGGGATTTTTATTGTTGTGTTTTCACTGTGTTGTTTGTATATTGCATAAATACTTAAAATATTATTTCTAAGTTTAGGCTGACTGCTTTTTATGACAAGCAACCCAGGGATTAACAAAGGTTGTATTAGTGACTTTTTGCAGTACACCCTGCAAGGTATTTTGGCTGTTGCTTGGCCAGGGCTCACTCTCCCCAGTCAATCAACAACCCAATTTCTCACAACCTGTCAGTAAATGTATCAATAATATGAACACGGAAGGCCCTTATTAGCTTCATAAATACAGCTTTTTAGGTCTTAGCACAAGTCTCAGTGAAAATCTGCTTAATTCTGCGTGCTACAGCACAAGCAGCAAGCAATTTCTCAGAGAAATGTGCGTTAAGATCAACCAGTGTGAACAATTCTAGAGTGAAGAAATAAAAAAATCGAAACTAATTTAGATAAGAAAGAAAAATGTAAAAAGTAAAAAGATGCCAAAATTATTACTGAATAAGGGTACTTGGAGCTATGATTTGTTTATGTTCTAAAGGAAAAACCACTGAAAAATGTAAATCGTTAGTTGAACAAGACTTACGTTCAATACTAGGCCGGCTATGATGAGCAAAGGTGAGATACCTTGTGGTGAACGTTTTTACCACAGGACTTAGGGACTGACTTCGAGTTTAGTGGTATTTATTCACTCCATATATCGAGGTGACAAAGGACTTTGCACCAGATACCTTGACGGACAGAGCACCACCATAGTTAGAGATCACCGCCAGCCGTTCAGTTATCTCTGTGTGTTCACAGGAGCCGCTGCCATGATGGCTCCTGTGAAGTCACTGGAAATTTGGTGAGCTACTCATTTAACTTTTTTGCTTTTGAAAATCAGAATCCTAAACCAGGAACTGGTTTTCAAAGAACAAATTAATAATGACCCTGGCACACAGGGAGGTTTTCCTAGGGTGCATTAGTGTTGGAAATGGCCTTGCTGCAGGGTCACCCCCAAACTTTTTGCCTTCCTCCTCTTCTTTTTCTGACACTGTTTTTGCTGGTTTTAGGTCTCTGCGCACTTTAACACTGCTAACCAGTGCTAAAGTGCATATGCTCGCTCCCTTAAACATGGTAACATCGGTTAATTCCCTATAGGCATATTTGATTTACTTGAAAGTCCCTAGTAAAATGCACTACAAGTGCCCAGGGCATGAAAATTTAATGCTACTAGTGGGCCTGCAGCACTGGTTGTGCCGCCCATGTGAGTAGGGCTTTAAGCATGTCTCGGGCCTGCCATTGCAAGGCCTGTGTGTGCAGTTCCACTGCCACTTCGACTTGGCATTTAACAGTACCTGCAAAGCCCTAAACTCCCCTTTTTCTACATATACGTCACCCCTAACGTAGGCCCTAGGTAACCCATAGGGCAGGGTGCTATGTAGTTAAAAGGCAGGACATGTATATATGTGGTTTATATGTCCTGGTAGGGGAAAACTCCTTAATTGGGTTTCCACTAATGTGAGGCCTGTCCCTTTCATAGGATAGCATTAGAGCTACCGTCATATACTGTTTGAGTGGTAGATTCTGATCAGAAAGGGGTAACCAGATCATATTTGGTATGGCCAGAATGGTAATATAAAATCCTGCTTATTGGTGAGGTTGGATTTTATATTACTATTTTAGAAATGCCACTTTAGAAAGTGAGCATTTCTCTGCACTTAAAATCCATCTGTGCCTCACAGCATCTCTCCAATCCACATCTGGGCTGGGCTGGTTGACAGCTCCCTTGTTCATTTCACCCAGACAGCCACAAACACAGGATACTCAGTCACACCTGCACTTATCTGCATACTGAATGGGTCTTTTTGGGCTGGGAGGGTGGAGGGCCTGACACTTACATTTCAAAGGTTAGTGGCCTGCCCTCACACAAAGGACTGACAAATCCCCTACTGGGACCCTAGCAGACAGACCTGTACTGAAAGGGGACCTTGTGCAGTTTAAAACCACTCTTAAAAGTCTCCCCCACTTCAAAGGAATTTTTGGGTATATAAACTGGGTCCCTGACCCCACCAAATCAGACGCTTCTTTACCTGAACCTACAACCTGTCAAGAGGATCTGCCTGTCTGCCCAATGGACTCATCTGGACTGCTTTGCTGTGAATGACTGCTGCCCTGCTGTTGCCCTGCTGCCCTTCTGCCCTGCTACCCTCTGACTTTGCTGAGAAGTGCTCTCCAAGGGCTTGGATTGAGCTTATCCTGTTTTTTAAAGTCTCAGGGCCAAAAAGACTTCATCTCTTCAAGGAACTCCTTGTGCGTGGAAAATAGCCGCACAGCCAAACCGGAACAATGCAGCCTACATTTTGAGCAGAAATTCAGAGCACAGCCCTACCAGATCAACACCTGCCGTGAGACAGAATATTTGACATATCGCCTGTGACTTCGTCCTGCATGCCCAGGATTTCTACGGTTTGTCCCTGGGCGTCTAAGAGAAACCTGAGCAGCCAAGTATTCACACTGCACATCCACGCAAAGCCTCTTGCAGCTTTGAAAAAAACAATGCATTTGGGGTCCACACTGGAAATCCCAATGCACACCTTATTTTTCCACGCATTTCCTCCTCTGCGGTCTCAGTGCATGTCATTTTTTACGCAAATCAGGTACTTTGTGCTACCACGAGACAACTGTTGATTTCTAAGATTTAAGACTCTTTTTAATATTGCAAAAGTGATATCTTTATCGTTTTGACCTTAATTTAACCAGATAAATATCATGCATTTTTCTAAACCTGTGTTGTGTATTTTTGTGGTGTTTTCACTGTGTTAATGTATGATTTATTGCACAAATACTTAACACGTTTCCTTCTAAGTTAAGCCTGACTGCTCAGTGCCAAGCACAGGATAATTTGGATTGTGTGTGACTTACCCTGACTAGTATTGTGGTCCCTATTTGGACGAAGGTGAATACCTCTGCCAAGAGGAGACCCCATTTCAAACAATTAGTAATTATTTTATGTTATGGCACATCAGGTTTTTACCAGCCCGTGGCCTAATGCTATTACATTGACGGCCCCCGCTTCAAAAGGCTATTAGTGAAAGTTAACAACAGTGGGGTCAGTGGGAATAACAACATTAGAAACCTGATTATCTACTCCCCCTACCAATAATACGGTAGCTGGGCCAAGGGATTGACTGACAAGGTGTTCCACCAAGATTGAGGCAGAGTATCCTGTCTACCAAACTCTAAATCGAGCCCTTTTTATTTGAAATGGAAGCCAAAATTCTTAAGCGGTCATGGTTCAAGGCTAAGACTGGAGGGGGTTTGAAACTCTATTGTTGAGCTCCTGCTGAAGCCATTGATTGTGTTGCCAAATGATTGGAGCATGACAAAGCTGGGGTTTGTAACTGCTGAGGTCATGTTGTTGATGGGTTTGATTTGTGGCTTCATCCCAGTCCAAGATTTTACCTTCAGACTTAAGGCATGATTTATTCAATGGTGGCCTTGACTGTGTCCATGATGATGGGAGAGGAAATTACATCTGCCAGTCTGACTGTCAGAGGACTGCCACATTCAGAGATCACTGCCGACCCAGTGATACCTGCACCTTCAGAGAAACTGCCATAAAAGCAGATCTTCAAAAGTCTGGTGAACAACTGCTGTTGAGTTTGATGTCCATCCACTAAGTTTTTTTTCTTCTAAAATGTGAATTTGTTTTGAAAAACAAATAACTAGTGATCAAATAGGCCAAATAGGAGTCTTTTACTCTGTGTGTGTGTGTGGTTGTAGATCAATTTTTGTATTTTGCCATCACTACCAGGTTTTCTCTAGTGATGAGAACAGACAGAACCAAACGACATCTGCCATCAGCCATAAATAGTATGGGCAATGTGATGCTGTTACTGTGAGGCCAACACTTCATCAGGCAATCAAAGCAAGCTTCCTGTTGATAGAGCCAACCGTGTAGGGCACCATTAACAGAAAGCTGATGGCCTTCTTGATTCTAAATAGGATAGGAGCACCAAGAGTTTGGCCAACAGGGTACTCTGTCAAGTTTCTGATGGAGTACCTTGCCAACCATAGTGTAAGTCCGGCTAATTGTCACTTTTTGGTTCTCAAAATCATCTAGCAGGGCAAGTCTGAAAGCTGTAGCTGGAAAAGGATCCAGAGGTTCACAGAGTCCAGCTGACCCATTTTTCAGACTGGCAAAAAAGTCCCAAATGGCACAAACCTGGTTATTCAGGCCCGTTTTATTTTGTGCTGTCTGGGCAAGCCTCAGTATCTTGTTCCAGTCCTCCAGCAGTAGAAACAAGTATTATGTTCCACTTTACTACCATGGCAGCAAAATCTCTTTCTGATCACTCCTACTGTCCCAGGACCTCAAAGTAGGCTTAAGGGCACTAGGACTCTCTCTATTCTGGCCTACTGCAGTATCCAGTCCTCTGTGGTCAGTTCAGCCCTTTGGAGTCAGGTGTCCTTCTGCTTTTTGCATCCCTAAAGCAGGCAAACAGGAGGTCAGCCACCTGACTCTTGGAGAGCACTTCCAGTCCCGTAGTGCCAGCAGAAGACAGGAGTCCTTGAGACGTCTTTTATCCAGCAGGGTGGTATTTCTTTAGATGCTGTCCTCCCAGGCCAATGAATATTCTGAGGAGGTGGTAGTGAGGTACCAGCCTTATGATGTGCTCTAGCCAAGCAGTGACTGGTGATTTATTGCCACCATCAGACTACCTTCTCAACATATGTCCACCTTCTTTTCTAACACTTCATCTTTGCTGCACAGTAAAAATTCCAAGAAGAATTCACAATGGCTGATTATCAGGAATATTCCTGTTTTCGCAATAGGGAGTGAGGTGCTGGACTCAGATGATAATCTGCCAAATTCCCCACAAGGACTTCCAATGAGTAGCCTTCCAGATCAGTCTGATACTGGGAAAGAGGGGTATAGGGCTAAGGGAAGTCAAGCAAGAAAAAAAACTACGTCTGTGGGAAAAGTTCTCAGGAAAATCCCTCAGCAAAGCATTAAATTACACTGGAGCAGGCAGTTACAGGGTAGGGGCTAAAAAAGGCCCAATGTTAGACTTTGCATCCTTGGCGTGGTCTCCCCTAACTTTTTGACTCTGTTTCCCAGGTTGTTGATGTGTGCTGGACTCTGTTTTTACTGTTCTTGATACTCTGGGCACTTTACCACTGTTAATTAGTGCTACAGTGCAGGTGCTCCTGTGTAAAATGTATGTACAATTGGCTATCCATGATTGGCAGAGTTGATTTACTACTAAGTCCCTAGTAAAGTGCACTAGAGGTGAGCAGGGCTTGTAAACCAAATGCTACTAATGGGCCTGCAGCACTGGTTGTGCCATGCACATTAGTAGCCCCGTAAACATGGATCAGACCTGCCACTGCAGTGTCTGTGTGTGTAGTTTTAAACTGCCAATTCTACTTGGCAAGTTTACCCACTTGTCAGGCCTAAGCCTTCCATTTATATACATGTAAGGCATCCCTAAGGTCGGCCCTAGGTAGCCCCGTGGGCATGGTGCAGTGTATGTTAAAGTGGGACATGTGCTGATGTGTTTTACATGTCCTAACAGTGAAATACTGCTAAATTCAGTCTTCACGTTGCAAGGCCTATCTCTCTCATAGATTAACATGGGACTGCCTTTAAATAACTTTAAAGTTCAGATTTCCTTTGAGAACAGATATAAATGTGGAGTTTAGGGTCTCCAAACTCACAATTTAAAAATACATATTTTAGTGAAGTTGGCTTTTAGATTGTTAGTTTGAAAATGCCAGTTCTAGAAAGTAGGCATTTTCTTGCTTAAACCATTCTGTGACTCTGCCTGTTTGTGGATTTCCTGTCTGGGTCAGTTTGACAGTTGGGCTGTTTGCACCTCTCCTCTAGACAGTGACGCGAAGGGAACTGGGGTGTAGCCTGCATATCCTGATGAACCATTTGTGCTAGGAGAGGAGGGAGGAATGGTCGCTCACATCTGAAAGGGCTGTACCTGCCCTCACACAATGCAGTCTCCAACTCCTTGGTGTGTGTCTGGGGCCTGGGCTGGGCAAGGCAGGATCTTGCAAACAAGAGAGACTTTGCTTTGAAGTTTACCAACTTCAAAGGCAGAAAGGGGTATAAGTATTGGACCCAAAAGCCTGCAAATCAGATTACTTCAAGGATTCAAGAGGAACCTCTGCCTGGAGAAGAGCTGAGGAGCTGAGAAGTGCTGCCCTGGCCTGTGACTGTGCTGTGTTGGGCTATCCTGCAGTTGCTGCTTCTGCCTGTGCAAGGGGACAGAGACTGGACTTTGTTTTGCATTCCTGCTCGACAGGTATCTCCAAGGGTTTGGAGTAGAGCTTGCCTCCTGTTTTGAAGCCTCAGTAACAGCAAAGGCTTCACTACCCAGTTCTGAGTCTGCCAGCTGTGGACTCTAGCTTGCCAGAGCATGCCATTCCAGTTCCTGGGCCCTGGAAGTAAATTTCTGGAGAAAAAACAATCTAATGATGCCAGACGTTGGCGTGCAACTTCGCAAAGGATGCCGCTGCCCGGAACCATAATGCTGCCTGCCCCGAGGCTGTGGACCTCGCAGAGGTGTGGGGACCCCAACTACCCCGTAGGCCAGTGGTCTCTAAAATTTTTAATACCGCCCCTGTTGAAAAAAAAAAATCATTGGGCCCCCTCATAATTTTTCACAATTATTTTATAAAGATGGCAATATTTAAATATATCTAGACCTATTTAAACATTGCAGTTAAGTACTGTTACCTATTTAACAATGCAATAACATGCTTCTGTTTAAATCAAAGGCCTGTTATATGTGTAATGCTTCTTTTGGCCAGCATCGGGGAGTCACTTGAGGCCCCCCAAGGGACGGCCTGCCCCCTAGTTTGAAGACCTCTGCCGTAGGTTTTGCGTCGCTGCAGCCGCTGATCCCACCTGACTTCACTGACTTCAGAGTGTCGTAAGTCTGATGTCTGTGATATCAGAGGACATTGCAGCACCTGCGGCCCTGTGACATCATCGGGAACCCGTGAGGTTGACCCGCAGCATTGTGACTTCGCTGTACTTCATGCCTGCCAGAACCAAGGGACTGACTTCGCAACTGACGCTGCTTCACCTCTACCGCTCAGCAGGAAGTACCCAATGCCACTGCGCAACGCCTCTGCCCTTCTGGCCCATAGCCCGGGACCGAAGTCGCATCGGATCCAGTGACACCTCGCTCCTCAACTCCTTTCACCGGCCTGTTTTCTACTTGTTTGCTAAGGTACTGTACCTGGGTGTTAAACGACTCCATAAACGGCGCCATTAGCATTGCATTGTAGGAAACAACTCCATCATGAAGCTGCTTAATACCAACTTGCAGAATTTGTGCCTCTAGGCTTTATTTTTGTGCTTTTAAGTGCTAAATTCGTATTTTTAACTGTGTATTGTGGATGTTTATCGTATTTGGTCTTGTTTATTTAGATAAAATAATTATTATTTTTCTAAACCTGTGTTGTGTCATTTTATAGTGGTTCACTGTTTTACTGTGTGTGTTTGTACAAATACTTAACATATTATCTCTGAAGTTAATCCTGCCTGCTCGTGCCAAGCTGCCAAGGGGGTGAGCGGTGTTAGCTTAGTGTGATTCTCCTTTACCCTGACTAGAATGAGGGCCCTTTGTTGGACAGGGGGTAACCTGACTGCCAACGAAATACCCCATTTCTAACACCCCGTAATAGCAAATGGCACACTGATGATTGACCCATATAAAAACAGACATGAAAGAATGAATGGGGAAGTTCATATTCCCTGGGAACTTAAGAATAGATGGAAGTAACAAACTCCAAAGGCACCTTTAAACACACTGAGACCCAGTCATCCAGTAAGAAGTCTGTCAACAGGTTAGCTGCAGAGATTCAATAAACTAGTCCTGTGTTGTTGGACAGAAAGACACAGACAGAGAAAATACAGTAAAATAAGAAAGGAAAAATAGATACATAAGCCAAAGGGAAAAAAAAAAATGTGGAAGATGCAATGCATTGTCAAATTGAGGGAAAGTGATAGGCACACAAGAAACATAAAGTTGAAAGCTACTATCTTGCTCTTTTGCAGGTCATGTATAAGAACCAGAAAGCAGTGTGCTAGCTGTAGCAGCACTGAGCATGAACTGTCTATTCTTGACCCTTTGTGTGGGCCAGCCTTTTAGAGACAGTCCTCCACAGTCCTCAATTTTTACCTGCCCTACATGTCTTCCTCCTTTCCTGTATTCCCCTTCATGAAATCCTGGCACTAACCCCACTCTCCCAACAAATAGGGCACTGGGTCCTTAGACCACTCCCCTATTTATATGTGGTCACTCCTTTTGTCAAGTACAAGAACTGTTTTCACCTCCTTGGACTGGTGCCAGAAAATCTAGGAAGACCCTGATAAAGAATTGGAGCAGATCCTGACAGCCCTCATTTGACATTTGGACGGAGGTAGTATGAAGACTGTAGTTTGGTCTGCCAGTTGTTGTTGTTCCCCTACCAGATTGCTAATCTGTAACACGTGGCCAGTTGTGGACAACACACCAGACTTCCTGGGCCCTGCGCTCAAGCCATTGTTCTCTGGAAAGCAGGATTATTAGTGGGTCGCTGGAGATGATATGGGTAGAAAAACAGGTACTAAGCCAGTTTTGGCAGCTGGAGATGGCAGAGGCTTCCTACACGTTCTCTGCTAGAGCACTTGCCCACCCCCTCTCCTAGAAGCTCATCCTCATGGTCATGGACTAGGCTGGATGGCGATGGATGGTGGCGGAACACAGCAGTCCGTGAAGTAGCCTGGAGCTGAAGGCAGAGGTCGGCTAGGCTTCTTACGAAGAAAAGGTCTACCTTCCCGTCAGCGATTTTCCTATGAGAGATAGGGCATTTTACTCCAGATGCCAGACATGTGCACAGGACATGGAAGATAGCGAGACAATTTCTGGTTTACTCGGTGAGAGTGAGCTTGCACGAGGAGTCAGGATGGGTGGGATCTCAATTTCTGGGAGCCCATCTTGTGGAAGTTCATGGCTCCAAAGTCCTGTTGCTCCTACATGTGAATAGATTGTTTTTTGCAAAAATGCCCTTGAAAATTTTCATGTAAAGAAAAGAAAGTAAGTACTTGTGAGTGGACAGACTGATCCGGTGGAAGGGGGACACTATAAAGTAGGTCTTTTGAGCTGACGCACAGAGACTGTCAGCCACAGGATGCGCATGATCCAGCATGAGATTATTAATGCCAGTGCCACAACATTTAGTCAATCCACTCCTGCTCAGAAATTGAGATGAAAAGGTGGCCAATCAAGGCCTCCCGCTACTACAAGAGCACATCTCAGCGCTCTACAAAGAATGTATTCCCAGGCCCAACAGTTGTCGGAGGCTGAAAAGAAATATGGGCCTCCACCATCAAATTCAGAGTGAGTAAGGGTTTCGTATCTGGCTAAGAGAATCCGGACAATAGCAGTGTAACAATGGGAAGAATAGCTAGTACCACGGGGTTGACCGCGAGTCAGATTGTTCTTAAGCAGTTTTCTTTGTTTTCTAAACATATAAAATCCTTGCTGCAGAAAGAGGCATAGATGGAGCCCCAACCAATACCTTAACTAAGAGGAAACAATGGACAACAGGCACCTCCTGAGGCTTCTTTGGGAATAGCTGTAGCTCACATTACAGGGGGTGTCAAGGGTGCAAATAACATATGGTACCAAGAACTGCAGCAGGAACAATAGGAATACAGGGCTGGCCCTGTGCAGTCTGTTAAGGTTGTGTTTGAGATCATTATTTCTGAGATGAGAGAACTAAGAGCAACGCAGACTTTGGAAATAGCAGCACTTCATGAGAGACTCACAAAGATCAAGGAAAGCATGGCTAAGGTTCCGGAAAGGCTGAAGGAGGCTGAATCTCGAATTTCATTTTTAGAGGATAAGGATAAGGTTCAGGTCAGACAGCAGGAAGTAAATCAGCTGGAATGAAATAAAGGTTTATTGGATGATAAGCTGCAAGACTTAGGAAACTACAGTATGCATTCACATCTCTGAAAAGTAGGGGTTCTGAAAGGAAGAGAAGGACCTCAAATAAGTGTTTGGGTGGAAGACCTGATGAAGAAGGCAATGCTGGAGTTAATGAGGGATTTAACTATCACTAGGGCACATAGGGTGCCATCTCAATGTTCTGCTAATGTTAAATATCTATGTACAATATTAGTACATCCTTCCGACAATCGAGTCAAAGAAGGTATCTTGTCTAAGGCTATAGAAAGGAATATTCTCTCTACTTCAGACGTTCCACAATTCAGAATCTTTTCTGGCATTTCTGCTGCTACTACGCGGAGGTCAAGAGACTTTGGGTGCGATTAAGACATGGGTGGCCGATGACAGCCAAAGCCGCGGTGGCAGTCAGAACACCACAGTTGCGGTCCTACCGCCACATTACACTGTTGGTGGCAGACCTGCCAACCTACCGCTGTCCCCACCAGTATCTTCGATCTGACAGGCTGACGGCAGGTGTAGGTTGTAATCAGCCAGGGCAGCGCTGATTGCAGCACCGCCTTGCTGATCACAACCTTGTTCTCCACCAGCCTTTTCATGGTGGTACGACCGCCATGAAAAGGCAGGCAAAGAACAGATGCAGGGGGCCTCTGGGGACCCCAGTGGCATAGGCAGAACAGGGGTCCCTCTGCCCAGCACCCTCAAAATGCGCACTGTCTGCTGTGCACATCAACAGTGCGCATTTTGAGGGTGCTGCTGCCCCCTGTGTGCAGCAACATTCCTGTCGGCTCAATTATGAGCCAGCGACAATGCTGCTGCCACATTCTCTCTGGCTGACTGATGGAAACATTGGTTTCAGGTGGTCATCCGAGTGGGAAAGTGTTAATGGAGCTGGCGGGAAGATTGCCAGCATGGCGGTGACCACCCCGTCGGGAGTTTGGCAGATGGATGTTCCCGGCCACCAAGTTCATAATAGGGCCCTTTGTCAGGATGATTGACTCATTTAAATTCAAATGTGTTCAAGCGTCTATTGTACATCAGTCCAAGCTTAAAGTCCTAGCAAAGGGTCAATATTATCTCTTTACCAATGAAGGAGAGGCTCAAATGCTTCTTCATAGCCTGTCTAGCTAAGCTTTGAATTTGACTTGAAAGAGTGATTATGAACGAAGTGGGTTCACAATGTAATTTTACAATGTAAACAAAAAAAGTATTTACTGGCTAGTTTGTAGCTGGGTAAGAAGGGGCATGGAGGTAAAGGCGGTCACTGTGTGTTTAGGAGGCGTGAGTGCGAGGGGTTGCAATACCATGGCATCCAGGGTGCTTTTGGGTCAGCGGGAGGATTTTTGGGCAATCCTTTCCCCGGGGAGTTCATGGGGTAAGGGCCAATCACAGGAGGGGTGTTTAGGGTTGGAGTGTGGTCACGTGGTTTACATAGATTTATATATATTTGCAGATGGTTCTGCAGGGGTTCACATTATCCAATGGTATTAGAAAAGCAATGAGAAAAGCTATGAGAAAAGCACATAAAAGGCAGACTTGGAAAGGTTGGGAATGATTGATGGAGTAAAAGCATTTAAGCACTTCAAAATTGGGAGTTGCGAGGTATATGGACAATTGAGTTGTGCAATTAGGATCCCAATTAGGATGCCATTTGCACTTTAAGATCTGCTGTATTCGGGAAATAGTTCTTATATGGGAGGGAGACTCTGTCGCGCCACTTTAATATTTAAGGTACCTGTGCTTGGCACCATGCACTTTAGTAGGCAAAATGAGATCCTTTTCTCTCCCACCACAGTCAAAATGTATTTTTATACATTGTTTGGCGCATACAGCACACTGATTCCTGTTACTATGGACATTTTTAGCATTACTTTTTAGTATATTGGTTTTGTGGTGCTGCTCTGATATGCACTTGCGCACTTCATCTAAGGAACAGTGTAATAGGAAGTCAAAGTAGAGTCAAAGGATGGAAAAATGTTTGTAAATTCTGTGTAATTTTCATTTGTATATGTTTGCACAGCACTTTTTCCAATAGGTTCGGTCTATTCTTAAATTTGGGAAGACTATGTGAAAACTGTTGCTCCATTAAGATCAGTTGTAAACCTGATACAGATGCATAAAAATCACCAGCGTATAGCTGCATTTAATGGTAATGGCCTCAATAATTAGTAAAGCCCAGGCAACTGAAGATTGGGTGAAAGGGCATCTTTCAGATGTTATGCTGATTCAGGAGACACACTATCAGGATGAAAAGGAGCCAACATTCAAGATGTTCAAGCACTGTACTGGGCATCAGTGCACTTCAAGTGTGAGTACTGCTCATAAGGGGGTGGCAATTTACATAAATCAATATTTCCATTTCAAGTAACTTTTTCTCAAACTGACAAAGCCGAAATGTGGTATTTGGTTAGTGGTTTAGTCAATAACTCCAGAGTGTCCATTGCCACTGTATATGCTCTGGAATATGATGACCCAGCTCTCCTGTCAGACTTATACCAGGCACTGGTGATTATACTGGGGTATGTAATTTTAGGAGGAAAGTTTAATTTTCTTCCAAGCCCTGGGATAGATTCTACTTCAGTTACTCATAAACAGAATAAGCCGAAGATGGCCAGGACTACGGTAAAATATATCAAGAGCTTAAATTTAGTAGATTTTTTGCATTCGAACTACCCGGACAAGCTGGAATTTTGATATTTTTGGAAAGGCATACGTCTGCCGTACGATTAGATCACTGTCTTTCTTCTTGTGAATTAGCTATACACATGTTCCTAACAGCTTTTCCAGTCACTCTCTGGTAGAGGTTGGAACTAACTGGAATAGATGTGGAAAGACCTGGGGGAGATGGTCCTTTAATAAAATAAAGTTGGAAGATGAAGAATGGTACAAGGAGATACAAAGTGAGATAGTACCATTTTTTTTAGGTGAACACAAATATGGCCAGGGCACTAGTATTTGGGATGCATTTAAAGCAACTATTCAAGCATAAATAACATCAAAAGGAATTGCTCAGAGAAAACGCTTATCTGATCACAGACAAAGGTTAGAAGCAGAGCTTTATTGTGCAAATATGGAATACATACGAGTTACAACCACCACTAAATGACTAGGATATGAACTGCAATGATTTAGAACCAGCAACATTTGCACTGACTGAGCCATACAACTGTTTTCTCATCAACACTTTAAATGATTAGATAATGGATTTAAGATGTAAATACCTCTGGCTTGGTTTTTACAAATCCTCCTTCCCTGATGACTAACAGCAAAGGGTGCGCTTAGATGTGCTGAAGTCTGGCACCACCAGACATTTCAAAAACTCATTATTTACAAAATAAATAAAAATGTACTGGAGCACCAGTTCAGTAATCATTTATTCTATTCTGGTTTCTTTTACATTATTAGGTTAGTTGGAAAGTTCTTCTACTTAGGAGCAATAGTGCTGCAAGATGATTTGATGGTTGGGTTCTAAAGGTCTTACTTTTTTGAAGATTTAGACCGCCCATCGATATAGCCTTTCATTTGCTAAGTACACCAACGAGGGATAGGTTTATGAAAATGGTGAAAGGTTCAAATCTGCAATCCAGTGGTATTGTCTTTATTTTCTGACTCTATTGTATGTTTCAGTTTCAAAAAGGGTACAAATAATTCCTCTGGAGCCAATGTAGAGATCCAGGATCAGACTGTGAGACAGGTAGCCAGAGAGAGACGGATGTTCTGCTATTCTTTTCCATGGATTTCTTTGTGGGCACCTCTGTCCATGCGAGTATTCATGAGCCATCGGCCTCCACCATGGCCTGAATCTTCCACGTGGCATGTGTCTCCTGCTCCCATGCCGAGTGTTTCCTTTTACCTCAGCAGCTCTACAGTTCTTGCAATCTAGATTTTTATGGCCTAACCAGGAACACTTTTGCCTGCTCTAGAGGGACTATTCTTGTCCTTTAATCTTTTCAGCCTTCTTAAACCATCATCCTGATGATGGCCCTTTCACTGTCATGGGGCAAGCTGCCATCAACACTCTGATATGTGTAAAATGAATATGAACTACTATGATCTGTTTGTAACAAAGACATCAAATTTCTTGTACATTACAAGATATGCCTATAGTCAAATATCAACCTCTTCTTTTACCCTTCTGTCTACCTGATTGGTTTAAATTCTATGTGAAATATTTCTAAGCACTATGGTGGTCATAATGACATTGGCGGTGACTGTTAAAGTGGTGGTAACACCACCAACAGCTGGCGGTAATTACCGCCAAACTATGACCACGGCGGTGATTCCTCCCATAGACAGCCAATGTACCACACCAACCGCCAGGACGCTAACACCACCGACTACGGCAGTAGCCATCAAAAGCCGGGCGGAAGACAAGGTACCGACCACCATATTATGACATTGCAAACTGCCACGATTCCCGGAGCAGTACCAACGCCATCAAAAGCCTGGTGGAAACATTGCATAGAAAACAAAAGACTCCATGGAACCAGAACTTCAAGTCTTCCCTATGGTCTTCTACGCCATGGTCCTCCTGGAATGCCAAAAAAGACGACGACGGTGAGTGCAGCCACCTAGCACACAAGGGAGGGAGGGAGAGAAAGGAGAGTGACACACACATGCACAACACACACCATTCACACACACACACCATACACACAACCAGCTGCAGAGTAAAACCAATGCCACAGGACCGCGTCTAATTAAAACAAGGACCACATTGAGGTTTAAGTGACACTGTTATTTGATGCCAACAGCCACCATGTTGTCCAGGCAAAATCAAAAGCATCCACCAATGTCTAGAAAAGGCCAATGGCCAGTCCAAAGTACACAAGGCTCACATGGCCACACGGCACAGTCCTAGGCCCAGCTTGACTCCTAGCATTATCCGGACTCCACTGTGCAGGGGCATCATGTTGCAATTGGGCATGCACCTTAGGGAGAAGAGGGTGGGTGTGGGGGGCACCTCAGCTGTAGTGGGTAACATGCCCACTGGTTCTGGAGGGAGCTCCTTGCCCAATTGTCCCTGTTGGGGAGTGTAAGGCCACAATCTCTGAAGTGGGTAACATGCCCACTGGTTATAGATGTGGCTCCTTGCCCAATTGTCCCTGGTGGGGAGTGAAAGGCCATAGTCTCTGAATTGGGGAACATGCCCACTGGTTCTGGAGAAGGCTCCTTGCCCAATTGTCCTTGGTGGGGAGTGTAAGGCCAAAGTCTTTGAAGTGAGTGACATACCCACTGGTTCTGGAGGGGGCTCCTTGCCCAACTGTCTCTAGTGGGTAGCCTACATGCCCTCTGCTGGAGATGAGGGTTTCTTGCCCACTGCTGGTGGAGGTGTTACCCTGGCTGCCTCTGCTGGAGGTGACGGCTTCTTGCCCACTGCTGGTGGAGGTGTTACCCTGGCTGCGTCTGCTGCAGGTGAGGGCTCCTTGCCCACTGCTGGTGGAAGTGTTACCCTAGCTGCCTCTGCTGGAGGTGAGGGCTCCTTGCCCACTGCTTCTGGAGGTGTTACGCTGGCTACCTCTGCCGAAGGTGAGGGCTCCTTGCCCACTGCTGGTGGAGGTGTTACTCTGGCTGCCCCTGCTGGAGGTGAGGGCTCCTTGCCCTCTGCTAGTGGAGGGGGCCTCTTGCCTCTCTTTGCTGGTGGAGTGGGAACCTTCCCTTTCTTGGGTGGTGGAGTGGGAACCTTCCCTTTCTTTCCTCCAGGAGTAGGAGGTGCCTTCACTGTCCCCATCTCCTGTCCCTTGGTTTTTGCCACCCTAGTCCTCCCTTTCTGAGGCGGAGGTGTGCTCAAGCAACCGTCACACTCTGGAGCCCCTTTGTGCCAGCAGCTGAGGATTTGATGGGAGCAATGGCAGACTGTTTGGCTGAGGTGCTGTGCTGGGTCGTTGGGTCCCTGCTGTTACAAATAGGACGGGGTGGAGGGGGAGGGAAGAGGTCAAGATGTACAAGGAAAACCTTCTTAGGGACGAAGGGGTGGGATGTGGGAGGAGGGATGGGAGTGGAGGTTGAGGGAGTGATTCTAGGAGGTGTACGTCTGCTGGACTTGGTTCCAGGTGCATTGACAGTTTGTGTCTGTGAGATGGAGGGCTATTAGGAGTCTGAGTGTGTGTGTTTGTGTCTTTTAGGAGGGGGGCAGACAGGGTGGGAGAGGACAAAGGGGATGCGTGGATGGATGTTGTGGAGGTGTCTGCAAGTGAGGTAAGTGTGCTGCATGATGTCGTGATGGTGGTGGTGGCTGTTGATGCAGTGCATGCAGGTGTGAGTGTGGATGTGACAGTGAGGGAGGAGGGGAGACAGTGGAGGCAGTGGATGTTATTGTGTGAGTGCTTGTGGCCTGAAGTGTGCTGCCTGTGTTTGACTGTGCTACTCTTGTCTGATGTTTTGTGTGCATGCTTGTCTGTATGTGTGAATGGGATGGGTTGGGGTTGAGAAGACTGGGACTGGGAAGTGGTAGTTGGAGGAGGAATGGTAGGAACAGGCACATTGGGTGCCATCAGAGAGGAGGCCAGAGCCTGAAACGGTCTCTATGGGGCCACCAAGCCACTGTGGATGCCCTCCAGGAACGCATGGCATTGCTGCATCTGTGATACCAGCCCCTGGATGGCATTCACTATGGTTGACTGCCTTACAGAGATGGATCTCAGGAGCTAATTAGCCTCCTCACTGAGGGCAGCATGGCTCACTGGGGCAGAGCCTGAGGTGCCTGGGGCGAAGGAGATGCCCACCCTCCTGGGAGAGTGGGCACAGCCAACTCGGTGGGGAGCTACTGGGAGGACAGTGCTGGTATGGGGGTTGCAGCTGTACCTGTAGCTGGGGTGGTTCCAGAGGTGTCTGCCACCACCAGGGAACTCCCATTGGAGGAGGAATCAGAGTCAGTGTTGTCACCTCCTGTCTCCGCCGTGATGCTCCCCTCGCCCTCTGTCCCATTGGTCCTCTTGGCGTCGGTGGACTCTGCCTCCTGGGTCCTATGAGATGCAGCTCCCTCAGTCGCTGGTGCCTCTGCTCCTTCGCCAGATGATGCTAATGCACACATGGACAGGATGACAGAAGAAAATAGGGGAGAAGAGAGAAAGGGAGCACTGGGTCAATTAGCACCAGCACAACAGATGGCATACACATTACCATCACAGACAAGGATCAGAATTGGGCACTATGCATCGCACTGGCATTCCATTGGCTAGGTACCACAGCAAGATGAGAGCCAACCACTGCCAAAGGCACCCCTCCTGGGACCCAATAAGCCCTTTCTGACCTGGAATGCCACCTATTTGGAATACAAGATTTTGCTATACACTCATTTACCTTGTGCAGGCCCACGCAGCAATGTCGGAGCTGGCATTAAGGGACACCCATTAACTGAAACCTACCACCAGGATCCCATGACAGCCTACAAAAATAGTTGTCTCGCCCACTGTAATCACCCCCTTGTGGCTGCTGTGTTTCCCTCAAGCACCCATCCAGCTCTGGGTAGGCCATGCACCAGTATGCAGGCCATCAGGGGGCTCAGGTTCCGATGGTCACCCCACCATCGTTGGGAGGCCATCCCCAACTGGGTCGCAGCTGTCTTTCGGCCCCAGAGTCTCAGGTCCTCCCACCTTTTCCTGCAGTGGGTGCCCTGGCTGCTATAGACCACCATGGTCCGAACGTCCTTGGCGATGGCATGCCTCAGTCACTTCGTCTGATGGGCACTAACCTGTAGAGGTAACACAGACAGGAGGACAATATTAACCATGCAATCTGGCCTGCCACACATATGGCCCACACATTACATTTCAATCTCCATTGGCACACACATCACCCGGAGCCTTGCATGTACACTACCACCAGACATACCCCACATCTTGTTGCATGCATCTTTCCCCATGGTGTACTCACCTGTTGGTCTAGAGGCCCATACAGCTGTCCATACAGGGGTAGGACCCCACCCACCAGGCCCTCTAATTCCTCTGAAGTGAAGGCCCTTTCCCCAGTCACACGGGTCATGGTAGGATCCAGACACAGGTCATAGCAGCACACACAGTGAAGGTGTTGTCCTGTGGAAAGTCAGGAATCAAGTGAGGTTATAGAAAGAAAATGGCAGTTGCGTCCACAGCAGTGTACACCGTCACTGCAGCCAATGATACTCATTGGATGCTGTACTCCATAGAGCTCTATGTTAGCCAACTAGGAATAGCATGGTGGTGCAAGACCGCCTTCCACCATGACAACCAATGCTGGCGGAGTTCCATCACTTCCACCTCTCCACACATACAGGACAAGCAGTCGCCATTCCATGGTGGTGGACAACAATCAGAAATTGGAAACTGCGCCATTGCTGTGAATTGTACATACATTGCCATTCACATTGTCCGATTACATACATGCCCAGTTGCACTGCAATTGTGGTTCCATTGTTCAGTTTGTGACACCCTTCTCACTCTTGTGTCCCTTAGATACCTACCACTGTGGACAAATAGGAGGACGAGGCAAGCCTCCGTGTACAGACCCCTTGTGGACTTGGCTACATGGAGGACAGGCATATAATATTGATCTATAGACTGTACAGGGCCACAATCACAGAGCTGTGTACTTCATTGGAGCCTGATCTGATATCAGAAATCCATCAGCCCACTGGGATCCCCCTCTTGTGCAAGTTCTATCAGTGGTCAATTTCCTGGCAACTGGTTATTTCCAAAAGACGGTGGACTTGGCAGCAGAAATGTCAGCTACATTGCTTTCCCCCAAGTGAAAGATTTGGCCTCTATGAAGGCTGCATTCTATGCAATGGGACATATTCCAAATATTATAGGGGTGATTGATGGAACACATATTGCATTTGTCTCCCACCCCCACCACAATGAACAGGTGTTCAGGAATCTGAAGAGTTTCCACTCACTCAATATGCAAATGGTGTGCCTGGCGGACAAGTACATCTCCCACGTCAGTGCCAAGTATCCTGGGTCGGTGCATGACGCCTTTGTCCTGAGTAATAGCAGCATCCCAAATGTGATGGCACAATTACAGAGGCACAGGGTGTGGATCAATGGTGAGCCTGAGTCCCCACCCAAGATATGTCAGTGTATGCCTTCTGGAGCCATCCCCCATACCATTGTGTATGGCTAATGTTTGTCCTTCAATTCTTGCAGGTGACTCTGGCTACCCAAACCTGTTGTGGGCCCCGAACCTTGTGAGGAATGCCAGAACAGGGGCTGAGAATCAGTATAATGATACACATGGGCGAATCAGGTGAATCATAGAACGTACTTTCGGCCTCCTGAAGGCCAGGTTCAGATGCCTCCATCTGACAGGTGGATCCCTGTGCTACTCATGGGGAGTAGTAAATATTGACTCACCAGTCTCCAGTCCTCCGGCTACTCCAGTGAGTCACTCAGGATGCAGGATTGCCAAGACCCGCTCCTCCCATGCTGTCAGCTTAGGGGGAGGAGGTGGGGGTCTATTGCCAGTCTTCTGGATGGTGAGCTGGTGCCTTGCTACCATGGAAAGTACCTTCCTCCATAGATCATTCCACCTCTTCCTGATGTCATCCCTTGTTCTTGGATGCTGTCCCTCGGCGTTCACCCTGTCCATGATTCTCCGCCATAGCTCAATCTTCCTGGCAATGAAGATTTGCTGTACCTGTGCTCCGAGGAGCTGTGGCTCTACCCTGAATATTTCCTCCACCATGACCTGCAAATCCTCATCTGTGAAATGGGGATGCCTTTGTGGGGACATGGGTGTTTTGTGTGTTGTGCAGAGGGTGTTGAGTAATATGGTGGGTTGTGGGCTGTGGAGTGCGTGATGGATGTACGGGCGGTTGTGGTGAGTAGTTGTCTCTGTGATTTGCGTGGCTAGCTATTGCAGTCTTTTTGTGTTGGCACAGGGTTGTGTGTAATGTGGGTGGGTGTTTTATAGTGCTGTGGGTGGGTGGGTGTGGTGTGTGTATCAGTGTCAGGTGTGTGTTGTTGGTATTGGCAAATGTTGGGTTGTTTTGTATTTGGGTGACCATCCTGACTGCGCTGGTGTGTACCGCCAATAGTTTACCACTGTTGAATGTCCACCGTGGTGATTCATGGGTCATAATGTTCTGGGCGTTGTTTTGTTGGCGTAACGGTATGGGTGCTCGTACTGACACTTTAACACTGACCTTTGTTTTGGCCGGTTTGTGTTTGTGGCAGTATTCTGTCAGTTTAGAGTGTGTGTGTCATAATATGGCAAACGGATGTTCACCTCTGCGATGGGATGTTGGCGGCTGTCACCGCAGTGGTAAGCAGTGTTAGACTTGACAGACTTAGGGTGGTCACCCCTAACTTTTTGCCTGCCTCCCTCCACTTTTTGGACACTGTTTTTGCTCGTTTTAGGATTTTGCACATTTTACCACTGTTAACCAGTGCTAAAGTGCATATGCTCTCTCCCTTAAAACATGGTGACATTGGTTAATACCCAATTGGCTTATTTAATTTACTTATAAGTCCCTAGTAAAGAGCACTATATGTGCAGGGGCCTGTAGATTAAATGCTACTAGTGGGCCTGCAGCACTGATTGTGCCACTCACTTAAGTAGCACCTTAACCTTGACTCAGGCCTGCCATTGCAAGGCCTGTGTGTGTGCAGTTTCACTGCCAATTCGACTCGGCATTTAAAAGTACTTGCCTAGCCTAAAACTCCCCTTTTTCTACATATAAGTCACCCGTAGGTAGGCCCTAGGTAACCCCTAGGGCAGGGTGCTGTGTAGACAAATGGCAGGACATGTACCTGTGTTGTTTGCATGTCCTGGTAGTGTAAAACTCCTAAATTCGTTTTACACTGCTGTGAGGTCTGCTCCTTTCATAGTCTAACATTAGGGCTACCCTCATATACTGTTTGAGTGGTAGCTCCTGATCTGAAAGGAGTAGACAGATCATATTTAGTATGGCCAGAATGGTAATACAAAATCCTGCTGACTGGTGAAGTTGGATTTAATATGACTATTTAGGAATGCCACTTTTCAAAAGTGAGCATTTCTCTGCACTTAAATCCTTCTGTTCATTACAGTTTAGTTGACAGCTCCTTTGTGCATTTACTCAGACAGCCCAAAATACAGGATGCTCAGTAACACTTGCATACATCTGCATATTGAATGGGTCATCCTGGCTGGAAGGGTGGAGGGCCTGACACTTACATGTCAAAGGTCAGTAGACTGCCCTCCTACAAAGGACTGCCGCACCCCCTACTGGGATCCTGGCAGACAGGATGGAACTGAAAGGGGGCCTTGTGCACTTCTAAGCCACTCTTTGAAGTCTCCCCTACTTCAAAGGCACATTTGGGTATTTAAGCAGGTTCTCTGACCCTACCAATTCAGACACTTCTGAGGTAGACACTTCTACTTCATCAGACACTCCCTGGAGAAGAAACCATGAACCAGAACCTGCAACCTGCAAGAAGACATGTCTGGCTGCCCAAAGGACTCACCTGACTTCTTTTCTGCAAAGGACTGCTGTCCTGCTGTTGCCCTGCTGCCTTGCTGCTCTCTGGCTGTGCTGAGAAGTGCTCTCCACGGCCTAGGATAGAGCTTGCCTCCTGTTCCCTGAAGTCTCAGGACCAAAAAGACCTTATTCCTGCAAAAGAACTCCTTGTGCGGCGAAAATCGATGCACAGCCTGCAAGAAACAATTCACAGCCTGCACCGCGGTGAGAAAATCACCACACGCCGAACCGGAATGACACAGCAAGACTTCGCAAGGAGAAGATTGACACAGCACCAGCATTGCGACCAGAAATTTGCCGCACGGCCCACTTGATTGATGCAAAACCGAGCCAGAATGATGCAGCCTGACTTTCTGAGAGGAATCAACGCAGCGTCTGCCGTGTGGCAGAAATTTCCATGCATCTCCCACCGGATCGACGCAGACCCTGTGACTTTGTCCTGCACGCCCAGGATTTCGACCCATCATCCCTGGTCATCCTAAAACCCGCAACAGAAAGAGGATCCAAGTCTACATGCCGGAAATTGACGCAAAGCCTGCCCTGCATGAAAACTCAACCATGCATCGTCTGTGTGCAACGGAAAGATCGGCGTACACCTCCCCATTTTCCATGCATCTCCTCCTCTGCAGTCCCTTGCGGAGAATTTGAACGCAAACCAGGTACTTGTGCTTGCAAGAGACTTGTTGCTTTTTAAAAGACTAGACACTTTATATAATTTTTACAGTGATATTTCAACATATACTTATTGCATCTTGATCGTTTTGACCTGCATCTTATCAGATAAATATTATATTTTTTTCTAAACATTGTGTTGTGTATTTATGTGGTGTTTTACTGTGTTATTGCATGATTCATTGCCCAAATACTTTACACATTGCCTCCTAAGTTCAGCCTGACTGCTCGGAGCTACCAGAAGGTGGGCACAGGATAATTTGGATTGTGTGTGACGTACCCTGATTAGAGAGAGGGTCCTTGCTTGGACAGGGGTTAATGTGACTGTCAACCAAAGACCCCATTTCTAACAAGCGGCATTTACTGCCAATGTCATAATGAGAACCTAAGTACTGTCACACTTTCCTTCATGTCATCTTTCTCATATTAACTGCTAAAATTAATGCTTAATCATTCTAAGGCAATTACTGGAACATTTACATATTTCATTAATATGCTGTATTACCTGTTTCAACCAATTGGAGTGGGTTACATGAAATTCCTTAGGGCGTGATAATGAGTTTGGAGGTCAGACCTCCAGACTGCTATGTTGGCGGTCATAAAAAGACCACCGTATTACCAGTTATACAGGCAGGACTGCAGTCCGCCAAGCAGCGGCACAACAGCTTGTAACTAGGTGGCCGAACCTCCAGCGCAATCAGAGCTTCGTCCAACCACTGAGCTCATTACAAACACACAGTTGTCTCCTCGGGGTGGTCAGACACTGCGGTATGCGTCCACAGAAGTAACAGACAAGTGCACATTGGATGAACTAAAAACCAACACAGTTGACACACATCGGCAATGTAGACACACCTGCAAAGCACGCTACAAGAAACATCCCTCCTCAGACCACAATCCTTTGCATTTCCATTGCAAGACAGAACACACATCTTGTCATCCATTTTTCATTATAAGGCAGCCCTTTTTTCCGCCATCACATTTTACACCCTCTATACACATCCTCTATTTTTTTCACCATATTCACTTGTCTTGTTTAGTTAGTCACTGCTACCCCCTTTATTTGTGAGGCATACCAAGGTCCAAAAATCCACGTGTTTCAGAGGTTGAGTTGAGAGTAATGGTGGATGAAATCATTAGAGTACAGCCACAATTGTTTATATCCCAAATCCAGGACACTCCTCTCAGTACAAAAATCGAAATGTGGGACAGGATAGTTGACAGAATGAATGCTGTAGGCACCACCCTGCGCTCAAAGGAGGACATCAGGAAGAGGTGGAACGATCTCAGGGGCAAAGCCCATTCCCTGGTCTCCAGGCACCAACTGCAGCCCAAGAAGGCCCTTCCAGTGCTCCATTATTACTCTTTCCCTAGAAGGAGAAAGTCTTGGCCATCCTGCTTCCTGAGGGCTTGACAGGAATACCTGGGGGAGTGAAGTTTGGTAAGTCACAACACAAAAACAGTCACAAAAATGCAATGTCTGCATGCTCACGGCTCAGATTTTGCCACTGTCTTGTTTATGTACTTCACCAACATTCAATACCCAGAGTATCTAAGTGTTAACACTGTCAATCTGTACTGTTGGACCCAACATCACAGCTACCAAGGCTCACTACATGCCATATGTCCAAATGGTGCCTGTACGTCTTACAATATCAAACAGTCAACCCAGACTCATGGCATGTCTCAACATGTAAATGTATGCCCAAACCTAAATGCAGCTTGCATACAGATATTTAATACCCGGCATTTGTCTAGTTTGTGTATTACAGTGAGTTACCTGACTTCACCTCCCAGGCTGCACTGTTTCACTAACTCCAAACACAAGCCCAGTGTTCACTTGCCCAAATATTCCTGATCCTTTACTCTCAATTGAAGTGTTCTCACGTAGTAGGAAACCATGTGTATAGTGTGTGTAGTAGAGGGAGTGATATGACTGTAACTCCCAGTAGGCACTGTTTCACAAACTCCAAACACCAGCCCAGTGTTCATTTGCCAAAATACTCCTGTTCCTCAACTCTCAATTGAAGTATTCTCACCTGGGAGGATACCATGTGTATAGTGTGTGTAGTAGAGGGAGTGACATGACTGCAACTTTCGGGAGGCCTTGTGTCTGTAACTCCAAATGGCAGCACAGTGGTCATTTGCCCAAGCCACCTGTTTAGTAACTCTCAAATGCTTTTACTCACTAAGGAGGATACTATTTGCCAAGTGTGTGAAGTCGAGTGAGTGATCTGACAAAAAGTCCCAGGAGTTCCTGTTTCTGTAACTTCAACCACCAGCCAAGTGTTTACTTGCCCAAATACCCCTGTCTGCTAACTCTCAATGTAAGTGTACTCACCTAGGAGTGATCAAGATACAGATCATGCTTAACTCAGAGACTTGTCTGTCAACCTAGCTCCATCTTGACTTGCTAACCCAAGATGGAACTATTGAGAATAGGAATGACACATTCCCCAGTTTGTACAAGTAGTATTCCTAAGGCCTCAAGATGCATCACCAGATTGTTATCGGCAGCAGACACATTGACATAGCACTGTGCACATGATGACTCCAGTCACATATACCACACAGTCCTGAGTTTGCCTACATCTCACTCAACTATGCCTCCAAATGCTCAAACCCATATCGTTCCTTTCCACTTTGTTGCCTGCATTAGTGATAAACTGTCATTTTTAGGCCATCCTCCAAAGTGAAATTGATTTGCACATCTCATCAGCTCCTTGAGTCATATTGGGTTGGCATGCCTCACAAATGTCATGTTAAATCACCCTATACCAGGATTACTTGGCACAACTGGAATACATGCAACTTAACTTTGTCCAAGGTCTCTGTTTACTGTAAGACAAAACCTGTGGAGGTAGATGTCACAATTCAACCAGTAACAATGTACGTTGTTCATTAACAGTTTGAGGTGCTGCTGGGCACACGGAGGCAATGGAACAAACTAGCACTACCCCCTGGATGAAGCCCTCAGTGACAATGACACTCATGGACGTGGAGGATGGTTCTGGCCCATCTGGGCAACCTGGTCAGATGGCAACAGTGAGTCTCACTGTGACCACAATTTCACCTCCCAGCCCTCTTCCATCAACATCACAGGAAACCATTCACCCCCCCAACATGTGTCCCTAGCACAGTGTTTCCCATCTTGTGCCCCCTAGTCCTGGTTCCTGAGGTGCTGTATAACACTTCGAACAATAAGGGTCCAGGAATAAGTTGGAGAGAGCACCCTTTGTCAAAATCACAGAGCCATAGTGGGTAAGGGTGCATGGAAGGGGTTCTATGGGCCAGTGGGGGAGGCCACTTAGGCTGTGCTTGTCCAGTACTCCATAAGCCACCTCTTGGGGGTCTATCAGGAGTCCCAAGGTGAGAAGGGACAGGTGCTGTCCGAGTTCCCCGAAATCAAGCAGCTTTAAAGGGACATGCATAGGGACATGCGTGAACACATGTAGGCTCACATTTCCCACATGGCCTTCCTAACAGGGGTGTTGAGAGACATAGATACCACCCTGAGCAGGGATTTTCCAAACCAGTCTACCCCTTCCATTGGCTCATCAATAGCAGGCCCATCGCCATCAGCGCCAGCCACAGGAAGGGAGGCCCTGCCAGAGGAAGAACCAGCACCAGACACCACTGCCTCTGTAGCAGCTGATCACACCCCAACAAAGAGGGGGCATCCTGCAAAGAATTCAGGAGGTGCAGATGGCAAGACACCCACCACTGCTAGCAAGTGACCTATTCCTTAATGTCCTACTGTGTGTGCCCCACATTCCCTCTGTGGAATGATCCTGAACTACATTCTGGTTTCAATGGGAGGAGTACTCTTGACACTGGACTTCCAATGGTGTGGCAGCTACTCCAATGAGTTCATTCACCATGACTGACTCCTTCACATTTTGTTTTTGGTTAATTCATGACACGTATACTTTTTGTTATTCATAGCTTCACAATAAAATCAGCCATCACTGATTCATTGTCTGATGATTTTGCTTTCAGATTGAGCCATGTAGATATGTCAGACCATGTAAACCATAGGATGATGATCTAAGGGTCTTGTTCAAGATGGGATATGTAGCATGAGCACAATTTCCGGCTCAGGATTACAACCATCCCACACAATCACATACAGACAGTGTCTGGTCAAACTGAAAAAATGATTACAGTGTTCAGTACATAGGCGGTCAATATGTTTGAACTATTAAAAACTTAAATGATTGCCTCGTACTGAGTAAATGAACATATTTGCAGGTACAGACCTCTAGACCACAGAAGAAAGGTAGTTTCACACATTATCTTGAAGAATAGGCAAATATTGATGTAGTTGATGTCTTCTGCTTGAGACGTTTCACCTGTCACACCAAAGTAATCCAACATAACATTATCCAAGATTCAGACAGATGGCAGTAGAACAGTTCCTGATCACAAAACCATTATAATCCAATGCTCATGCATCAGGTTGTATGACACAAACATATGTCAGTGTTCTGGCACAGGCACTGTGGTCTACAGTGATGGAATACATCTACAAGTATGTACAGGTCATACAAAAAAGAGTGTTTAGTTAATACGAATAGAAAATGAATTGGTCACAAACTAGGAATACATATTTTATGACCACATGATGACACACATGATGCATCGAGCCCAACACAGGACACAAAACTAGTCCAATGGTCACTTCTAAACTTCCATCCAAACACTGTGCAGGCTGTCTTAGCACAAGTCTCATACACCCAAACTATGTGACCTATATCACTTGGAACAATCCATGTCCACTTCATATGTCAGAACAGCATCAGATACCCGCCAATGTCACAACTCTGAAATGCCAACATGAAGATGTCATGGTGAAGGTACCTGCACAAGGACTATAGGCTTGAAACCATACATATGACATAAGTCACATAGCAAGCATCTGGAAAACAAAGCACATTGCTATAATTCTGACACAAGCAAAGCAACACCATCAAGGTGGGGAAGTGTCAAAGTGTATCTTATCAATCAGCCTTTGACTGATTTTTGCAGTGTGTTAGCTCCTTAGCTGTTTGGAAAACTGCAAACTCTACACATTCTCACAACTAGAGTTCATTGTACAGTCATGACATCACAACATACACTCATGAGAAGTTGCTGTGGTTGAGATCTTCTCGCATGTCATCTCCTTCACCACTGTCATCTTCAGTTGGCATTTCAGAATTCTCACCCGGTGGCACTGCAGGCTCCCCTTCCTATGGGATTTATGGGATATTACTCTGCAGCGCGACGTTGTTGAGCATGCAGCATGCCACAATAATCTGACACACCTTTCCGGGTGAGTAGATGAGGGCTCCACCAGTCCTTTCCAAATAGCAAAATCTGGTCTACAGGGGCCCATAAACCTGCTTCACTGCCCACCTTGTTTGTCCATGGGCCTCATTGAAGAGGACTTCCCCTCGTGTAGTTGGATTCCTTAGTGGTGTCAATAACCAAGGATGGTTTGGATATGCTGAGACTCCTGTTTAGGAATAGGACATACGTGCAATAGTTAGTCACTCACTTCACAATTGTAGCACCTGACATTTCTCACACACAATCAAGACAGACATGACTTACCAACCATCCAGGCCTTCTCTGGTTGCAGTTGTGACATCAGCTGGGGTATGGTGCTGTTCTGTATTATGAAGGAATCATATGCTGATCCTGGATAACAGGCATACACATTTGAAATGTAGCGATCCGCCAAACAGACAACTTGCATGTTGATGCAATGGAAGCTTTTTCTGTTTTGAAAGACTTGTTCATTGGCCTGTTGTGGCACCAAGCCAACATGTGTGCCATCAATGGCCTCCACCACATGTGGGAGGCGGGCAAAACTATAAAAGACAGCCTTCACGTTGGCTAAATCCTCACATTGGGGGATCCTGAAATGGCTGACAATGTGTTTCAACATTGCTGACAGGAAATCCTTCAACAATAGTCTGAACATAGATTGGGACATACCACTAGATAGGACCACTGTATGTTGGAAGGACCTGTGGCCAGGAAGTGAAATACTGATGTGACTTGTACAATGGGTAGTATGCAGGTTGGATTTCTGTTAGCCGGCATCAGATTTGGATCCAACTGATGGCATAAATCCACTATTGTTTTGCCTATTCAGATGGTACAACTGGATGGCATGGCATTCCTCGATGGTCTGAAGGTCTGGCAATGGACAGGAGACAGGAGGTTGTCCCATACTCCCTCTCCCAGGATACCTATATACCAGCCACAGAAACCCCTGCCTCTGTAGCAGCTGATCACCTCCCCCCCTCCAGCGGGGACGTCCTGCAAGGAATCCAGGTGGTGCAGATGGCAAGACACCCAATACTGCCAGCAAGTGGCCAGGAAGTGCAATACTGTGCAATACTGATGTAACTTGTACGATGAGTGGTACGCAGGTTGGATTACTGTTAGCTGGCATCAGATCTGGCTCCAACTGATGGCATGAATCTACTATTGTTTGTCTATTCAGACGGTACAACTGGATGACATGGCATTACACCATGGTCTGAAGGTCTGGCAATGGACAGTAGACAGGAGGTTGTCCTATCCTCCCTCTCCCAGGGTACCTATGTACCAGCCACAAACACCCCTGCCTCTGTTGCAGCTGATCACCTACCCCCTCAAGAGGAGACATCCTGCAAAGAATCTAGGAGGTGAGAATGGCAAGACACCCACCAGTGCCAGCAAGTGACATGATTTGTAACATCAGTCACTGTTTCCACAACAACATATATGATGCACACCAACAATATCATGTGGCAAAGCATTTCTGACTGGATAGACATGACACCTAGTACACAACACAGCTGGCAACTACACAATGGTCAAATGTAACCTCCATGGTTGTCAACATATATGTCCACAACATGGACTCGAGTGACACCCAACTATCTGCTAAACAATTGCCCCTCGAAATGTCACTGTATTTTCCGACTGCCAAAAATACCTTCAGAGGTAGTGGGCAGTGCACTGCCGTCATATGCTATCTGTACCCTGCAACACACCACACTGGTGGTTGTATAGTCAGACCTACACAACAAGCTAGACTGAGGATGTTTGTGATGCTAATAAACTTATATTGAGGTTGTGACACATTTTACAGACCATATACAGTGTTTCAAGTCGCCAAAATGGCAGATGCCTGACTTACTCCACTGGACATCAGGAACCATCCGCGTCCGCCAGGGGAAGTTGTTTGAATGGTAGGTGGTTCCAACCGTGGTAGACACAGCTATAAGCTAACGCTGTCCATCGACTGTGATGAAGTGGCGTATGTGTATACCACATTGTTCTAAATCAGTCATTTGAATCCTGACACTGCTGCCAGCAACACCTCCACCACTTCAGCTGCTGTGTGATGCCTCTGGGAGCAATCATGCAGTGCCCAGCAGGTGAAAGGACCCCTTTCTTCTCTCACCTAGAGTGAGTGAGGTCCTTCCCCTGTATGGACAGCTCGATGGCTCACCAGAGGAGCAGGTAAGTACCTCATTGGCACATTTGACTCTGTTTAACCCCATCCTCTCCCTCCTCACAGGCTACAATGTGCCCCTGTGTGCCAGCTGGACTGCTTGTGTGCCTGTTGTTGCAATCTATGTAGTATCAATGGAATGTACATGGTGCAGGTATTGGTGACCAGTACTACATGCTGTGTTCATTCACATTGTGTTGTGTGATGTTTTTTGGGGTCCTAGATCCTCCTTGTGTTGGATGCACATAACTGGGCATGGAGAGTTTACTGCCATCCAATGACAATACTTTGTTTATGATGGTTGTACATGTTAGACAACATGTATGTGCAGGGCAGCATGAGCTGTGTATGCATCTTTTCTGAGTCTTTTGAGGATCTTGTAAGCAATGTATATTGTGCCAAAGATTTTTCACCCCATATCTGGCCTTGCCAACCTGTTGTCTGGAAGGCATATCATGACTCACTGTGCCCTTCAAGTTGCCACACAAGCCACAAGCCACATTGCTGAACACATGATGTACTGTCATGCATGGAAGTGATGAAAATGTGAGTGTCATGTAGGTTCTGTAAGCTCGGCCTGCAGAGTCCAGGGCCTGTCAAATGTATCTCCCAGTATGGGACATAGCCCAGGCTGTGGGAGAGTAATTGTGGCATTGCAACTGTGGCATTGTGCCCACTCCCTATAGACCTGCAGATCCTGTCATGAGGCCAATATGAGGCTCTAGTTGAAACACTTTCCCTGAGTGCCTCAGTCCATTGACTTGATTAGGAAAGGCTACTGAGGTAAATCGTAAACCCTAGAACTAGTCCATGTATGCATTTTGCATTTTTGTCAAAGTGTGGTTTGGACTCATGACAGGTCCCTTGCTCCCACAGCTCTGTTGTCACCTTCACAGAAGTCATATTTGTCCTATACAGGCCTACTGCACAAATGACAGGCCCACAGTGCAGACAGTGTGTAGATTCCTGGGAGGCCAAGACATGTGACTCAGTAGCTTGGTTACGTAGCAGAAATTGTACAATGCATACCATTGTATGTTGGACGCCATCTCTGTAGTTTAGACACATATGTCCAAAGGAGTGTTCTGTGGTACACGTACATACCACATGTCCACAAATACACAGGGAATACACTTTCCGTACCCACCATGCCAGCCCCTTCTTTGTCACTAAAGTGTAAGGGTGAAGTCTGTACTACAGTCGTGGCCTGTAGGGACTGTATGCAGTGACTCAATCTTGAAGAGTGTAAATGTGATGCTCCAGTCAGGGCCAAGGAGTTTATCTTTCAGAAGTCACATTGGTGTGTAGTGTTTGATTGTGGCTCACATCACAGTACATGTTGCTGGAGCATGGACTACCTGATGTCAGTAGGATTGCTTAGTAATTGTAGGCCATAAGCAGGGTAGTAGTTTAGTCTGTAGATTAATCCAAAGGATGTGTAGACATGTCCCTGTATTTATTAACATGTGTGCTTTACACTTGCGGTGTGTTGACAAAAGGACCATTTGTTGCTTGGTGTTTCTGACATGTGTGTGACACAACCATTTTGTCAAAAACCTGTGAATGTAATCACTTGATTTGTCTCCTGCATCCCTACAGGTAAATTCCCATCAGAAGAAGGTTTGGAGAGCCATCACCCCGAGGATGCAGACCCTGGGTGCCCAAAGCTGACGGAATGCCCACTATTGCAAGAGGTGGAATGACCTGAGACTCTGGGCATTGTAGATCGCAGAGGTCCAGCTAGGGCTGTCCTCTCAACGTGGGTGGGACACACTTCAGGCCATGACCCCCCTAATGGCCCGCATTCTGGCAATGGTATACCTAGACCTTGATGGGCATTTGAGGGTAGCACAGAAGCCACAAGGGCGTGAGTACAGGGCATATTCCTGCCTGTCACACAGCCAAATTGATGCGTTAGGTTCTGACATCTGCTACTGATGATTGGGAATGAGCCATGTGTGGCACACCAGAAGAGTAGCTGTTTGTGTAGATAGGTAATGTGGTGCATGCTGATGTGCCTTGCTTGTTAGACAACTGGGTACAATCCACAAACAATTTGATCTCCAGGGACAAAACATGGCTATGTACATTGATCGATCAAGCAATGTTTGGAGTGGGTGTAAATTTTACGCTACAAACTACTACTCCTCAGTGTTACAGGCCAAAGACAAATAAGTAATGGATCACTTTCCTCAGCCATGTGTCTGGTCAAGTGTGTAAATTGGCATCTGACTCCCAGAAGCCACTAGTCTTGAGTGTCCGATAAGTGCTGATACCTCACTATTCTCTGTTATCTGATGGTGGCCATCATACATTTGACAGAACGTACATTGTTCTTTGGGTGCAGCTACAGATCAAAACTTTCCCTTGGTAAGCGGGGAATGTCCATTGACATGATTTATCTCCCATCACTGTTGCCAACATTCCTTATGCCTACATGTTAGCATGTGTCCCTTTTTTCTGACAAAATGTGTACACTGATGTTTCATGCATGATCTACCTGTGTTAAGGGGATGATTTCTATATTCCTTCACAAATATCTGAATGGATGCCAACCTATGTTTAGAATTGGGCCTAAGCAATGGGGCTACATTTCATGGACAGGAGTGTGTCACCATTGATTGTTGGCTACACATACCCTCACATATCATTGAATGTCTTTTGGCATGTACAAATGCAGTACCAATGAGGAACATGACAGGTAGGACTAGAGTTTTTACACACAGTGTGCATTTCCATGCCATCGATGTGGCATCATGTGGAAATGTGCACTGCACATGTGTCATGGGGAAGGTTCATTACCTGAGTATTGACATGCATCATGGAGTGACATATAGGCCCTCATTCCAACCCTGGCGGTCTCTGACCGCTAGGGCGGAGGGCAGCGGAAGCACCGCCAACAGGCTGGCGGTGCTTCCTGGGCTATTCTGACCACGGCGGTAAAGCCACGGTCAGAAAAGGGGAACGACGGTTTCCCGCCGGTTTTCACCTGGCCCAGGGAATCCGCCATGGGGATTCCGACCCCCTTCCCGCCATCCTGTTCCTGGCGGTTATTACCGCCAGGAACAGGATGGCGGGAACGGGTGTCGTGGGGCCCCTGGGGGCCCCTGCACTGCCCATGCCACTTGCATGGGTAGTGCAGGGGCCCCCTAATAGGGCCCCACAAAGATTTTCACTGTCTGCTTAGCAGACAGTGAAAATCGCGACGGGTGCCACTGCACCCGTCGCACCCCTGCAACTCCGCTCTTTTGGAGGGCGCCCGCCGGCCCAGCAGGAAAGTTGGAATGGCCGCCGCGGTCTTTTGACCGCGATGCGGTCATTCGGCGGTAACCGCATGGCGGGCGGCGACCGCCGCCCGCCGCGGTCAGAATGACCACCATAGTTATGTTGGAATCACATATGTAGCATGCAACACAAGTTATGCAGCAAAAACATAAAGGTAGAAAAGATATTGCAGGACAAATGTGGACCCAGCAAAGCAACAATTTGGGTTTATTCAATCCAAATGACTTAGATTAAAGGCTATTGGCCAGCCCACATTGATTCATGTACATTACTGTGCCTATACTTGACTCCAATCACTGCCAGGGAACCTCCACAGGAAGGGGCATAAAGTGGACAGGGAGGCCCCTCAAGGATCATCTTTATGTGGGGCGGGGTCAGATTTGGGTGGGTTTGGGTTTGGATTTGGGAAGAGGGGGTCTTTTTCTTTGGAGGGATGGGTGTTTTCTTTGTGGGGGAGGGATAGGGTGCTTGCAGAGGAGGCAGGTGATAGATCTTGAAGAGATGGATTGGGATGTGGGTCGGGGCCTCTTGGGTTTGGGAGTGTGTTTGGAGTAAACAGGGTAAAGGGCAAGGTCCAAAAAGAAACTGGGTATGGTCATCAGAAGGGGTTGGGAACTTGGAGGTTAAAGGAGTGGTCGTATTGTTCGTGGGTGTAAATGCCTTGAGCGTGTGCTTGTGTGAGTTATGCTTCTGTTTGGGTGGTATCTTTTGCACTTGTGAGTGTGGACGTTTGCATGCCTCAAGGGGCTGGGAGGTGGAGGTGATGGGTGATGTTGGAGTGGTGGATGTGTGTGTGCCTGTTGGGGTGGTACCTGTGGATATGTTGGATGTTGAAGATGTGTCTGTGTGTGTTTTTCTGGTGTATGTGGGTATGGTGGATGTGGTGGATGTAACTGTGTTTGTTGGGGTGGTGTCTGCGGGTATGGCTGAAGTGGTGCATGTGTCTATGAATGTTGTTGTAGTGTCTAGGGATATGGTATCTGAGGTGTGCATTTTCATAGGTTGTGAGCTGTTTTCTGGGTGAATGGTGGGTGTGGTGGAAGTGTCACTGACTGTTGTGGTGGTATCTGTGGGTATTCTGGATGTGGTGTGTGGGTTGGTGGTGTGAAGTGGTAGCTGATGTGGTGTCTGTGGGTGAATGTTGAGTGCCTGCTTGCTAGTGTATCTTGTGGTGTTTGTGTCGATGTGTGTAGCTTATGTGTGTTGAGGTGGGCACATGCGGGTGTGTCTGTGTGCTTGGGATAGGTAGGGGAATAGGGAATTTGGATTGGGAAGAGGGAGGTGGAGGGGGAGGACTGTTGTGGGTGGAAGGCTGCCATCAGTGAGGAGGCCCAAGCCTGAAAAGATCTCTGTAGTCCAGACATGGCACTATGAATGCCTTCCAGGAAAGCAATGGTCTGCTGAAGTTGGCTGGCCAACCCCTGGATGGAATTCACAATGGCAGTCTGTCCCACAGAGATACTCCTCAGGAGGTCAATAGCCTCCTCACTCAGGGCAGCAAGGGTAACAGGGGCTGGGGCTGAAGTTCCTGCAGCAAAGGAGTTGCCCTCCCTCTGGGGTGAGCAGAAATGGCCAACTAGATGGGGAACAACAGAGAGGGTGGCAATAGAACTGGGTGTGATGGACTGGGACGGTACAGCAGCAGGTCCTGATGGGTCTGCCACAACTAGGGAGTGGCCACTGGAGGTAGAATCCAGTGAAGACAAGGTTGATCCTGTCTCCTCAGTGGCACTCCCCTCACCCTCCAGGCCTCTGGGTCCCTCAGTATCGGTGGTGCCCCAGGGAAATCAGCACTACTGTCTGGCAGCCCTTATAATGACATACTCTAACTGCATCTGTAGAAGCCATTAGTCCTTTGTATATTGAGGAAGCCCAGAGATTTGCAAGTAGTTGTTGGAATCACTTGTGTTTCACCCTGATTGCTGATCCATTTGTTGTTGTTTGCAATATCTGACTTTGTGGGCAGTGCTGACCTCACTCAAGACAAAGGCAAATGTTCAATGTATGGATATGTGGGTAGGAATTAAATTGGGGTATCATTGCATTGTGTTATGTTTGATACGGTAAGTATTTCATCTTGTGTTGGCCAATGTCAACATGTATAGTGTTAGACTTGTCCCCCTGATATGGATTGTAAATTTGTATCTTGTGTGGGAGCTGGAGTTTTGGTTATCCACCCATGGAGGGTGTTCAATTGTGCTAGATTCCTTTGCATTTGACTGAGTGTGTGTCCATTTTGATGTGTGTACCTTGCAGCTACTTCATCTATATGCATGACCCATGCTGGTTCTGTTGTGTGTGCTTTCTTGACTTGCACTTACACATTATGCAGATAAGCATGCCACTTGTCTCTACTATTGTTTTAGCGGCATGTGCAAAATGTAATGACTCTCTGGGCATCATCCTTTCATAAGTGCTCCTGATGCCCACATCCCGATTATGCAGGTGTTGTTTGCATTGTGAACTTTGGATATTTGTCTCACAAACTATTGTGAATCCCATTGACCTTCCATTGTGTTGCAATGCGGGTGATGTGTGGGTCCATTGCAGGGCTGTTTCATGGGAGGGATATTTGTATTCCATGACACATCCATGCATATGTATCTTCAATCTGACGACAGTCCATGGCATGTGTGCAATGTGAGGGTGTCATTTTAATTAGGTGTGAGGTTGCTGTGGTGTTGCTGCTGTGTGACACAATGTTCTGTACATTTCACTGTCCTTGTGACTTAGATGAGAAGATGTGTGTTATTGTGGAGTGATGCTGTGTAGTGTCAGTGACTTGTGCAAAGGAGGCGCTTAATGGCTATGAATGCGTCATTTGCTCTGAATGACTCAGACTGTGGGCACAATGATAAGTGTACTTGGTACCCGTAGCCTGAGCCCCATATCATGTGGATGACGGCGCAATGATGTGCTGCTGAACTCAATGACACAGGTAGGTGTTTTTTCTTAACATTGGTTGCATCAATGGCAGCATGGATTTTGTGTTCCATGGATAAGCAGCAACAGCGGCAGGATGTGTGTGCTGGGATCCATGGTGGCACAGGACATGTCATGATGTCTGCCGGTGAGTCACTCTCTTTATACTCTCCATTTCTGCCTGCTGGAATGTGGTGGTTGGGCCACCACAGCCACATTCACGGTGTGCAACATTATAATGTGTCTGGCAGAAACACTGGCTCCGTCTGCCTATTTGGCCTGCCCTGTCACCGCTGTGGTCGGTCTTGCCTGGTGGTGCTGGTGGAACTGCGGCAGTCGTTGCTCTATGGAACCGCCAGCACCGTGATACGAAGGCAATGGCGGTTGGTCCACCCACCGCCATGGCGGTGCACGGACAGTCAAACTGATAATGAATCTCTAAGTCTTTAGTCTATGGAAACCACTGTTTTTCTTAATTTTGACTACTCAAGCTTCTCCTTGGCAGATTTCAGGATAACCCTTGCTACTTTTTACATTTAAAAACACGTACACCACTGGCAAAACCAGTAGTGACAGTAGAGTATCTTGAAAGTGTATTTATTCTATTCCAAGATGGCTGCCAGTTTTGGCTATATCAATGCAAGCACGATTTCAAATGCATTGGCAAAGCCAATAGCATTGATCTGAAATCTTTTGCAATGAGAGGCCTCCTGACTTTGCCAATGCTAAGATTATCAAACCATTACATCACAATGTAAGGAAAATTAGAAAAACTAATGCACGGGCAGTCATGAGTAAGTTAAACTCTGTACAATTATACTTTATAGGTGATACATTTCATTTTCTTTTCAGAGAGTTGCTAAATGTGCACTTCTTTTTGAGATACAGAACATATAATTTAGGTCACCACTTCTGAAATTTGTCCTCTCAGTAGCACCTGATGTGAAATGTGACACTTCATTATAGGTGGCCACTCACATATGCATGGATTTTATAATTTTAGCTACTCGATAACCCATTACAAAGCTACTGCAATAAGTCTGATGAGCAACAATGATTTCTTGTGAGAACAAAAGACATTTACAACTTAAACTTATGAGAACAGAAATGCTAATACACTATTGACTATGAATGCCCCTAGTAAGCGTTCAATATAAAATAGATTTAATTCACCCTAAACCTTAATTTTAGGTCACCCATCATTCTCAATCCCTATTGAAGGAAAATGTATATCATAATTTGTTGTTTAAAGTTCAAGTCTGTTATTCAATTGAAACTGATTATTTACCAATGAATTCTCATTATTTGAGTAAAAAATTTAATTAAGTCAATTGAATAAATGCAGGTGTATCTCTGACCTTATCAATGTAAGTGATATTCAGGGTGATGATGAACGGTGTTCTTGGTACACTGTTAACCCTTACAGACCCTTCTAGCAAGCATTTGTACTTTCTACTTGTCTCAAAGCCTCTCTATCAAGTAGGCTGTTGTATGGCACAGCTTTGTCAGCACCCAATACACCACCGTAAAATGCTCTTTTAAAAAAGTCAAGTGAAGTAGAATATGTAGGGAGTGCCTGCATATACCGACTCATTAGAAGCAAGAGGAAAATAAAAAGGTTAGGCATCTAATTGCATTGCTACCAAGATGGCGAGTTGGGTAGGTTGGGAAAAAGAGCTAAACAGAGAGTTATCTGCATACCTAGGAATTTTGCCTCATATTTTCCAGTCTTTGGAAATGTCTCTACTAGAGACATCTGTTTCTGTTGCCAGAGTACCCCCCAAACAACTCTGCACCCACACACGCATGCACCCACCTACACACACAATCACACACAGACACCCCCCCACTCACACACACACTCACAACATTCACCCCATAGACACACATACATACCCATACACATCACACATGCATGCATATACTTTCCATCCCCCTACCCCCTGCATTCAACTACATACTTACAAGCACAATCTCCACCCCCAATCGTACCTCACCACATGCACACACACCCACACACACCATATACACATACAAACATAAATGCACCTGCACACTCGCGCTCACTCACACACCCTTCCCCCTTATACATTCACAAATGCACACACCCGTACCCGTGTCCACATGCATACACATGTGGACTCTAACCCATCATACATATTCACCCACACATGCATCACCATAACCATATTTACACACAGACACACACACATGCACGCACAAACACTCCCTCTCCCTCCCCCCACATTCATAACACGCATACACACACTCACACACACCCCAGCCCCCTCCCCGTGCGGACAACCCTTACCTCATCCAACGAGGTGCTCATCCATGAGGGGACGGGACCCGGCACTCCCACCGCCGGCGGAGCCCAGCCACCAGAAGACCGTCACCCAGAATTACAGGTCATATTTCTGTGGGCGGCCTTTTTCTGTCATGCAGTGCCTGCGATGGAACCGCCTAGGCACTGCTGACCGCTGTCGCAAATGCTCCCGGATGTCCGACCCGCTGGCGGTGCAGATATCTGGTGGCAGTCATAATACGGCAGTCTGAAGACCGCCAGCTCTGGCAGTCTTCCGACGGACACGGCTTTGGCGGTCTTCGGAAAAGACTGGCGAGGTCATAATGAGGGCCTTAATGCTTCACAGAAAACATTTTCTTCATTTTAAATTTATCCTATCCTATCCTATTTATCCTATTTAAAACAAATGACTAATTTTCAGTTATAAATATGGCACACTGTCTACAGTCCACTGAGAGCAAAAGGGCTGCTGCTTCTAAATATGACACTTTTTTATGGAAGAAAAATAAGGTAACTTCATTTCAAGTTTCTCCCTTTTTAAAACATTCAGAAACATCACTTTGATCTCACACTTCAATATTGAATAGAAAAGGACTTTTATTTAAGAGTTAAATACTTCAGTGCTTCATTTCCTCACCTCTGTGCACTTGTCCTGGCCCATAAATCTGTCCGAGCACTGCTCATCATCAGACTCTGCTATCTGCAGCCTAATGCTAATATTGTAAAGTAAACATTCTTCCCTTAACTTTAAAAGAAAAGGTGACCCTGTGTTTTTCTTATTGAAAAATGAACATGAGGTGAGTTATTCTGAAGGTGTTTGGGGAGCCACTGGTAGCTCGTGGTTGGAGACACCTCACATAGATGGTAATATATAAGGTAATTCCAAAGAAGGATGTTGGTCTACTTTTCAACAGCATTTACCTAGATGGAAATATAAAGTAAATTTCCAATTTTATACCGGTGGACACACAGGATGATACTACACTAATCTGGGCTCTCCACATCCTACTATAAGGTCCTGTTCTTTGGCAATGATGGGTGCCCTCTACCCCACCCAATTGGTGGGGATTTTCCTGATGCAGGAGTTTCTGCCCCATTACTTCTGTGTATGTGTATTATAGGTGTTGGAAATTCACCCACATTGGTCCCGCCCTCTATTTTAGGATCATAGCTCCATTTTACACAATATTGGTTCAAAGATATTTCCACATAATTACCAGAGTGTACAAGAATCATATGTAGGAGTAATGAATGCTGGTGAAATTTGTTTTTACTACCAGGCCTTAAACTCTATGTGTACCTTTCCACTCACATCAAAAGACATATATCACATAGAACCTTCAAGCATTGGAACAAAAGACACTTTCCAAAATGGGGACCTCAGAGGAAAAATGTGTTTTTATTGTGCCTCAACAGACTTGAATATATTAGTTTCTAAATGAAGCATCAATCAAGACACATTCCAAGTTGTACCTTGCCTTGCAGGCTTGTGAATGCCCATAAACGTCCATTTGTGAGCATTCTCAAGTTCCTCGCAGTTCCCTTTCCACCCTATAAATGCATAGAGAATTACTTCAGCAAAGGGCTGGAGTAACTTCCCTTTCAGGATAAGAACTGAAAAATAACACCCCTACATTTGTTGAAGGTGTGGGGGAAGGACACCCTCCATGAGGAAGAATTGGTTTCCTGTTAAGAAAACAAATGTTCATTTGCATAGAGGGATACGCATCCTCTGTGGGGACTTCAAACATCACATGGCATCCCTCGTAGCACACCAGGAAACCTATGCACTTCACAAATTTCCCTGTGTACCATGAGGGATTTTGGTGAATAGGAAATAAAAGGCAAAGCATTTTATAAACCTGTTGCCCTATTCATGAGTACAAGTAAAAATATACGGGTCGATATTTATGTCCTTGCCTGATGTATCTAGACACATTCAGGTCTCTTTGATATATAAGGAGAAGTGTTTATTGTTTTGGTCCTGAAAAAGTGTTGTTGGATCCTTTTGGACCTGTGAGACGCGAAACATGTTGATCCACTGATAGAGGGCGTTAGGTAGTGTCCTTCCCCTTTGTTATTTTGACTGAGAGAGTGATTGAGCATTACCTCTACCCACACTCTCCACTTTCTTTTTAATCTTGGCCCTAACCTTTTGCTGATCTAATAAATTTATGACAAAAGAGTGGTTTTGAGCCAATTTTATCCTTTTTGCTCTCCTATCCTTTTTGTGCTTGTAAGGCAGCACTGCCCGTCTTATCAGTTCTCAAGGCACAGAGACATTGGGAAAAAGATCTTCCGCAAAGAGCCCCCTTAATGGGGAGTCCGTCAGACATTGCAGCACCGGTCTGACGAGGAGCATGCCCAATGATGAAGCATGACATCCAAATGGATTTGTGAGGGCTTTTGCTTCTATCAATAGGGTTACCCTGTGTCTTCTTCTTTTTTCTCTTTTTTGGAACAGTGTACCTTATGCATGTGTAGACTAGATACGGGAGGCTGTACACTGGACCATTATTCTCCCTGTTCCTCTTTTTGGAAGCACATTTATCTCTCACACCACAGAGTCTTGTCCAATTAAAGACTAGCTAGTGATTGATTTTTGGGACTTTAATTTAGCAAAGCTTTAGGTGATGTAACTCAGTTTTCTATTCACCTCGTTGCATTGCAATTCAGTTTCTGTTTAGCTTTCTGTGCAGTCAGATTCCATTCAGTTTTGTCCAATTCAGTTCTGCTCTTGTTTAACAGTTCAGTTACTATAGGCCCAACATTACTGAACTGTTTTCCTTTTACATGTTCCTGCTGCTGATCTTTGAAGACCTACTGTTCCTGTGCTTGGCTGAGGAACTCTGCAAGCTGATGTCCCATTTATTAGAGGTATAACCAATTTGCATTTATTTTCCTTTGCAGGTTTTTTCCCCCTTTAGAAATCCAACAACATTGTTGTTAGCTCCATAGTTCGATGTTTTCCATATCAATTTTTGTCTTATTTTAATTTTCAACATGTTACAAAGCCCAGCCCACACATGCTTTTCAAATTAGAATTTGATAGTAAGGATGGCTGACCCAAAAAATAATTTAAGTGTTTATTAATTCATTGAGATTGATTCAATAGCAAAACTCATGAATTCTGTTGCTAGTTTCCAAATAACTCTGTTGTTATTCTGTATAATTCTTTTGGAGTGTTTAATGGGAATGTATGTCGGAACAATGCATGCTGGAACAACGCATGCCTGAACAACGCGGTTGGAACAACGACCGCGTTGTTACCACTAATGCCTTTACCACAAATGCCTTATCAACGATTTTTCATTGTAAAGGCATTCCTGATAAAGGCATTAGTGAACGGCATGCATAGTTCCAGCATGCGTCCCACCTGGCCCCCCGCCCCTGAAAATTACTGTCAACCCCCACCCCTGAAATCACCCCAACCCCCCACCCCGCCCCTAAAGCCTAAAACAACCCCAACCCCCGCCCCATCCCTAAAACCTAATCTACCCCAACCCCCCCACCCCTAAAACCTAAAACCACCACAAACCAACACCCCTGCCCCGAAAATTACCCCGACCCCCCACCGCCACCCCTAAAACCTAAAACCACCGCACTCCCGCCCCCAAAACTACCCCGACCCTCCACCCCACCCCTAAAACCTAAAACCACCCCAACACCCCACCCGTCCCTAAAATTACCCCAACCCCCTCACCCTGCCCCTAAAACCTAAACCCACCCCACCCCACCGCTAAAACATGAAACCACCCCAACCCCCACTCCGCCCCTAAAACCTAAACCACCCTGACCTCCCACCCGCCCTTAAAATTTAAAATACCCTGACCCTCCTCCCCGCCCCTAAACCACCCCTAAAATTAAAAATACCCCGACCCCCACTCCCCCACCCCTAAACCTAAACCACCCCGACCCCAAAACTAAAAATACCCCGACCCCCCACTCCCGCCCCTAAAACTAAAAATACCCCGACCCCCACCCCTAAAACAGCCCCACTTACCTGATCACATCGTCCTCCTCAGCCGACTCCCTTCTTCTGTGCCTTAACCACGTGTTGTTCTGCTTTCGTTGTCCATGACTTCGTTGTTACGGAGTCGTGGTTAAGGCCGTTCCCCGTTTAATGGTAATTATACTTATAAAATTGAGGTTCCTCAGACGATTTGGGCAGCCTGTGTTGTTTCTGTATTGCTATCATTTGGTTTTGCACATCATTTACGTGACCTTAGCATTGTCAATTTAAGGGCAATAAATGTTTAAACTTTACTAAATTTGTGGGGTTGATTCATAGCCACATAGGTCATGGTTGGTATAAATTATTGACTTCTGACTGCATATTTGATTGTATTGGTTCTCATTGTTTGATTTGTTGATCTCATTACTCTGAGTTAAAAGATTTGAGTCGACCTCTGAAGGGAGTAGATGCCACTGCCTTATTACGTGTCACCTTAGCCGAATACTTGCTTATCATCCTGATTTTTTGGGAGATTTGGTTTTGCCATTGCTTGTTTCAATAAGATTTCGTATATTCCCAGTATTTAAAGTGTTATTTGAGTTCTAAGTACGGTTTGCAATGCTTTGGCAAATCACAGGTGAATTGTGATGTAAGAGAGAAGTAGGGAGTTTGCGTACTTCAACATGATTGAGTAGGGAGTTTGCGTACTCCAAAGGGTGAGAGTAGGGAAGTCATCGTACTTCAAGTAAATGTGGCTCCTTGTGCTCAAAAATTGCACACATGATTGTTGTTGTAACGGACCCTTCTTGGTCTAAGACTCTGGAGTATTCTACAAGTGTATGAGACACTTGGTTGTTGCTGTTTACTTGTCTGCAGTTGGTGTAGATGCATTCCTAGTGTGTGTGTTAAGGGAGTGATAGTTTAAAAGATATTAAGTGATTCCTGGGTGCACAAGGAGAATCTGGTATTAGTCAAGGGTGAAATTTGAAGGTCAACTCTTACTTGTGCATGAGAGAAAGCCACAGATGGAACAATAGCTGTTTGAGCAAAAGGCCACAGTTGAAAATTCCGTAAAGCTTGTAAAGTGATTGGAAGCTACCTGTAGTAAGCAGACATGTAGGTTTTTGTTAATTTTTTTTAGTGCTCGTTATATTTTGCAGTTAGTTTTCTGTGTGAATTGAGTTTGAAGGACGGGCCGCGGGGCTATGTCAGCTGCTGTGTGAGCAAGTGTGACGTCACTGGGTTTGCGCTGGTATTGGTCGGTTGGTGGAAAGGACCCACAAACAAATTGGTGGACAACTGTAAACAGCTACTGGTTGAGAGTAGCAAGCGAAAAGGATTTTGGGAATGAAAGAATTCCTGTTTTGAATTTAATTTGTAGTTTAAGCCCTATAAAGGTAAAAGTGAAAAGTTTTAAAGCGTTAAAAAGTGCTATCAAAGGAGATATTTTCATTCCAGTTAGAATAGGAGAAATTGCCCCACCAGATGGTACGTCCACATACATAGTAATTGAAGAGAAAGGTCTCTCAGCATGTATTTGGTTAAAACAGTGGTACAAAATAACAGAGAAGGAAGGGAGCTTACCTTTTCCTACTCCTGTAAGTTTTAATATGAGAATTTTAGAAACTTTGAGAAGAGTACTTACTGAAATAAGGCACCCCTGAGATGAGCACAATTTGAAGCCTTAGCTATTTGGGAACTAGTAGCCAGACAGCAAGAGAAATTAAAATTTGAGAGAAATGCAAAAAGCTGAGAAAACTTTGCTACAAGCCAAATGGGATAATGAGCAAATGTTTTTGGAGAACAGAAACCTTACAAGGTATTGGAATGTTTCCTGCAATTTCACAACAGAAAGGGGACAGTGTCAGACCAAAGACAAAGAAAAAGAATTCTGAAATAACTTAGTTGAGAACAGATGAAGCTAGAAGGTCACTGACTTATGATAGTGATTCAGATGATGATGAATTTATAACCCAATTATTGAGACGTTGCCCTCCTCCATATGTAGTAGAAGAGGCAAGTCACTGTGCTAGTACTAGTGCAAGCGCACCTCCAGTTGTGGTAACACAGAGTCAAGTTCAAGTCGCAACTCATGTTCCTACTATTATAGTAACTCAGACTCCTGTGATTCAAACTGCAGCTCAGCCTGTGATATATTCTTCAGTTCCTGTCATTAGTTCTGCACCGAGTATTAGAGTACCGATGGTACCACAGATTATTCAGAAACCAATGATGGTTCAGGTGGAGTCTACACCTAATTCAGTAACTCCTGTGTAAACTGTTAGTCAAGCTTAGACAATCCCAAGGTATACGCCAGTGACAATATTGCAATTGAGTTCCTCAGTATTTACAGGTCAGAGTTCTGGAATGATTTACACGAGTAATCAGAATACTTCATCAAGTCCAGAAGCATTAACAGTTCCTGTCACAATTGGTCCAGTTGTTCCATTGTTTGCTCAGGGAAATAATGAGAGCAATATGCAGAATCTTTTTAACTCAAATGCAGAAATGGAGAAAGTCAATGCTATTGCAGGAGTTACGTCTCCAATAAATCAGACTTTTGACAAAACAGATCTGCTTATAGATTTAACTTCTACTAGGATTTCCCAAAATCTGGATACACCAAATACAAAACCAAATTCAGTTTTATTGTCAACTGAAAAAATGATGGATCCACCATGTAATACTCCACTTGTGTGCCTAATGTGAATAATAATAATTCTTTACAAGGCTTGACAGTACAGAAATTAACAGAATTGTTGGAGAAAGTCAGTGGAGTATCAGCAATGAATACAGTTGCTGAAGTGAAAAGAACATTGAATCTAGCAAGATTAAATTTAGAATGAAATGAAATGATTGAGGGAACACTTGAATTAGACATAATATAGTCATATAATGAAGATGAGTGACATTTCATGTGTAAAGATGTCACAAACAGAGCAGGATTGGCACATCAGAAATTGTAGAAAAATATGATGTAGATGTTGAGAAATCCAAACCATTGAAGAGGAGCTACAGATTAGAATTTGATTCAAAAGACATTGCAAACATGAGATCTCTTGGAATGAAAATTCACATTAGAGAATTAATTCATAGTATTCAAATGTGGGGAGCTTTAGATAAATGGGAAGGCAGATGGGTAAATAAAAGAGAGCAGAAGAAAAGAGAGTCTGCAACTTTGAACTCAACTGACACACAGCAGACTGATAGTCCAGTAAAAATATTACCAATTAGAGAAATTCCTGTAGGGAATTATGTTCATGTCCATTGGAGCAGGAATGATATTTCATCATTCACATATGATTATCAGAGATTCAGAGAGAAGCCAGTGGAATAGTATCAGCAGACAGGTTTGTGAAACTTGCAAAATGTTTGTGAGAGGATTGAAATACTCTTTTATAGATAATGGGCCCAGCTGATTTATTAATTGAATACAAAAGCAGTGTTGACTGGCTGACAAGAGAGCCTCCATGAGATCCAGTTACAAGTGCACCATCTCCTAAAGTAATGAAAAGCTATTACAAAAGTGATTGCATTTTGGAAAACGAGAATTTCCCCTAAAGATATTGATTGGCAGAGAATTGATAGAACAGCTCAGGAAGCAAATGAGTCAATACATGCATATTATGAAAGGGTGTTTCAGGCATTCAAGCATTATAGTGGTACAGAGACAATTGAGCCCAAAGACATGATTCATTTTGTGTTCAAGTTTGTGAACGGGTTGAGACCTGAAAATGGTAATATGCTTTAGAGTCATTTGATTTGTTGACAAGCAAAACCGGTTGATGAAGTATTGCAGTGTGCTTAATATTTTGGTGATGAAATTGACATGAAGCAGAAAAGATTGAAAGAAAATGCATTTGTGATGTAGATTAGAGCAGCACAATCAGGGATTCAGGGAATTCCACAACAACAGGGAGACATGCAAGGGATTCCGACTCACGGGCAAACGAGAGGAAGAGGACGTGGTGGTGGTAGAAATGGAAATCATGTTGATTTGAATGCTAATGTTAATCTAGCTGATATGTAGACAATCAAGAACATGTTACCTTGCCATGCTTACAGGGGTCTTGGACGTTGGAAGGGGGAATGTTCTTTGATGGTGCAGGAAGGTGCTGTGCAGATACATGAACGTAAACTTTTGAAAAATTTGACATGACCGAGAAATCGGAATCCTAATGTAAATGTTCAGAATATGAATAATCAAATGCAGATTCCCCAAATGCAAATTCCCTATCATCAGGTGCCACGTTTTCATGTACCACAACAGCAAATGCAACAGCAGATGCAAATGATGCCGCCGCAGCAGCAAATGCAAATACCTCAAGATCCAATAGCACAGCATCAGGTAGTCGTTCCTCAGTATAACATGGGTTAGGGGTTAAATAAAAACAGCCAACTACTGATTACACAGTATTCCTTACACAGTGAGGATGAATTGAGTGATGGAATTATGAGTGAGAGTTTGGATGAAGACAAATATGTGGTAGCAGCTTCATTAGAGGTGGATCAGAGTGATCCCTATGTAAATGGAAAAGTGATGGTTCATGAAGTTACATTCTTGTAGTAGGAGTAGCAAATCAACATTTGACAAATCTGATTACTGAACCAATTCCTGTTAAAATTGGTACTCTTGAAGGCATGCAAAATTTCATAGTCTGTGACTCAAGTCCAGCATGTCTACTGGGAGGAGATTTGTTGTGCAAATTAAAAAGTTTGATCACTTGCACAGATGATGGGATTGCCATCCAAACAAATAGTGATGATGAGGAATCATGCATACCAATTGAATGTAATCTAATTAATTAAGAATTCTCATGGATTACTCTTTTCCCTCAATTTACAGTACAGGGCCTGTCAAATGACCTACACAATACAGTAATTTTAAAAGTGTGGGATCTTTCTGGAAAAGATATTGGTCTAATTAAAGGAGTAGAACCAAAGACACAGGTATAACTAAATCAGTTTTCCCGAAAACTCCCCAATATTACTTGCCACCAGATGTAATTGTTATTCCTGTAATTGCAGATTTTGTTGAGCAAGAAGCTTTGAAAGAAGAGCTGAGTAGCTCATGTAACTCACCTGTTTTGGGTTTGAGAAAACCTAGTGGGAAATTTTGCATAGTTCAGTATTTAAGAAAAATATTGATAATAGTGGTCAAATGTTGTCCAGTGGTACCCAATCCAGCATTGATTTTGTCCCAAATTCTATGTGACGCAGAATAGTTCACAGTAGTGGACCTATCACAAGCATTTTTCTCAGTGCCTCTACATGAGGATAGCCAGTTTCTCTTTTGTTTCAAATTCTAAAATCGTGTGCATTCCTGGTGAAGAATTCCTCAGCGATGTTCAGAACCCCCATCAATATTTAATCAAGTGTTGAAAAAGAATTTGCAATCCCTGAAAATGCCTTTCCAATCTACATTGGTTTAGTATATTGATGATTTGACGGTTGCCTCAAATACACAAGAAGCATGCAGTCATGATACCATTGCCTTACTGAATCATCTGGGTGCAAATGAAAATTTTGGCCAATATTTACACTTTTTGGCGCAAACCAGTGCTGGCACTGGTTCGCGTACATTTTTTTACTGCCGGCTAACTCCATTCCAACGCGCCAGGCAGAAACCTTATTTATGGATTGACGTTAGCTGGTGCTGCGGGCTGGTCAGAGTAAAAAAAAAAAAGACTCAAACCGGGCAGGCATAGGGAAGAATGGGGGTTGTGTGTCAAAAAATTGTGCAAGTCTGGTTTGAGAAAAAAATCATGGCTCTAACCGGACTTGCGCCATTTTTTGATGCACAACCCCCATTGAAATGACTCCTGTCTTAGGAAAGACAGGACTCATGGCCCCCTGCCCAATGGCCATGCTCAGTGGACTTCTGCCTTCTGGGCATGGTCATAGGGCACAGTGGCATGTAGGGGGGCCCAAGTTAGGCCCCCTATGCCACTTAAAAAAAAATAATACTTACCTCTACTTGCCTGTACTTACATGGGATGGGTCCTCCCATCCATGGGTGTCCTCCAATCAATCAATCAAGTAATTTATAAAGCGCGCTACTCACCCGTCAGGGTCTCAAGGTGCTGGGGGGGGAGCTACTGATCAAATATCCATGTCTTGAGGCGTTTCCTGAAAGTCAGGAGGTCCTGGGTCTGGCGTAGGTGGAGCGGTAAGGAGTTCCAGGTTTTGGCAGCGAGGTGAGAGAAGGATCTTCCTCCGGCGGTGGTGCAGTGAATGCAGGGGACGGAAGCGAGGGCGAGGCTGGCGGAGCGGAGCTGGCGGATGGGAGTGTGGAAGGTGAGTCTGTCATTGAGGTGGGCCGGACCTGTGTTGTGCAGATCTTTGTGTGCGTGGGTGAGGAGTTTGAAGGTAATCCTCTTCGATACGGGTAGCCACTGTAGTTCTCTGAGGTGTGCAGAGATGTGGTCGTGGCGTGGAATGTCAAGGATGAATCGGGCAGGGGCGTTTTGGATACGTTGCATTTTCTTTTGAAGTTTGGCTGTGATTCCTGCATAGAGTGCGTTGCCGTAGTCTAGTCGGCTGCTGACCAGGGCGTGGGTGACTGTCTTTCTGGTTTCTGGTTGCGGAGCATGCGAAGGGTGTTGTAGCAGGAAGAGGAGACTGCATTGATCTGCTGAGTCATGGTGAGTGCTGAATCCAGGATGATTCTCAGGGTTCGTACTTGAGCAGTGGGTGTAGGTGCTGCTCCTAGGGAGGTAAGCCACTAGGAGTCGTTCCAGGCGGAGGTGTTGCTGCCGAAGATGAGGATCTCTGTTTTGTCTGTGTTTAACTTGAGGCGGCTTGATTCCATCCAGTTGGCGATAGCGTGAAGACCATTTTGTGTGTTTCTTGTGGTGGGAGGGTCTTTCGTGAGGGAGATGATCAGCTGGGTGTCGTCTGCGAAGGAAACTATGTTGATGTGGTGGGATTATGCAATGTTGGCGAGAGGAGCCATGTAAACGTTGAAGAGTGTTGGGCCGAGGGAGGATCCCTGGGGGACACCACAGATGGTCTTGGAGGAGGTGGGGCGGAAGGCTGACTCTCTGGGTTCTGTCGGAGAGGAAAGAAGAGATCCAGTCGAGGGCCATGTCGTGGATCCCGGCGTTGTGGAGGCGTTTTCGAAGGGTGTGGTGACAGACGGTGCATGGTCCTGATGTCATCTGTAGCAGCAATGAGTGCGGTCTCAGTGCTGTGGTTCTTGCGAAATCCTGATTGGGAGGTATCAAGCGCCTTGCTGTCTTCCAGGAAGTGGGATAGTTGGCTGTTCACGATTTTCTTAATGACCTTCGCTGGGAAGGGGAGGAGGGAGAAGGGCCGGTAGTTCTTGGGGTCATCTGGGTCCGCCTTGGGTTTCTTCAATAGGGCGTTGACATCGGCGTGTTTCCAGCTCTCCGGGAAGGTGGCTGTCTCGAAGGAGCTGTTGATGATGGCGCGGAGGTTGGGGGCGATGATGTCGCTGGCTTTGTTGAAGATCTGGTGTGGGCAGGGGTCCGAGGAGGAGCCGGAGTGGATGGATTCCATGGTGTTGATGGTGTCTTCATTGTTAACGTGGGTCCAGGCGCATAGAAGGTTGGTGTGGCTTGGTGCGTTGGGTTCGTGGTTGTCCATGGTTGAATGGTGGGTCTGGGGTTTGAAGCTGTTGTGGATGACTTCGATCTTTTGAAGGAAATAGGTGGTGAGGGAGTTGCAGAGCTGCTGTGATGGCATGGGTTCGTCGGAGCAGGGCCTGGGGTTGGAGAGTTCTTTGATGATGCCGAAGAGCTCTCTGTTGTTGTGGGCATTGGTGTCTATGCGGCTTTTATAGTAGGTTCTTTTGGATGTGCGTATCAGCTGGTGGTGTTTGTGGATGGCAGCCTTGAGGGCGATGTTGTTGGATTTGGTAGGTTCAATGCACCAGGTCTTCTCCATTCTACGGCATTCCCTTTTGGAGGTCTGTAGGTCGGGGGTGAACCAGCTGGCCTTGAATCTGTGGTGGATGTCCGAGGGTTGTTTGAGTGGTGCGAGGGTGTTGCCGCAGTCGTCTATCTACTGATGCAGGTTGGTAGCGGCTGAGTTGGGGTCCTGGGTCCTGGGAGGAGGTGCCTGGTTGAAGGTGGCGGTCAGTTGTTCTGTTGAGATTCTGTTCCAGTGGGGGTAGGGGTGTTGAGTGGTGAAGCAGTGGGTGACAGGTTTCTGGAAGGAGAAATGGATGCAACGATGGTCGGTCCAGTGGTGTGGCTGAAGGGGAAGTGGTTGCTGGCTGAGAAGATGGGGTCGAGTGTGTGTCCTGCGATGTGGGTGGGCGATGTGACGAGTTGCTTAAGACCAAGGTTGGCGAGGTTGGCGAGTAGGTTGGTGGTGTTGATGTCGTTGTTGTTGTCTAGGTGGAAGTTCAGGTCACCGAGGAGGATGTAGTCCGTTGAGGCGATGGCTTGGGCGCTGATGATGTCAGCGATGTCGTCGCAGAAGTGAGGTCGGGGGCCCGGGGGTCTGTAGACCAGTGTTTTTCTGAGGGTGGTGTTGGCTTTGACGTGGATTTTGAAATGGAGATGCTTGGCAGAGCTGAGAGTGTCATGGGAGCTCGTGGAGACTCTGATGGTGCTTTTTTGGACTATGGCTATTCCTCCTCCTGGTTTGTTGGAGCGGTCTCTTCTAGTGATCTTGTAGCCTTCAGGTATGGCTATGGCTATGTCAGGTTCTGAGGCCAAGTTCATCCAGGTTTCGGTGAGAAATGCGACGTAAGGTGATGATGAGGTCAGTAGGTCCCAGAGTTCGATTGCGTGCTTGTGGACGGAGCAGGTGTTGAGCAGGATGCAGCTGAGGTGGTTGTCTGCGGGTCTGTGTTGGCGTTTGGTGGTTCGGGTGCAGGTGAAGTTGCCGGCTCTGCAGGAGAAGGGTCCTTTGGTGTGCTTTGGGGTGGACTGGGAGCAGCTGGAGGAGCGTCCTGGATTAAGGGCGTGGTGGTCACTGGCAGTGTAGTGGTGATTGGTGGTGTGGGGGCCCGTGGGCCAGGGGGACTGGCGCTGGGCGCGGTCCAGGCCTGGACGGGCACAGACAGGCTTGCCTCTGGCACGTCTCCGGCCGCCATTAAGAAGGGGTGGTGGGAGGGAGGTGAGGGTGGCAGGGGGTGTCCCTGGGGCAGGGAAGGGCACCTGTGGACTGCTTCCATGGTCAGAGACCATGAAAATGAGCCCACAGGTCCCTTAACGCCTGTCCTCACCCAGGTATTGCGCCATTTTTTAAGGCCCATCCCCTCCTGAGCGTCATTTTGATGCAGGAGTATAAATAAGGCACACATGCCTTAAAGTCATTTTTTGGACGGGAACGCCTACCTTGCTTGTCATTAACGCAAGGCAGTTTCCCACATCCAGAAAATTACCCACACTGCTGAATTTTGACGTTAACGGGGTCGGGCGTCAAAGCATAAATATGGTGTTAGGTTTGCAACAAATTTGAATCAAAAATATTGACGCAAATTTGGCGCAAACAGAGTATAAATATGCCCCTAAGTGTCTCCAGCAACATTACAGTATTGTCAAAAATTGTTGAAGTACTTGGGACATCAAATAGAGGAAAGTGTAAGGAAGGTGTCCAGAGAAAGGGTTACAGCCTTAATGCAAATGAAACCTCCCACTACTCAAAAAGGTGTCAGAAAGTTTTTAGGAATGGTGAGTTACTGTTGCCAATGGATTCCTATTGTTTTCTGTTATTTCCAAACCTTTGCAGAGGTTGACCCACAAAGATATTTCTGATCCTGTGCCCTTCGATGAAGCTTGTACAAAAACTTTTACTGAGTTGAGAGTCTGTGCAGAGCACCAGCTCTGAGAATGCCTGACTACACTAAACAATTTTCACTGTTTTGTCATGAACTTGAATGTTGTGCTCTTTCTGTCCTAAAGCATGTACATAGTGGCATAAGTTGTCTTGTAGCATATTTTTCAGCTACATTGGATCCAGGTGCTAAGGCTTTACCAGGCTGCCTAAAGCAGATAACAACGGTTGGTATAAACCTTGCCCAAAGTGGGAGAAATGTGATGGGATATCCTTTACCTGTTTTGGTCCCTCACTCAGTTGAGGTCTAGCTTGCCAGGACCAAGACCGAATATTTGACAAATGCTCGATTGACAAGATACAAATTGTTGATTTTAGGATCCCAAATGTAACCCCTTAAAAGGTGTGGAGTACTTAATCCTGCTAATTTATAACCTAAAGACACTGCTGAATCTGAAAATGTAAATGAAGTGGAACATGACTGCCTGGATGTTACTGAACTGTGCACCAAGACCTGATATTCAGGATACACCATTAAAGAAAAAGGATCAAATAATTTTTGTTGATGGTTCCTGTTTAAGAGTCAATGCAGGAACATTGCGATCTGGTTATGCTGTGTGCACCATCTCTGGTATACTCAAAGCTTCATGGCTTAAAGGAGTATTTTCTGCACAAGTGGCTGAATTGGTTGCTCTTACTAGAGCATGCTGTATTTCAACACAGCCTTAAATTCTGATCTTTACAGACAGCCAATATGGATTTGGTGTTGGAATACAGAGAGAAAGAGTAACAGGACTGTTTTCCGTTCAACTTCAGGAATAGCTTTAATCCTTGCATCAGCAATATCAGCTACCCCCCACTCATCAATGTCTTTTTCATCATTTGCTTCCAAACGTAGCCTTGACAAACACTCCACATTTACATTTGATAAACTAGGCACATATTTCATAATAAACATATACTCCTGCAACCTGTAAATCCATTTAGCAATTCTAGGAGATGCCTGTCCAGCCTTCTTTGTCGTAAACATGTCTATTAATGGATTATGATCAGTTCGCAATACAAACTTCCTTCCCCACACATAATTTCTGAAATGCTGCACCCCCTTCAGCATGCAAGTGCTTCCTTCTCCATAGTAGAATAACTTGCTTTTGCTCCTCTTAACGTTCTTGAAGTAAATGCTACTACCCTTTCTTTCTCTTTGTTTACTTGCATTAATACTGCTCCAAAACTGCACACACTAGCATCTGTAGATACTATAGTGTGTCCTTGGATGTCAAATGGTTTTAATTCCACAACATTTATAGTTTTCATTTTCAATTCTTCAAATGCTTTTTGATATTTTTCCTTCCATTCATACTTTTGTCCATTCTTCATTAATTCTCACAACGGTTGTGCAATATTTGCTAAATGCATTTACAAATTTAGCATAATAATCTGCTAGCCCTAGAAAAGATCTTAATTGATCCTTGTTGCCTGGACACAGTGCTTTCTCAATAGCCTCCATTAACTTTATTTTAGGTTTAATTCCTTCATACGATATAGTGTGACCTAAATATTCAACACTTTGTTGAGCAAACTTGCATTTACTAATTTCTACAGTGAGTCCAGCATTTTCTAATCTCTAACATACATTTCTCAAAAGGTCATCATGAAAGATTCTCTGCCAACACCAGAATATCCTCCTGGAAAAATCTTACATTTTCCATGTCTCCTAGTAGCTTCTTCATTCTGCTGCAACGCAACTCTAAGTTCCAGCACATGCCTGCCATCTTCCAAAAATAACACTCTCAGATGGAGGAGGCTTTTAGCTCCAGTGTGTCTGCCGTCCTCAAGTGTCCAAGTGTGCGATTAGCACCGGCTCCTCCAGAACACAAGGTGAGCACGCTGCACTAAAATCTGTGTTCAACCACAAAAGCACTGCTCCCCCACAAAGCGATGTTCCCACGCAAAGCACCGTGAAGCACAGCAATTCACTGTTGAGTTAACATCGTGCTGAAATTGGAATTTCTCCTCTTTAAAAAAGTCCACTGTATCTTTTACTCATCTAAACTCTACCACACACATCCAGCATCATAAAAACACATGTACAGTCAAACGATGCAGTCTTTCAGAAATCAACCTTTTTTTTTCTCATCTTCTCAGGCCCTTTTGCCAAAAATCAGGGTTGGCCCACGTAAGGGCATATACGGGCGCATCCCATACTCGTCGCTACTTGAAAGAAATATTGGGCAAATTTCCTTGTTTTTCTCCTGTCTCCAGCCAAGATCTCTTAATCGTCTGATTGTTTCCTTTCAATTCTACATTCTAATTCTCTTCTTGACAACATGTTGCTAAGTTACATTACATACCATATAACCATGCACAATACAACATATGCGTACACTGGCAGTTAACTGTAATTTTAAAGGGTTACACAAAGAAATTATAAGGGACCTCCCTGATCAACCGCACTAGAAGTGTTAAAATACAAGAAAAAGTTAAGTTTAAAGGATCTGTCATTAGGTAAAGCCATAATGGTAGCTAAAAGAATTGAAGATACCAGACGTTATGTAAAGGAGTTAGAGAAAAAAAGATTTAAAGATACAACAATACAAAAGGTAAGAAGGGAGGATAAGTATAACAAATCAGTAAACACGTTGGGAAAAGTCCTAAATGAAGAAAGAAGTATTTGTTATATAGGTGTGGTATCAACAAGAACATGGCGTCATCAAAAAATTGTCCTGCAATTAGAAGCAAATATTTCAATTGCAATAAAATTGGACACTTTTCACGGGCATGTAATCAGAGGAAACCTATGTACAAAGGTAGTGTACATTTAATACAAAGTAAACATGAGGAAGACTATGACAGTTCCTCAACAGATGACATTGAAGTGTTAATGTTACGTGATGGGGTAGAACAGGTGTGTGATGATGCAAAATGTATTACAGAATCAGAAAATGTTATCAGTATGTTAAATAACCATCTTAAATGTACACTATCAAAGAATGGTGTTATGGCAGATATGGGCGCATCCCACCCTCGTCGCCACTTGAAAGAAATATCACATGAATTTCCTTGTTTTTCTCCTGTTTATTTCTAGATAAGGGAAAGCGACCATCACAGCCAAGATCTCTTCATCATCTCGCTTTTGTCCTTTCAGTTCTACATTCCAAATCTCTTCTTAGCAACATGTTTCTAAGATACATCACATACCATATAACCATGCACAATACAACACCCTCCTTAGGATTTTTTATGCCCCAAGACCACCACTTACCCGGGGCTGATGTACATTATAACGAGGAGACGCATTGACTCCCCAAACCCCATGTACCACCACATCTCAAGCTTTTTTAATTAAAGAGAAATGGGTGGGGGCTGTGCGGATCCCCCTACAACCTGGGGACCAACACCTCCACAGGGCTTTCTTTTTAAAAAAAAAAGAGATTGGCTGTGTGGCCCCCCTACTGGGATGTTCTTGGCCCTGACGGCACCACCTCCCTGGTGCGGTCCATGCAAGTAGGAGAGGCTGGGTGGCCCCCCTCATGTAGCCAATAAAGGCCCTGGGGAGCGCCATCCCCCAGGGTCAGCTCCTGCTATGTCCAGGGATGTCAACCCCTAGGACATTGCTATTTGCTCTGACTTGGTGGGAGCTTTGACAGCTCCCGCCAAATCAGAGCAAACACTCCACTTCCAGCGGGTGAGAGCTGTCATGTGCTCTCGCCCGCTGGAAGCAGAGGTTTTAATTCTTTCCCTGCCTTCAGACATGCGGGCAGGGAAAGAGATGAAACAATTCCTCTTGCATGCAGGGAGCTGCAAGTTTAGCAGTTCCTTGTATGCAAGAGCAATGCCGGCTCCAATAGGAGGCGGTGAGCAGGCTGACATTGCGAGGACCTTGAGGTTCCCCCTGCAGTCCTAGGGCGAGGAAAAAGAAGCAGAATAAAGGTGAGAAATGAGCAGAAAGAGGCTGAATAAAGGTGAGAAAAAAGCAGAAAGAGGCAGAATAAAGAGCAGAAAGAGGTAAAATAAAGGTCAGCAGCAAGCAGAAAGAGGCAGAATAAAGGTCAGCAACAAGCAGAAAGTGGAAGAATAAAGTTCAGCAATGAGCGGAAAGAGACAAAATAAAGGTGAGGAATTAACGAAAGAGGTAGAATAAAGGTCAGAAATATATACATACACATTATATATATATATATATATATATATATATATATATATATATTCACACAGAAAAAACTAAAGGGTACAGGGTTGTTATACTTAGGAAGTAGAATTTTACAAAATAGAAATTCACTTAATGAAAAAACAAAGTTTACATTGTAGTTAGGTTCTGAATTTATGATGCTGATGCTTAAGTGAAGTTTTTCCTGTAAAATTTTGTGAAGATTCATGAAATGGCACCAAAGTTATTACCAAAACAAAACATTTTTTTAATAGAAACTAGGTCCTTACTATAACTCCCCAGTGGCAATCATATATATATATATATATGTATATATATATATACAGTATATATAGTAGAGAAAGTGGCTTTCAGTGTCACGTTTTCTCTACCTGCTCACTCCTTGTCTCATCTTCTGGCACATAAAAATGCATGTGCACCATCCAACTAGGGCGCTCACCACAGGGAAAATAATGAAGCAGAGAGTCTTGCTGCTCCAGAAGTGATGAAGGTCACGACAGCATCAAGTGAGGTTCCACACCTTAACAGCCATGTCTTAAGGGAGAAGTGGCTTAAGGCTGAAGTGGTTCATTGTTGTGTAGGACCCTGCTGGCCGCAATGTAATCTCAGAAGCAAAGCAGGATTTATAACCAAACATTACAGGCACTTTTCAAGAGTGCTTTTTTTCCTTATTTGGTAGGGGTGGCTGGAAAATTCTGCTCCGCCGGCGGAGTTTGCAGAGCTTTGCCCACTCCACACCATGCGAGTATTGCTGAGTTCTGTCAAAATTCTGCCAAGCACTCCCCGCTTTGGGCCAGGAGTACACTCGGCTCCACAAGCCTGCCCCCGTTCCCCTGACCCCGCTGTTGCTGCAAAAAGAAGTTTGAGGCCCTCCACCACCCGCGGGCACCCACCTGAGTCTCATCCCTGGTGCCTAGTGGTAGGCGTATCTAGTGTGCTTTGTACCGTGTATTTTATTTTCTGTAAATCGTATTTCATTTCTTGCAATTGATTTTTCATTTTACACACTGTTTTTAACTTTAACTGTACCCATTTTCTGCTCCGCTTCGTACTATTCACTCTAAATTGTGCCCGTTTTTTTTTTCCGGGTCTCGCTGGTTATTCTGACCCAGCCGCTGCGTCCCCTGCGGCCCCGCCCCCCTCTCACCCCTATTGGACACTCCCTCCCACCTCCCGCCTCCCAGCTGCTCCTCCCTCCCACTTCTTCTTCTTAAAGGCGGCTGCTGCGCGGCAGCTAGTGTGACCCCCTGACCTGCTTTGGGCCAAGAGTACACTCGGTTCCACCAGCCTGCCTTCATTCCCCTGACCCCACCATTGCTGCAAAAAGAAGTTCGAGGCCCTCCACCACCTGCAGGCACCCACCTGCGCCTCATCCCTGGTGCCTAGTGGTAGGCGTATCTAGTGTGCTTTGTACCGTGTATTTTGTTTTCTGTAAATCGTATTTTGTTTCTTGTAATTGGTTTTTCATTTTACACACTGTTTTTAACTTTAACTGTGCCCATTTTCTGCTCTGCTTCGTATTATTCGCTCTAAATTGTGCCCGTTTTTCTTTTCCAGCTCTCGCCGGTTATTCTGACCCGGCCGCTGCGTCTCCTGTGGCCCCACCCCCCTCAAACCCCCATTGGACACTCCCTTCCACCTCCCGCCTCCCAGCTGCTCCTCCCTCCCACCTCCCACCTTCTTAATGGCGCCCGCTGCGCAGTGCTTAGTGTGACCCCCTGACCTGCTTTGGGCCAGGAGTACACCCGTCTGTGCCCGTCCACACCTGGACCGCGCCCATGCTCCTCAGGCCCCCTCAAGCACCACTACTCCTCCACAGAGCTCCTCGCTCTCAACCCCGGCTGGCACACCGCCTGCGCCCAAGCCAAGCAAGACACACACACGGACATTTCACATGCCACTCATGTCACTTCTCTTGCACTCATACCAACAAGCACTACAACAACACCAAACCCCCCAATCACCTCAACTGCATCCTCCTTAACATCCGCTCCGTCCACAAGCACACCATCGAGCTTTGGGACCTACTCACCACATACTCTCCCGACATCGCCTTCCTCACTGAAACATGGATGACCTCCTCATCAGAACCCGACATTGCCATAGCCATCCCAGAAGGATACAAAATCACCCATAGAGACCGCACCAACAAACCAAGAGGAGGAATCGCCATAATACACAGAAACTCCATCAAGATTTCCACCAACACCAGTGACACCCTAGACACCGCAGAGCACCTACACTTTCAGGTACACATCAACTACAACACCACCCTAAGAGGAATCCTCATCTACAGACCACCGGGACCCCGCCGCCTATTCTGTGACACCATCGCCGACAATATCAGCTCCCACGCCCTCACCTACACAGACTATCTTCTCCTTGGTGACCTTAACTTTCACCTGGAAAGCACCCATGACTGCAACTCCATGGCCCTGCAGGACAACCTCGCAAACCTTGGCCTCAAGCAACTGGTCACCTCACCCACCCACTCAGCCGGACACAGGCTAGACGCCATCTTCACCTCCAGCAGCCACATCGCCTTCACTCACACCACCAAACTCCACTAGACTGACCACCTCTGCGTCCATTTCTCCTTCCTGAAACCCACCAACCACCACCAACAACATCCTACCCCCCACCGCAAGTGGAACAAGATCTCCAAAGAACAACTCATCTCCAACCTCGCACAAGCTCCACCTCCCAGTACCAATGACCCCCAACGCCGCCACCCTCAACCTCACACGATGGCTAGAAACATGTGCAGACTCTCTCGCCCCATTCAAAATAACCAACAACACCTGCACCATCAAGACCACCCCCTGGTTCACCACAGAACTTCAGGCTTCCAAACGAGAATGCCGAAAAATTGAGAAAGTCTGGCGCCAAGAACCCTCAGTGAGCAACTTCTCCGCCCACAAATCAGCCATGCGCAAACATCATCAACTCATCCGGACCACCAAACGAGCCTTCTACAAAGAACGTATAGACGACAACACACACAACAGCAAGGAACTTTTTGCCATCATCAAAGAACTCACCAAACCCAAATCCTGCACTGTCGACCTTCCACACTCCCAAGACCTCTGCAACTCCCTCTCCAACTACTTCCACCGCAAGATCGCAGACATACAAGACAGCTTCACATCGCCATCAGCCACCATCACCACCACTGACACAACCAACACCACAGCACCCTGCCGCACCACCCTACTGAACACCTGGACCCACACCAACGATGAAGAAATCGGCAAAACCATGAGCTCCATCAACTCAGGCTCCCCAACAGACCCCTGCCCCCACCACATCTTCAACAAGGCCAGCCAAATCATCGCCCCCCTACTCCGGGCCGTCGGCAACAGTTCCTTCGAGACCGCAACCTTCCCAGATATTTGGAAACACGCCGAAGTCAACACTCTTCTTAAAAATCCCAAAGCAGACCCTGAAGGCCTCACAAACTACCGATCCATCTCTCTACTCCCCTTCCCCACAAAGGTCATAGAGAAAAACATACAACTATCTTGCTTCCTAGAAGACAACAACATACTGGACATCTCCCAGTCTGTATTCTGCAAAAACCACAGCACCGAGACCGCCCTCATCGCCTGTACAGAAGACATCAGAACCAGATTGGACAAGGGCGAAACTGTCGCCCTTATCCTCTTAGACATCTCCGCAGCTTTCGACACCGTATGCCACCAAACCCTCCGCACATGCCTCTTCGACACCGGAATTCACCACAAAGCCCTGGACTGGCTCACCTCCTTCCTCTCCAAAAGAACCCAAAGAGTTTGCCTCCCTCCTTTCCGGTCTACAGCCACCAAGACCATCTGTGGGGTCCCCCAAGGATCCTCCCTCAGCCCCACCCTTTTCAATGTCTACATGGCTCCTCTCGCTAACATCATCCACCCCCACGGCCTCACCATCATTTCATATGCTGACGACACCCAGCTCATCATCTCCCTCACAAAGAACTCATCTACCGCCAAGAATAACCTACACGCTGCACTCCTCGTCATCGCTAACTGGAGGACAGCAAACCACCTCAAATTGAACTCAGAAAAAACTGAGATCATCATCTTCGGTCCCAACAAGACAGCATGAAACGACTCTTGGTGGCCCACCACCCTTGGACCACCTCCAACACCCACCACCCACGCACGCAATCTCGGCATCTAACTGGACTCATCTCTCTCCATGACTCAGCAAATCAACGCCATATCATCCTCCTGCTTCAACGCCCTTCGCATGCTATGCAAGACCTTCAAATGGATTCCTTTAGAAACAAGAAGAACGGTCACCCACGTCCTCATAAGCAGCAGTCTGGACTACGGCAACGCCCTCTATGCAGGGACCACAGCCAAGCTTCAGAGAAAACTCCAGCGAATTCAGAACGCAGCCGCATGTCTCATCCTCAACCTCCCTCGCCACAAACCCATGTCCGCCCACCTCAGATCCCTACACTGGCTGCCCATCAACAAAAGGATCACTTTCAAAATCCTTCCCCACGCTCACAAGGCCCTCCACGACACCGGACCAGCCTACCTCAACGAGTGAATCAACTTCCACAAACCTCCTCGACAGCTCCGCTCCGCCGACCTCGCCTCCAACGCACCACCTCCGGAGGCAGATCCTTCTCCCACCTCGCTGCCAAAACCTGGAACTCCCTCCTCACCAACCTATGCAAGACCCAGGACCTCCTAACCTTCAGGAATCATCTCAAAACATGGCTGTTCGAGCAGTAACCCCCCACCCCCCAGCGCCTTGAGACCCTACCGGGTGAGTAGTGCACTTAAGAAATGTGTTTGATTAATTGATTGATTGACTCCATGCGTGTGGCTTGCCACTGTTAAGTTGGCATGGGTGAATGAGAATTTGTATTCCCTAGTGCAATTTTCAAGTGCTAGAACGCCACCCAGTGACATTTTCTCAACACAGACAGTTGCAGCAGGTTGAAACTGTTCGCTTTGGGAAAGCTGATACTCAAGTTGAAAAAGTACTTGAGCGGCAGAAAGAAGCAGCATCCTCTGGTGTGCCATGTGGTGCTGTTTGCGCTGATTTTATAGTGCAGGACAAGCTCTCAGCGATAAAAATCAGCAAGAGCAACGTGACGTTTCAAATTACGTCCGCTCGCAGTACTCCACAGAATCTCACCGCATTTTTATGAAACTCCACAGCATTTCAAAGAATAAACCTCTGTGTTCTCCACTCCACCCCCACCCCCAGTAATTGGAGAATAATAATGCTGCTCGTAGTGCAGTGCTGCAGTAAGAAAGCCCGGGCACTTCTTAGGAGTGCCCCTGTACTATAACCGGATGCATGGAAAAATAAGTAAAAGGTGGGGAGGTGAAAGGAAGAGTGGGTGGAACGGGGGAAAAGGAAAGGAACGAGTGGACAGGAATTTAATAGAGGGGCTGTGAGTGGGATAGAATAAAGGCTATTCAGAGGGATAGGAAGAGAAGGAACAAATAAAGAATACAGCCTGAGAGGGAAAGGGGGCTGAAAGAGAAAGATAAAGGAATGGAATCCAGAAGAGGGGTTTGGAACAGTAAAAAAGTGATGAGTCAGAAGAGGAAAAAATAAGGTTTGCTTTCTTTGACTGTGATTTAGCACGTGTCTTTGTGTTCTTGACGGGGGCTTCCAAGGGAACCTAAAGGGGAAAGGGAGCTGCAAGGTCAGGGACGGCCCATCCATGAGAGTGGAGGGGCATTGACCGCTAAACAAATGCCCCCAAAAATGCCCCAGAACTGAAAAATAACATGGCAATAAAGTTTATTCATTATCACCTTATTTTTTAGCATCCCATCCTGAATAGAGTGTCAGGACAATGCAGGGCAATGGCTGCTGAGTGGCAGCAGCAGGGAGCTGTGCACTTTAGTTTAAAGTGTGCATGTCCCTTTGGCCGGCCATCTTACGACGGCTAGCCTGACATGCACACTTTAAACTTCTCTAACCTAGCTGTCTTAAGACTGCTGTGTTAGAGCAAGCACAGGCCTCCAGTACTCTGGTTACCAGCATGAAAGCATCGCCAGGATTGATTAGTGCAGTTTTCTGGTCCCGTGTTGGAGCTTCCTGGAACACGATAAGAGAAGAGGACGACGCCGTGAGGAGAGGAGGACGCCGTCATGAAAGTGCCTTTTTTCAGAATTATTATTATTGTCCACGCCCAGCGTAATAATAGACAGCTGCCACTGTGAAAGCGGATCCGATTTTCTCAGGGAGCAGCAGCAAATCCACAGCAAGTGAGTGCTGGCTGGAACAGCAAATGAGGGCTAGAATCTCTACATTTAATACTAAATTCAATTACAGAGCTTGCTCATTTAGCACCCAGTATCCCAGGATCCCCTGCCCTTGCTAGGAGCAACATATCGTCGTCTGTGTCTCCAGACTTTTGCTTTCTGTTGCAGACTTTGGAATGATCCAGCCCCACTTCCACGCTAGGTTCCAGATTATAGCCCCACACAAGTTATTTTGCAGGCAGGGGATGAGGCTCCAGGCAGCCAGACCCATGGGAAGGAGAAAGGCAAAGGGGTATGTAGCTGCAAAGAACCTTCATTTCAGGGGCACAAAGAAAGAGTTTTCCAACACTAAGACCGGGGGACATAATATAGCATTGTTGATTGGCATGACACTTCTCTCTTACTATCCTCAAATGCACTTCCTGTCTACCAGTTACAGCACTCTAAAGACCGATTTTCTAAAGTCTGTTCTATCCAGTGCCAGTGTCTGTGCCATTTCCTGAATGTGTTAAAATCAATTTGAGTGTATATGTGTTCTCAATCAAAGCTACAATTACAAACAGGAACTACTTTTATATTGAGCACCAACTACACAGAGTGTGTAAACATATGACATGTGTGTCACGGACTTGTCTCAAATTATGACCAACTACTCAGCAAGCCTAGTACAAACAAGCCAATGGTGGAAGAGCGCTGACCCAAACCTCTTTTCTGTATGGTATGACTGTTGTGAGTATTGCATGTTGTGTGCTGTTTACTGACACCGGGTATTTGACGAACATCTAAAGCTGCTTGTGTCCAGGCCTGAAAAGTCAAATCGAGGTGGGCATGATGCATAGGTTCTTTGTGTCAGCTTCAAAATGTGCTCTAATTATAGACAACTAATGTGTTCAAACTTTACTTTGATTTCTTACATCAGGTCCTTGGGACACGTTAGTCTGTGCAATGAAATGTGTGTTTCATCAGGTAAAGCAACATCAAAGTAGAGCATCCTTACAGACTGATATAATGAAATTTGTAAATCGCACCCAACCTATATAAATAGCGGAATTGTGATTAGTGATGGACTGAGCATAGTCATTGAGTGGTTTGCTTCAAACCTGGAGTTGGATTGAAGCTAAACTCGAGGCCAAATTAAAGTACTGAACTACAAATTTCATGAATAGTATATTAAAGAAGAGAGACATTGGATTGAAGCTAAACTCAAGGTCAAATTAAACTAGTATTATTTTTCTGTTATGGGTGCGTTTTTTGGTGGGGTGACGATCTTCCGCCTACGTGGACAGGCTGCCCCTGGTTAGTACTGGAGAACTCCACTACCATCAGCTCTCGGAAACTTTCTCACATAAAATGTGTCCATGTTGGGTGTTGCTGTCATTATTCACCAGTTCGCCACCAGACTTTGGTAAAAGATGTGTACCCCACCTTCGTGGGCATTGACAGCAAGTCACTATTACACTGCAAATAAAACTGGGAGATGTTGGGGTGGCACACTTAAAGCGGAGTAGTTATGCCGTGGGAGGTGAGAATCTCAGGTACACTTAATATGATTTTCAAGGAGAACTTATATTACATTGCAACACGCAGGACAAGCAGAGTGTCTGTTTAGCTGGTATGGATGCATGTAAATTGCCCTAGGCCCCTTTCCAAGTATTTTTCTGCACAAGAAGGCACATCTTCCGACAATTAGCTTAAGTGCCCATTGAAAGCGAAAACCGTTGAAGATAAATCCGGTGTTTATTGTACACAATCAGCCATTTAACAGCGCCTACATGATACAATTGCAGAGAAAAATAATTAATAGTTACCATCATCAGATCCTCCAAACTAAGTTAATCTCTTTCTGAAGTGCTTTCTGAGTCATTAATTCCTAATAAGTTGAAAAGTATGCGATGTGTTTTGGATATGAATGCTTTATGGCATCAGAAACAATTCACGATTCAAATTACCAGCTATAAATCAATTTCAGTGGTGCCGACGTATTATTAATAATGATAAATGGAAAATTTATGGCCACCGCTTAAGTTCACTTCAATATTTTGTGATTTATTGGTGTGTTGAACATGAGTGGGCACTGGCGGCTGAATAAATGGCACTCTCACCTCTAGACTGTGCAAACGAGAGAGTTTTCAAAGGCAAACACTGAAGTCTGTCTGCTCCTGGGCTAGATACCTATGCCACTTGCACCATCCGTCCTCACACTGCACCCGACAAAAGCACTGGATCCATAAGCAAGCTGTCCTCTGCTATGGCGGACATAATCTGCATCTTGCATATGAATATCTGAATACAGTACGCCGTGGTTCCCAACCTTTTGACTTCTGGGGCCCCCTACTTTATCATTACTGCAGCCTGGGGACCGTCACTGAATCATTATTGACATCTGCCCCCTCCGCCTCCCCACACTGAGTCATTACTGAAAGCTGGGGACCTAACCTGTTGATGATATGTATTTTTCTCAGCAATCCCGTACCCACTGAGGAGACTTGGCAGACCCCTAGGGGTCCTCGGACCACAAGTTGGGAACCACTACAGTACTGCAAACACATTTCTTACACACTGATTGAATAAAGCAGATAAACTATTGGCCAATGTAAAAAATGAGATACTGTTAAAAAGCCTGCAATTTGTAAAAACTGAAGGTTTCCAATCAAAAAACAGCGTTTTACAAGGTATCAAACCCATTTTGTAGCTCTTAGGGTACGAAAGAGGTGTCAGACACTTCTTTACCAGTCTGGAAAGGGATGGATAAAGGATTGAGATCCTGATGGTGGTCTATTACCTATGCTCGATCGGGGGAGGAAGGTGATTCACAAACTTGATTGCTTCCCCACTTGTGGCTACTGCATGCCAGTCCGAAAACTTTCGTAGCAAGGAAACTTTGTTTAAGTCCAAAACCAAACCAAGTAAGGATTATAGGTTGTTTTTTGTTGTTAAAAAAACAAAAACTAAGGCAGTGAGGTCTACTTTTCCTTGCTAGTTCCATTCCTCTGATACCAAGCTTTCTCAGGGGATCACAGACGGTCTTCTGCTTGAGACATGCACATTGTGTAATGTGACTGACTAGTACATGAGCGGTACCGCAATACGAAGGCCAGGATCCAAACACACAAACTGCACTGAAACCTGGACTTCAGTCAGAGCCTTTTGGAATTATGAAGATTCTATGCCAGCGGTGCTTATTACGGATTTGCAGCACTTGCAACATAACCCATCATCTTCTGCAAATTTCAGATTTTAACTAAAAGTTCTTACTAAAACGGATCAAAAGTTACCAAAAACCCTACTTCGTTTTGCCGTGCATTCACAGGCTTTTATTAATGAGATGAAATCATTGCCCAGTGTTAATATGTATAAAAGATACAAAGTAGTGAAGTAATACTGCTTCAACATGTGCTGCATTGCACTGAACGATTTGCTCTTTCTCGCTGAATAATTCAACACTACTGCATAGTTTGGTCCTGCCTTTACGAATAATTTAAATACCCTTAAGTAAGACGGACAACCTGTTTCCTAAAATATAGCGTTTCTGTTCAGAAATACGACCTTCATATCTCTCAAAGCTCTGACTAAATCATTAAGTTCCCCATTACCCTCACACAATTCGTGACATTTCCATTTTGAGCCCTGGAACGATCTAATAAAATTAAGCTTTTTATGAAGGCAGTTAGAACACGTGTGGCAGAATGACTTTGATAATTCACCCCAATATCACAGACATTACAAACAGCAGATGCACCTAGATTAAAGGGTACCATTTTGGAATCCGTTACAAAACGCAATACTGCCTTCCTTGAAGAAACTCCCTGCAGACCCCAGACAAGACCCTCAAGAACTGCCATGCACAAACACGATTTTGTATAGAAATGTCGCAAAATAACTATAGAGTTACGCTCTCCAAACAAATGCTACTCCTATGCACACTGGCGCCAAGCTCACAGGAGAAACTGATGCCATATTGAGTTATATTTGTGAGGACCTCGTCAACATCCTGAGGGAGAACTAACCAGCAGCCTTAATTTTAGGACGGCATCCAGAAATTCTGCTGTCGAGCCATTCCACCTAGGTACCCCTGGCCTACTGAAACTACCTCCACACTATACTGATAACATGAGTCTGAAGTTCTTTCACCCCTCATGATATGCAACACAAAGTTAAATGAAAAAAGCAAAGAGGAAACACTTTTAGTACAAAAGATCCTCTGCCTTAGAACAACCCTAAGAAAGTGTCCTAGGACACAAGAAATCTGCTAATGGTTTTTGAAAGACCTGAACATTCCTTTTGTATGTAACCATTTGTCTTAGTGGTGAACATGTGATGTGATTCCACCTTGTCAATGTAGGCATTCCCCTTATCAAAACCTGAAGGCAAATTCAAAGAGCAACCACAGTGCTTCTGAACATCACCTTAAGCAATTCACTGACTATCAATACCAGTCACCAATAGATTCTCCAAGAACAGTACTGAATTTGTGCAAGACAAAATATAGAATTTGAAAATGAAATAAATAAAGCAAGGCAAGGAAGAAAGGAAAAGGAAGTAAAGCAAGGGTGATCTTTCTCCTGGGGCAGACTGTTAAATTGCAGGCCTAGAAACTGGAAATGAGCTTGTCACTACTTTCAGACCACAGAAATAAACCAAAATCAGTGATATGTTGTCAAGTGTTGATTTAACATTTGACCACGTCTGCGGACTTCATTATCACGCTCAATGTGACACACTACGTCACTGAATCTCCCACTCCAAATGCCAAATCCCCAAGGTTGTTTTTTGTCTCAAACACTCCACTGCAAACTTAGATTGGAGCAAACATTTTTCCATCTTCATCACATTACTTTATGCCGATTCAATAAAATTAGGTCAACCAAAGGCAGAAAAACAAACACTCTGCTTTCCAAAGCATCCCAATTGACTACAATGCAACTTATCTTGCACACTGCCACCACCACTCCACATTCTTCAATGACAAAATACATAAAATATTTCAGGGCATCAACAGTACCCAATCCACACCTCCAACACTATCCTGTCTATCAACATCCCACCATAGTCATCTTTCAAACTCCTCTCTCACCAACATTACCAACACCCTTAAACCACTCAAAAAGCCTCCTCCACTGCAGACAATGTTCTAGTTCCATCTGTCATGAAAGCAGCAAATTAGAAAAACCCTCTCTGTCCTGGCCACCTTTGTCAATGCATGTCACCCACAGCATCATCTGAGTAGCCCTCAGGACTGGCCAAAGACTCTGACTTCTAACAAAACCAACCTTAGGCACCAATGACCTCGCCAAACCAGGAAATCACCCAACTACTCTTCATTGTCAGGATCAACAAAAGACTAGCTAGGGCACAAGTCAATTTCAATCATCTCTATGATTTCTGATCAAGATTCAGATTATGCTGCAACACTGAAAAAGCCACCAAACAATTAGTGAAGGATGCTTTCCCTCCCATAGACATCATTAACTCAGGCTTCCTTATAGTTCTGGACATCTCATCTTCCTTTGACACTAAAATCCACGAACCAGATGCACACTATGATATCTCAATTGGGTTTGGCTGCAGTGTTCCCATTCACTTCTGATCAATCTGACATCATTTCATGCAGATAGGTATCTCAAAATCCCAGATTGTACTCATCACCTGAAGAGTACTCAAGGGCACATTCTTGTCTTCTTTCATCTTCAACATCTATCTGGAGCCCCTTAAAAAACATCTATAGCTGTCAACAATTTCAAAATCTAGGTTACACCAATGACATTCAAATCTACATGAATGCCTCTTCCGCTATTAACATTTTGCAACTAAAGTACTACCTTCAGCTCATACAAATATAGATGCCCAAAGCATACCTGCAACGCAAACTCAAAAAGTCTGAATTCCTTCTATGTATCAGCAAAAACAAATACAACTAATCTAAACTTGGTTCAACAATTTGACTTTAACCCTCAACCATCACTCTGCATCAAATCACTTGGCTTAAGCATATTGTTGAGAAGTGCATAACGGCATGGTACCATCATTCTTTCGGGAACTAAAAGTAAATCATTCCTTACTGAAAGTAAGTTCAGAACTGCCATCCAAGCTCTCATATTGTCACATCTGGATGAAGGCAACATCTTGCTGAACTGCCTCAGACACACCTGATGGATAGTGCTAACTTTGGAGACCTGATCCAACTGGAGTGACAAGCTTTATTCATAATCAGCCATAAACAACAGCAATATATTGGCTACTAGTAGACCTGGGGAAGGTAAGACAATAAAAACTGGAGTTTGTGGGTCTCAGTGGCTATCTGGTACCTTATCGCAAAAATAAATAATCTGCTGTTTGGTACAACAGTGATATACCTTCAGGCTGTGTCTATGTCTTATACTCTCTTTGCTCCATAGAACACTGTTATTTCTGAGACTGGAACATAAAAATATCTATCTGAGCAAGTTGTTTCAGTCTTTGACATTAATCTCTCTCTTTTCACTGACAAATGTAAATAGCCTTTGTCCTTTTTTAAAAGTGTAATACAACAATAATTCATGGACATTATATAAATCTCAATACTGTCAATTGATCACTTTACTTAACACCACCACTAACTTAATCAATTGTAAATATTTCAGAAGTCTTGAAAGATGAAGCAGATCTTTTCCATTTCCATTTGTGAACATAGGATTCAAAATTCCACAGCAATAAAATAACCCTTCAAAGGTAAACTTAGATTTAGTATCTCAAACTAATTAAGCTTGTTTTGTAAATATGACAGATGATTGAATACATCTCTGTATTCTGCTTCAGTTTCCAAATACAGATCCAAAAGGAAAACAATCTCTAAGGTTTTCTCATGGTCTAGTAGCAAGGTCCTGGCAGCAATAAAGCATATTAACTACCTAGCAGTGATGCTCTAAACCACAAGGAAACTTATACTCAAAACTTCAAAACGGCAGCTTCTATTTCCAAACAATGTTAGCTTGGCACAAAAGCAATCAGGCTAAACTTAGAGGCAATGTGTAAAGTATTTATGCAAAACTTCAAATAGTAATAAATTGAGAACCCAACACAAGAAAGCTCCCCCATGAATGCAGAAAAATAATTAAAATGTAATACATTTTTTAGACCAAAAAATAAAATAAAGTCATAAGAACTGGATATATGCAATTTGTAATATTTAATTGAAAATAGTGCCTAGAAGCACAACGCGCCAACTGTGGTTATCTGGTTGCACTGGACCGGGACAACATCACAAGTTCAGGCCAAATGTAACGAAGTTCAAGCCAAGTTAGGCCCGCTGCACAAAGTACCTTAAATTCTGGTTTTCAGAGCATTGTGAGATCCAGCATGGAGGATGCATCATGCAGTGGTGGTTCCAAGGAAGGTGCAGTGCCACATTACAGAGTCTTGCATAATTGTTGAGGATGCCGTCTTGGAATGAATGCAGCACCATGGAGTTTCTGCCTGTCAAGCTAAAGAAAGTAACTCCAACCAACAGAGTATTGTTAGACCTCACAGCCTTAGGGTGGTCACCCCTAACTTTTTGCCTGCCTCCCTCCACTTTTTGGACTCTGTTTTTGCTGTTTTTTAGACTCTGCACACTTTACCACTGATAATCAGTGCTAAAGTGCATATGCTCTCTCCCTTTAAACATGGTAACATTGGATCATACCCAATTGGACTATTTAATTTACTTATAAGTCTATATGTGCCCAGGGCCTGTAGATTAAATGCTACTAGTGTGCATGCAGCACTGGTTGTGCCACCCACTTAAGTAGCCCCTTAACCTTGTCTCAGGCCTGCCATTTCAAGGCCTGTGTGTGCAGTTTCACTGCCACTTCGACTTGGCATTTAAATGTACCTGTCAAGCCTAAAACTCCCCTTTTTCTACATATAAGACACCCCTAAGATATGCCCTAGGTATCCCATAGGGCAGGGGGTTGTGTAGGCAAAAGGCAGGACATGTACCTGTGTAGTTTACATGTCCTGGTAGTGTAAAACTCCCGAATTCCTTTTTACACTGCTGTGAGGCCTGCTCCCTTCATAGGCAAACATTGGAGCTGTCCTCATATATTGTTTGAGTGGTAGCTGCTGATCTGAAAGGAGTAGGAATGTCATATTTAGTATGGCCAGAATGATGATATAAAATCCTGCTGACTGGTGAAGTTGGATTTAAAATTACTATTTTAGAAATATCACCTTTAGAAAGTGAGCATTTCTCTGCACTTAAATCTTTCTGTGCCTTACAATCCACATCTGGCTGGGTTTAGCTGACAGCTCCTTGTGCATTCACTCAGACACATCCCAAACACAGGATACTCAGCCTAACTTGCATACATCTGCATTTTGAATGGGTCTTCCTGGGCTGGGAGGGTGGAGGGCCTGCTCTCAAACAAAGGACTGCCACACCCCCTACTGGGACCCTGGCAGACAGGATTAAACTGAAAGGGGACCTGGTGCACTTCTAAGCCACTCTTTGAAGTCTCCTCCACTTCAAAGGCAAATTTGGGTATATAAACAGGGCCTCTGCCCCTTCCAACTCAGACACTTCCTGGAGAAGAAACTTGTAACCAGAACCTGCATCCTGCCAAGAAGAACTGCCTGGCTGCCCAAAGGACTCACCTGACTGTTTTCTGTGGAGGACTGCTGCCTTGCTGTTGCCCTGCTGCCTTGCTGCTCCCTGGCTGTGGTGAAGAAGTGCTCTGCAGGGGCTTGGATAGAGCTTGCCTCCTGTTCCCTGAAGTCTTAGGACCAAAAAGACTTCTCTCTTGCAACTGGACTCCGTGTGCGGTGAAAATCAGACGCACAGCTTGGTAAAAACGCCGCACAGCCTGCCCCGCAGTGAGAAATTCACCACATACCGAACTGGAACGACGCAGCCCGACTTTGCAAGGAGAAGATCGACGCGGCGCCTGCGTTGCGAGCGGAACTTCAGCGCACGGCCCACCGCTCGACGCACAGACGACCTGGGACGACGCAGCCAGACCTCCAGAGGGGAAATCGACGAAGCGCCTGCCGTGCGGGAGAAACTGTCCCGCAACGCCCACCGGAAGGACGCAGAGCTTGTGACTCCGCTCTGCAAGCCCAGGATTCCATGCACAGACCACGGGGCATCTGAAGAGTATCCACGACCGAGCGCCGGAAATCGACGCGCAGCCATCCCTGCATGGAAACTAAACAACACATCGCCGTGTGCGGCCCGAGAAATCGAGGCACACCCCTTTGTTTCCACGCTTCTCCTCGTCTGCGGCCCTTTGCGGATATTTTTCACGCGAACCAGGTACTTTGTGCTTGAAAGAGACTTTGTTTGCTTTTAAAAGACTTAAGACACTTTATATCACTTTTCAGTGATATCTCTACAGTCACTTATTGCATCTTTTATTGTTTTGACCTGCAAATATCCAGATAAATATTATATATTTTTCTAAACACTGTGTGGTGTATTTTTGTGGTGCTATATTGTGTTATTGTATGATTTATTGCACAAATACTTTACACATTGCCTTCTAAGTTAAGCCTGACTGCTCAGTGCCAAGCTACCAGAGGGTGGGCACAGGATAATTTGGACTGTGTGTGACTTACCCTGACTAGAGTGAGGATCCTTGTTTGGACTGGTGGTCATTTTGTGTGACATTGATAACTATTTGTCCCCATCTGTATTTTCCTTAGGTGTTGAAAATTAATCCAGTAGGAAGACCAAGTGTATTTTGCAGCATGCATTTATTTGTCTACATACTTTAGATCTGGAACAGCATCCCCATATCCACAAGGACTGCCTCAATACTGTTTCAGTTTAGGATAGAGACAAAGACTCATTTCTTTTACAAACACATCACAATGCAGCAACAATCCAATAATTAGGCACCTCTCCTACTTATTGTTGACTGTATGCTTGCCTGTGGCCCTGTAGAGTGAACTGCTGCTTTTTTTGGCTGAGTGTACACTCCAGACATATCACAATCATATAAATATATATCGTAAATGCAGCTGAGATGGCAATACCGCAGATAAGCAATAATGACATAGGGCCAGATTACAAGGCTGGTGTTCCACGGTAGTATGTCCGACCACCACATTACATCCTGCCATCCCAGCCAGGATCTCAGATCTCGATGGACTGACGAGGGTGCAGGTTGCAAGAAGCCAGCACCGCTCTGCTGATTACAGCCTTGTTCTCCACCAGCCTTTTCATGGTGCTTAAACCTCCATTTAAAGTCTTGTGGAAAACAAGTGCAGGGGGCCGCAGGGGGGCCCCCGCACTGCCCATGCTCATGGCATAGGCAGTGCAGGGGTCCCCCTGCCCAACACTCTCGAAATGCGCACTGTCTGCTGTGCAGAAGGTGGGCTTTTCGAGGGTACTGGGGCTCCCTCCATGTGGCAGCATTGCCGCTGGCTCAAATATGAGCCAGCGACAATTCTGCCACTCTTTTACCACTGGGCTGGCTAGCGAAAACCTTGGTTTCCACCAGTCAGCCCAGTGGGAAAGTTGTAATGGGGCTGGTGGGGAGGTCGACCACATGACATTGACTCCGCCGTCAGGAGTTGGGAGGGCTGGTGTTTCCATCTGCCAAACTCTTAATCAGCCCCATAGTGCCAGCAGTAACAAAAAAAATCAGTATTGCTGATATTATTGGAGACAGGAGGCAGTAAAGGGGAGAAAGGATATGAGAGGTGAGAATAACTGAGATCGGGAGGAAAGGTAGAAAGGCAGATGTACCGAGGAGCTTGGAGATCCAGATGCTTATTATTAGTGCAGCAGTTGCAGTGTCATAGTTTTCCAGGAATGTGTGGAGTCCATTGTACCCCAATAAGATCTCCATTTTACTACTGACCCACAGAGAGGAGACAAAGAATAATTCTCCCTTGATTGTGTTAGGGTCAATGACACCTAGGCTATGCCCTTGTGTCTGATATAGGTCAATTCAGGTAACCTTGTGCAAATGGTATCCCATTTCCTATCACTGGTTTAGACCTCGCAGAATTTGCTCTCCTAGCCTTCCCGCAATGGAGCTGTTTTCATGCTTTTAATCATAAATAGATCAACTCCTCCACTTTTTCCAACAACATTTATTTCACTTATATCCAAACAAAGCCTGGGCCAAGTTTCGTTTGAAGTGCCAGTTGCAAAAAACTCAATTTTACAGCACAACGTTGGCATTACTGAGTAGGGCAATGAGTGACAGTACAACAGAGTGAGAAGATAAGTGTGGGGAGGAGGAAAGAGTAAGAGGGGGGAAAGAGGGAGGTATTGAAGACAGAGATTGTACCTAAAGCCTTAGCATTGATACAAGAAGTCAGAGTAAACATAATTGAAAGGTCCATAAGGGGTCTGGACTTCCAGTCACCCTGGACAACTTGCAAGGGAGATCTGCATGACATTTAATCAGTCATGTCTTAGAAACACAATAACCTGGGACAGTGCCCCTGTCTGAGGCCTCAGACTATAAAGTAGGAGTAATCTGTAACTCTGTTCATCTGTCTGAGTCTTGAGCTTGGAGATTTTGTGCCACCGAGAGACAGCTCTGGTATTTGCTGACTGAACGTGACACTGAACAAACCAGTAATCTCCAAACGTTTTATGCTGAGTCCCACTTGTGCAAAGTGCCATAGTCTTTTGCTCACCGATATTATCTAAAATGTCAGATACTGTGAGTATGCCTAAATATAAATGGGCTTGATGAGCAATTTCTCTAAGAAATGTAGACATGGTCTGATGTTCAGTAGCGTTTTTCAATGTATAACTATTAATAAATGTCATGTAAAACATTACAATGGAGCCAAACATTTTATTGAATACAGAAGGGAACATCATGAAAGCAAGCCCTGAAACTATTTTGAGTTCAATGTTTTTCCTGCAGCAAATCCATCGCTTAAAATTAAAATTAATTCAGTGGCAGAGATTTAAAACATCTATAGTACATTTGTGGGCGTATGGAATGTAGGACCCATGATTGATATTCATTGTTAATTAATATTTATCTTCTCAAATTGACAGGTATTGATTCAACATTGCAGACAAGCAGTTTCCCTTATAGAGAGAGGGTTGTGCAAGTACAATGTAAAATGCTATTGATATCGGGGTTGTGGTTCCGACTGTGTTGTTTAGCCATGCATGGTCTGCCATGCGTGGTTTTGTCATACAACCCTATTGATATCGGAGGCGCTCTTTAGTTTGCTGAGGAAGCTTCAGTCCTCCTTCTCAACTGGGAGTGTAAAGTGTATTCACATGGCTGCAAACCTGTAGCACAAAGGATGACTGAAACTTTCTCAGCAAGCTAAAGAGCGCATCTGATATCAATAGGGTTGTATGACAAAACCACCCATGGCAGACCACGCATGGCTAAACAACACAGTCGGAAACACAACCCCGTCTTTACCATGCATGCCTTTACCACGAATACCTTTACAACCAAATTCACTGTAAAAACAGGTTATGTGGTAACACCATTCATGGTTGTGTGATACAACCCCCCCAACCACCTCCCCCTGCCCTAAACCCTAAAACCTACCCTGTCCTAAAAACAACCCCACCCTGTCCTAAAAACTACCCAGACCTAAACTGTTAAACCTACCCTGCCCTGTCCTAAAAACTACCCTGACCCCTGCCTTAAACCCTAAAAGCTACTGTGTTCTATAAACTACCCCACCCTGTCCTAAAAAGTACCCCGACCACCAGCCCTATGCCCTAAAATCTACCCTGTCCTAAAAAATACTACACCCTATCCTAAAGACTATCTCGACCCCTGCCCTAAACCTTAAAACCTGCCCTGTCCTAAAAACTATCCTGCCCTGTCCTAAAGATTACACTGACCCCTACCTAAACCCTAGAACCTCCCCTGCCCTATCCTAAAACCTAGCCCGCCCACGACCTGAACCCTAAAAGCTACCCTGCCCTGTCCTAAAACCGACCCTGCCCTGTTCTAAAAACTACCCTGACCCCTCGCCCTAAACCCTAAAAACTACTGTGTCCTAAAAACGACCCCACCCTGTCCTAAAAACTACAGTGACCCAATTGCCCAACCCTAAAGCCTACCCTGTCCTAAAAACTACCCCACGTGTCCTAAAAACTACCCTAACCCCAGCCCTAAACCCTAAAACCTACTGTGTCCTAAAAACTACTCCACCCTGTCCTAAAAACTACCCCAACCTCCAACCCTAAATCCTAAAACCTCCCCTGCCCTGTCCTAAAAACGTACCCAATCCCCACCCTCGTCCTATAACCTAAAAGGTACAGCGCCCTGTTCTAAAACCTACCCGCCCTGTCCTAAACACTACCCCAACCCCCTGCCACAGATCCTAAACACCACTCTGTACTAAAAACTACCCTACCCTGTCCTAAACACTACCCTGAACCCCAACCCAACCCTAAAACCTACCCTGTCTTAACATCTACCCCACCCTGTCCTAAAAACTACCCCAACCCCCTGCCCTAAACGTTAAAACCTACCCTGTCCTAAAAACTACCCAGCCCTGTCCTAAAAACTACCCAGACCTAAACTGTTAAACCTACCCTGCCCTGTCCTAAAAACTACCCTGACCCCCACCTTAAACCCTAAAAGCTACTCTGTCCTATAAACTACCCCACCCTGTCCTAAAAACTACCCCGACCACCTGCCCTATGCCCTAAAATCTACCCTGTCCTAAAAACTACCACACCCTGTCCTAAAGACTATCTCAACCCCTGCCCTAAACCTTAAAACCTACCCTGCCCTAAAAATTACCCGCCCTGTCCTACAAATTACCCTGACCCCTACCCTAAACCCTAGAGCCTCCCCTGCCCTATCCTAAAAACTAGCCCGCCCCACCCTGAACCCTAAAAGCTACCCTGCCCTGTCCTAAAACCTACCCTGCTCTGTCCTAAAAACTACCCTGACCTCTCGGCCTAAACCCTAAAAACTACCCTGTCCTAAAAACTACCCCACCCTGTCCTAAAGACTACAGTGACCCAACTGCCCCACCCTAAAGCCTACCCTGTCCTAAAAACTACCCCAATCCCAGCCCTAAACCCTAAAACCTACTGTGTCCTAAAAGTACTCCGCCCTGCTCTAAAAACTATCCAAACCTCCAACACTAAATCCTAAAACCTCCCCTGCCCTAAAAACTTTCCCAATCCCCCACCCTCGTCCTATAACCTAAAAGCTACCCTGCCCTGTCCTAAAACCTACCCGCCCTGTCCTAAACACTACCCCGACCCCCTGCCCTGAACACTACTCTGTACTAAAAACTACCCTACCCTCTCCTAAACCTACCGCGACCCCCACCCCAACCCTAAAACTTACCCTGTCCTAACATCTACCCCACCCTGTCCTAAAAACAACCCCAACCCCCTGCCCTAAACGTTAAAACCTACCCTGTCCTAAAAACTACCCAGCCCTGTCCTTAAAAATACCCCCACCCACCCCAACCCCATTTACCCAGCTGCTGCATTCCTCTATCGGCTGTTACTGCTGTGTTCCTGATCCACACAATATGCATGGTGCCTTAACCACGCATTTGCGTGGCTCAGGCAGATGCCTGGTTCAGGCAAGCATGGTAATGCTTGCATGACTACGCTACGCATTGATTCGGCCATGTAGAAAAGGTTGTTTCCCCTCCAGGTCTTCCTAATCTGTAGAATTGTTTAGCATGAGGCTTCAGCTTGCCCAGTTTTGTCTTGCTGTGGTAAGGTTCAGCTAAAAAATGAGGATCCAGGTGTGGGTGTCTTGTGGATGGTATAAACACTATCATTTCTATTTAGTTAGAAGCAGGGCTGTGGTGTTTTAGATAAAGGAACCAGCTTAGCAGCAGGGTTATTTATACATTTTTAACTTTGACGTGATGCTCCCCTAATTTTTTGCTATTTGACAGCATTTGTAAGCCTCCTAATCCTACTGACCACTCACACTGCAGATCTGGTTCTTCTTAAATACATGTTTACTGGACCTTCCGTTTGTGCCTGCCTTTTTGTAGTATCAAGAGCGTACTCATCAGACCAGCTCTATGCAAGCCCTGTCTGATGGTAGCCACTTATAATTTATGGATGTCTAGTTCAACCCAGGTGAGTTGCCTATAGCTCTACCTACGTAAACGGAAAATTGAAAGCATTTTTTTAAAGTTTAGATCTTTATTTTCTAATTTAAACTTCAGAAAAACAATTTTAATTTAATGTATTATATCTACATGTACATTAATTAAATAATGCCTTCAAAATTAAAGTAATAGAACTGCAACATTTATATTTAATTTAATATTTAAAATAAATATATAAAATTAATTTACAGTAATATTGAGTTCAAAAATATACATAATATTGTTTTTTAGTTTAATAAAGTGTTTAAATTGTCCTTATAACTTACTACTTGGATTAACCACAGTTGGGCTGGACATTTCTGCACTAATGTAAATATAATAAATTTAATTAACTTTATTTTTCTGAAGATTAAATTAAAAATGTATTCTCATGTAAGGCAAAAAAATATGAATTAATAATTATTTAAAGTAATGTATAGAATTTATCAAAAGTAATGTTTTAAGTAAGTATATTTTAATATAATTTAATGTTAAATTATTTTTAAATACAAAAAGGCCATTAAAATATTTGACAGTTCTATCAAAAATATGTACTGTTATATATTATTTTCAACATTAAAATATATTTATTTATATTTTTAACTATTTTAAATAGTTTTCATTTCATATAGCATTTTTCCTGTAGGGTTTTATCTTAATGTCCTACCTCCATTATTTTTTATAGGAGAGTATTGCTCTACCATGAATTGGCCATGTGTGGTACTAGAGTTACTTTAGCAGTAACTTACAGTTGTAAGTTAGGCTCCACCTTCTATCTCAGGGGGTGAAGACACCCAAGTCTACACTTTGAATAAATTTACAGTCACATTTTGTAAATAGACAAAAGTAGTAGAGTTACTAAAAAATACAAGAACCAATTTACATGCGTAAACCAATTGCAAGTGTAAGTTTCCCTTGTGAAAAGCCCCAATTGGTTGTCCCTGTGTTTGATTTTCTTTTTTATGTTTAGTTGTTTATGAATCTATATGACTGCCAGATTTAGTCACTGTATTGACTTGCCTTTTTGTCTTTCGGTTTCAGGTGTTGTTACAGGATTGGCAAATGCTGTAGCTTCCTAAAATCAGAGCTTTGAAAACACTCCCTTCTTTAGAGTGGTGCCCATCTCTTTCATTTGAATATTGGTTTCCCACAGGAGCTTAATGGCTTAGTGGCATAACCATTGCAATATGCTGGTTCAATTCCTGTGTCACTTTTTTTGTATTGGGTTATTGTACTTCATACACACACACACACACGTTTTTAACTCAAAGAAATGGGAAACCCTCCATAGCGGACTTTCTGTTTTTTTAATTCGTAAACAGTCAAAGCGTTTCGACACAACGGTCTTGTTCACGACTGTTAGTCCTACTTTCATGTTGACAATAAATATATTTTTGTGACCCAATGCATTCTGGATCTCATAGTTCGGGTCCATATATAAATGAAAGTGTTTTAATAACAAAGCAATTTTTTGTGAGAGAAAAACATATATTATATCTAAATTATTCCTTTTTTGCTTCATTCTACCACCGTTGTTAAACATTCACATGTTTCAAGATAGTTACACATTTTCATCAATTATAATTAGATTCAAATTTTCCACTTTCATTAGTGAGATTCCTCAAAGTAAAAAATAAATGAAAAAGAAGATAAAAGTAAGACCCTAAGTGGGTATCTTTTCCATTGGTACTCTATTCTACCTAATTGAAACATTATTTCTATTATGTATCTGTCAATATATATCTATATCTTTATCATCAAACATGTAAACCCCTTGGGTATTTTGGTGTTAGTGTCAGGATATGTTTTGATTCTTTTCTCCTTAACGTTAGGGCCCTGTCGCCCTCCCTTGGTAGCTGGGGTACTGTGTCAATCCCATAATATCACAGACTTGTCCATGTAGAATCTTAATGTACCCTATTCATATGTCTTGCTATGGCATATGTTATATTTTTATTTTCTATGGCCCTAATGTGTTCAAGGATTTTCTTTGACTGGTAAACCTTCTTAGTGATGGAAAATGCATGTTTCTTTCCAATCACTTTTGTGGGTTGACTGTCATAGGTATATCTAGAAGCATCACAGAAAGAAGTCACCATTGGCCCAAAGGTTAAGGTCTGCAACTCTTGCACTAAAAATTCAGGGTAAAACTCCAGGTGTGTCCGTGGTCATCTTTCTTCTTTAAATTCATTTAAACTTCAGAAGTTTAAGGTTCACACTGTAAGATGATCTCACTCTTTTTAATTGATACATCCACTCATAGACCCACTAAGACAGTTGTGCACTCACTCACAGACCTACTCAGACCCTAATGCACCCACTCACAGCCCCACGCAGACCCTCATGTACCCACTCACAGACAATTTAGATTCTCATGCACTCACTTACAGACCCACTCGGACTCTCACACGCCCACTTACAGACCTAATGAAACCCTCACACACCCACTCACTGACCCAAACAGACACTGACGCGCCCACTCACAGACCCACTAAGACACTGACGTACCCACTTTCACACCCATACTGACACTCTCTCAGCCATTCTTACACCAAGAAACACTCTCTCACACCTATTCTCACAGCAAGAGAGATAGGCTGCAGCCAACTCCCACTGTGCAGGGCCATTGGCCGTGCACAGTGTGGAAATGGGTGGTTAAGGGGGTTGACCGCAGGGTCTGGCCACAGGCCAGAACTTGTGCCCAACCCCAGCTGAGCATGACCAAAGGCCATGCACAGCGGTGGTTGGAATAACATATATTAAAAATTACTCTACGTTAAACATACTATACAGTGAGGATCACGTTTTAAACTTACCAACCCATAGAAATTCACCTGATAGAGTCATAGTTATCTCAACTATAACTAATGCCCTAAGATAACTATAACTTACACCATGCAAAGCTAATGACCCCACAAATTATGACACTCATGACATCGTTGCTAATATCATTGATAATATCAATGTAATATTTGCAGTAACAGTTTTGATGAAAAAACTATGCATGGCAGGGTGCGAGTCATAGTTACCTCAGGGCACGAGTTATAGTTACTTGGGATAACTATAACTATAACAGGTGGAATTCTATGGTTTTGTAGGTTTAAAATGTGAGCCTAACTATAATGTCCCTGTAACCTTTGAATTTGTAAGTGAATTTCTATGTTTTTTTTGTTTTTGTAAATTTTATTTCCTAGCTATAACGTCCCCTAATGGGTATTGTTGTCTCTCATCCTGTAACCATATATTGGTATGTTTACAGCTGGGAAGCCATGCATATATTTAAATCTACATAAGATTCCTATTTCACTGACCACGTAGGGAAAATTAGTTCAGATATAGAAATTATCCTTAACATGGTGTACTTCCTTCTTTATTTATTAATATGTTATTTTTATAGCACAAACCTAACCAGGAGGGCAGCAGAGACCTTTACAGACAACCAAAACATAACAAATACACTACCAAAATTAAAAAAGTTCTAAGTGGAAGTACAGGAAAAGTTAGTCTAGGAAAACTCTGAAAAGATAAGTCTTCAGGGCCTTTTAGATGTAGGTTTGAGTATTTTGTCTTCTGGAATCGTATTCAGTCATGGGGGACTAGGCACTAGAAGGCCTCGTTTAGACTCTTCATTTTTAGTATGTTGTATTTCTAGCCTCAGGTGGGTTTTGCTCCTCATGTTTCTTCATCTGTTTGGATGTGAATGAGCATGCCATTACAGAATTGGTATGATGATTTTCTAAAAGACCTTTGAGAGAAGCTTCACGCAATCAACAGTTTCCTAAAGTCAGCAGGTACATGGTCAATAACACTTAGCTACATGTGGGGAGGGGGTGACTATCATCTGTGTCCTAAGATAGTAGTATATCCAGTTTTTATGTTGCCTCCTTACTCAATGAGTAGTTATATACATGTTCATAATTTCGTTTTTATTCCTTTGAAGTCAGACTTTTTCCTATTCCATCTCGCTCATGACCATTTTTTATTTTTATTTCATCATTATTAAAATGTTATGTGGTAAATTCCATACATTTAAAAAGAGAACTTTATTCAATAATATCTAGAAAAATTCATAATGGTCATAGACATTTACACAAAAATATTACATCTTCCATGGATAATACAAACACATAAATACCTTACAAAGGAAATTCTGACCATATACATACTTCATTCAATTCTCAATTATCAATCAGGGGCTTTCCAAAAAAGGTTATTCCATTCCAAGCCTCAAAATTTTCCATCCACCAATGCAACTCTTGTATTGGATCCACATTCTTTTGATCCTTTCGGGAATACCTCATCCAAAAATGCTGATCTTTCAGTCTTTACATTGCTTGGTAATGTAACAGAGCTGGAAATATTGCCTGAATTGAAGCTGAAAGCAGACCCAGACCCAGACCCAGACTATTGTCAGTTGCAATAGAGAAACTAAATTGCACTCTTTTACTCTCCTGATCTTTCTGTGAATCTTTTTCACCTTCTCTGTTGGCAACTTCAATACACATTTCCACACCTGAAAACCTATAAATACTGTCTCCTGACTCAGCACCAAATATCATTTTTTCCTGTTTGCAATGAAACCCAATTTCTCCAACACAGGACAGGCTAACACCATTTGGTCTTGAACATGTTCCCTGGCTTCTGCCCTTATAAGAATGTTATTTAAATATACTATCAAAAGAACACCTCTCATGTGCAGTCATGTCATCACTGGTCCCATTACAGTTGTGAAACACAATGGAGCTGTGAAGACAAGTGAATCTTCACATCTCCTCTGATATTGAAATGCTAATCTCTGTTCTCCTGACATACTGGTATTTTCAAATAAGCATCCTTTAAATCCAGATGTATCAACCAATCTCCTTTTCTTAAATGGTCTCTCAGTAAGTGAATTCCTTACATTTTGAAGTGATTGTACTGTGCCCAATCTTTCAATTCCTTCAGACTTATCAGAGGCCACGTTCATTTGTCCTTTTTTTCCCATCAAAAATATATTGCTTAAATACCCTCTTGAATCTCTCTGAGCCTATTCTATTGCTCACTTTTCTAAAAGTGCGTGCACTTATCTCATGACTGGCCAAATCGTCTAAATTCATTGAGAATTTCAAAACACTTGGTTTCCTTACCGGAAGTGGTACACTCACAAAGTTTGTTTGATAACCCTTGCCAATTTCCAAAAACCCACTGATCTGACGTAATCTCCATCCATCGTGTTAAAAAGTGGAGAAGTCTGCCACCCAGCTTTATTAGGATACATAAAGGGTCTTTTACTAAACATACCTTGTGATCCTCTTACGCATCCTTTACCCCTTGTACTGTAGATCTCCCTCTTCCGCTCTGTCTTTCTGGGTAAAATCCTTGTGTTTGAAACCCTGCTGTGGATCTAAAACCTCACAAGAATGAAGAATATTTGATTCCATATATGTCTTTTTTAAAAACCTTTTGAATTAAAAGTTCCAACATATCTGGCAAAGTATTTGACAAACACCTCTCCAAAAAGCAAACTTTGGCTTCCTTGCTTGGTTCCTTAATTGCCACTCTGCCAATTTTTGATCAATTTTCATGAGGATGCTATTTCCACGTTCAATGTAAAGGGGAGCATTTGAAACGCCCAGTAAATAAATAGCCCTTTGCACCCATTAACACAACTCCTCAACATTTACATCTGTTTTATTTGAGGGTGCATCCTTGCACATATCAAACATCTTTGCAAAATGCCAAAGACATCCAACAACTTTTGTTGATAACCTTTAAGGTCCTTGTCCAACCCTCTATAAGCAATCTTATTGCTCAATGTTGGCCTTGGACACTCAGATCTTAGCCGATTTCTTACTTACTCAGGCATTTCCTGCCCTAACCCAATACTACAGATACTCAGACACATGATCAGCCAGAGTCCACAGAGGAGACAACGGATGTTGAATAAGGTGAGGATGAAATATAATTTCACGCAACAGATCCATTAATACTTTAGCTTCCTCTTTTTTAAACTACTTCTTTTCTTTTTTGCATCACCTCACCCTAATCTGACTCCTTCAAATCTGAGGAGCAACTTATCTCCACGTCACCACTGCTAGATGGATCATCTAGAGCAATCACTTTGTGACCCCTCTCCATTTCCTTTATAGCCTTGTCTTCCAACTTTAAATGAGTTTGCAGTTTTCTCTTCCCTTGAGGAAGATCGTGTCCTTTGTTTGCTGTGACTCTATCCCTGTTTTCAATTAAATGCTTACTTTTTTGTGTCCGTTTTTTGCATTATTCAACATACCTGCTTTCACATCAATCTCCTCCACAGACCAAAATCCTCCTCCTCTGTCTTATTAGATTTAGAACCCATTGTAGGCAGGAGTCTCTCCACACAATCGTCCAAACTCTTACTGCTTTTCCTGATTCTGGGATGGTGGTGAGAGTGAGATGGAAGGTTTGGAGTTTCCCGGTGGGGGGTGTAGAATGTCAGACGGTGGTTGAGGTAGTCTAGTCTCATGTTGTGAGGTGCCTTGTAGGTGTGAGTCAGTAGCTTGAAGGTGATGTGTTTGTTGATCTGGAGCCAGTGGAGGTCTCTGAGGTTGGCAGAGATAAGACTGTGGCAGGGGATGTCCAGTATGAGTCTGGCTGCTGCATTCTCGATTCTCTGTAGCCATGCCTGCAGCTTCTTTGTGATGCTGGTATAGTGTGTGGCCGTAATCCAATTTGCTGCTGACCAGAGCGTGGGTGACTGTCCTTGAAGTTTCTGAGGGGATCCACTTGAGGATCTTTCAAAGGAGATGCAGGGTGTGGAAGCAGGCTGATGACATGGCATTGACATGATGGGTCATGGAAAGTATGAAGTCCAGGAAAATGCCCAATTTGTGCGTGTGGTCAGTGGGGTATTTCCCAGGGCAGCTGGCCACCAGTAGTCGCCCCAGGTGGAGGGGGTGGAGTCGAGTACGAGGATCTCTGTCTTGTCTGAGTTGAGTCTGAGGCCGCTGGCTTCCATCCAGGCGGCAACTTCACTCATACCATTGTGGAAGTTTCTCTTGGCAGTTGATGTGTCGTCGGTCAGGGAGAGGATCAGTTGGGTATCATTGGCATAGGAGACAATGTTTGGTCCATGCTGTCTGACGATTCTGGCGAGCGGGCCATGTAGATTTTGAAGAGGGGCAGGATTAGTGAGGATCCCTGGGGTACTCTGCAACAGGTTTCTTTGGGTGCCAAAGTGTACGGTGGGAGTCTGACACTCTGGGTTCTTCCGGACAGGAAGGAACAAATCCATTTCAGTGCTTTTCCACAGATGCTGGTGTCGTGGAGTATGGTGCAAAGGGTGGAGTGGGGGACTGTGTCAAATGTGGCAGAGAGGTTGAGGAGGATGAGGGTGGCCGTGGCACCATGGTCCAGTATGGCACGGATGTTGTCAGTGGCCGTGAGGAGGGCTATCTCTGTGCTGTGGTTGCTCCTGTCAGAGTCACCAGATCCTCGGGGTCTGTGCACGTTCCCAACACTTTCACCACAAGACAGCTCCAATACTCTGATTAGATTTATCACAGAGTCTAGGAGAGTCCAAGTGGGGAAAAGGGGATTAGGACGGGAACAGCTGGGAAGGACACTTGTAGGAAGCAAAAGGTTAAAACACAACATCAAAATTACATCTCATGAAATCAGTACCATGCTACAACTCTAAGCTTTGTCTTTTCCGAAAAACATGAACAACCCTAGAATAGTCCTAAAACTGACTAGGCTTTAGATGAGCGAATGCCTGAGGAGGAAACAGGAAACGTTAAATAGGACTTTCAGATTCGAGTACTTTCTTTAGCATGAGAATCAGGAAAGACTCTGAGCAATTTCAAAACAACCATATGAATCTCCTTTTAAGAATATATATCAGGAACACACAGCATTACATCTAGAACTCTGGTATTGTTGTGTTCATGTCATAAAAACATTGGGAAGTGAATTGCGCACCTTGCAGATTTTTATATGAGTATTAAACACCATAAAGGATTGTGCACCATGAAATCACACAACGTAGATTCAAGGAATAAATCACGCAACGTGTCAACTTGAAATGCTACCAAGAAAATGTCTTAGAATAGTAGCGCACAGTAATTTACATTATTAATACACGAGGAAAGAATTGTACGTCTTGCCGATTCAAATGCCACCATAAAAATGCCAAGAAATGGTAGCACACAATGAACAACATGAGAAGCACTCAGGGAAAGAATTTCGCGTCTTGTCGATTCAAATGCCACCATGCAAATGCCAAGAAATGGTAGCGCACAATGAATAACATAAAAAAACACTCAAGGAAAGAATCGCGCGTGTTGCCGATTCGAATGCCACCATGTAAATGCCAGAAAATGGTAGCGCACAATGAACAGCATGAATTACACACGAGAAGTGAATTGCACGTTTCGCCGATTCAAATGCCACCATGTAAATGCCAGAAAATGGTAGCGCACAATGAACAGCATGAATTACACACGAGAAGTGAATCGCGTGTTTCGCCGATTCAAATGCCACCATGTAAATGTCAAGAAAAGGTAGCGCGCGCGCAATGAACAACAAAGTTAAATGCTCATGAAACAAGTTGCACGTCTTGCCAACTCGTAAAACATCATGTAAATGTCATGAAATATCAGCGCGCAATGAACAACAATGTAATAACAAAGTCAAATGTTTATGGAATAAATTGCGCGTCCTCCCTATTTGCAAACCGCCATACAAATGTCAAAAAATGGCAGCACACAAGTAATCTGTTATTCATTTAAGAATTAAAATCAAGAATATTGAAAATCTCAATTACGGTGTTGGGAAATGTCCAAACACCGTTTTACCGCCTGGAAACAGTGATCACCAATGAGAGATGAGTGCAGAAGACTGGAAAATCCAAATAGGCCGCCGGGACAGGAGCTCAGGAAGAAGCTGCTGCTCTGCACCGGGACCTCTGAATAGTGAGCACTGGAAGTTGGGCTGACTCTCTTTTATAGAGTCTTGGCCCAGCCTAGAACCACGCCCAGGCATGTTGCAGGGAAAGTCTCTAGAAGGCCCTGGAAAGGGACCACACCCTAACACACTCTGAATGTCTGCAGCAATACATTGCAAATGTACAATTTTTATAAGCACCTTAAAAATTAATCTTTTGGATGGAATTCTGCAATGCAAAAGGTTAAACAATAACATATCATCACAATGCATAAATTACATTATCTTGCGAGTGTTGGGTTTTTGCATTCTAGATGTCCGTAGAGCGCGCACTGTCCTGGTGTTGACAGCTCCTGAAACTGGAGTGTGAGGGGTCTAGAATGTGGTTTGACTCGAGGAACTCCGTCAGTTGCATGTTGATGGCTTTTTCTGCTACCTTGGCTGCGAAGGGGAGAAGAGAGATGGGTCTGTAGTTTTTCATCTCCCTTTGGTCAGTGGAGTGTTTCCTTAGTAGCGGGTTGATCTCTGCGTGTTTCCAGTCAGATGGGAAGGTGGCAGTTTTGATAGAACGGTTGATAGACCGGCAGAGCTCTAGTGCGATGGTGACACTGGCCAGATTGAAGATGTGATGTGGGCACGGGTCTAAGGGTGCCCCTAAATGGATGGAGTTCATGGGTTTCTGGGTGTTTTCTGTAGAGATAGGGGTTCAGTGGTTCAGTGGAACCGTGGTTATGCTGGGGGGCAGTGGATGCAGGTTTAGGTTATTGAATCCTTCATATATGCCTGGGATTTTTTGGTGGAAAAAGGTGCAGAGGTTGTCGCAGAGGTCTTGAAAGAGGGGGATGTCCAAGGTGTCTGATCCGGGGTTCATGAATTCCTTAACTATGGTGAATAGCTCCTTGCTGCTGTCTTCAAACCAAAGAACACCAACTACAAACTTTGAGTTCTCTAAACAACATTTCCAGAAGTTCTTTTCTCCAGAGAGTTTTCTCCTCACAACCTCTTTAATGTGGCAACAATTGCCAAAATAATGTTCTAAACTTTCCCTGAATGTGGCTGCCAAAACTTTCTATTTTGTCTTATTTCCCTAACCAATCCTAAACGGCCACGAACATCATGGGACATACCCTACGGCAAGCCGAACTGTCCATATTGGGATTATCCTTGAATAGACGTGCCACCATTGAAACAGCTTGAGCCTGCAATGCCGATGTCCATGAAACAATTATGGATAGGCCAGCACACAATGGCTGTGCTACACGAGCAACATCTTGAATGAGCAGCCCTGCCTCAATGTGTAACAGCCTGTGTGCCTGAGCTGGTTAATCTCAGCTACATGTGTGACAGTTTGAGTGAGCTGTGCTGCCTTGCTCTCTGCGTTAGGTCCACATGGGTGCCTAACATTATCCCTATGTTTTCGAAAAACATGGGGCCGTATTTATAGGCCCCTGACACCACAGGAGCGTCACTTTTTGTGATGCTTCTGTGGTGCTAAGCATTGCACCGAAATTTACAAGGTGGCATTAAGCCACTTTTTGTAGCTTAACGCCACCTTGTAAATACAGCCCCTTCCCACGCAGCACTGTGCGTGGAAGGGGCATGCAATGGGTGTCGCTGTGGATGTTCCACAGCAACACCCATTGCATTTTGATGCTGCCTCAGACGTATGAAATTTCACAAACCTAAGGCAGTGCCAAAATCTAACGCCACCCCCATGGGTGGCGTTAGCAGAGCGCAATGAGGAGGAATACTTTCATTCCTCCTCGTTCTTTGCAGCATGTATAGAAAGAGAAAAATGCCAGAACTGATTGTTTATGTGCAGGAAGGTGTGCATTCTGCAGCACACACAGAAGTGCTAGATCGCCATTAGTGGTTGTTTATGTGCGGGAAGGGACACCTTCCCGCACATAAACAATCACATCTCTCAATGCAGACATCCTTGCACGATGGCGCAAGGATGCCTGCGTTGGCGCTGGCAGCTAAATTTAGCGCCAGCGCAGGGGGAAAGGCAGGGGTGCACCATATTCACTTAAATACGGCGCATCCCTACATTTCTAAAGTGATGCAGCGCGGCTGCGCCACTTTTCCTTAAATCTGGCCCTCACTGCCTTGTTCTGTCTTAAATCTTGACTTAGCCCATTTTTTCCAGACATAAAAGTTTGCTTAACAAATAAAAAAGTTTAATTTACAAGTGATGAATAATATTTAATCATTTTCACTTATTCAAATGTTACAGACACCCGCATTAAAGCAAATACCCTCAGCTTATCTACATCATCTATAAATGTTATTTCCTTAGAAATATTAAAAAATATTACTTAAATCCTCAAATGCTCCCAATGAAACTTTTGATTTCCCAAGCATTTACTTATCTGAGCAGCAACAAAGAAGGAAGATGGCTGCATGTTGGGGTCATTCATACTTATTTGGAATGTTGTGAAGATTCTTGTTTTACTGTTGAAGTTCTAGCTAGTTGCTGTTGTCTGTTGGTGGCAATAAAAGGAGTATGCATAATTTGGACCACCGTGCTTTGCCATACAATTATCCCTTTTGTCACATTTGCACATTCAGGCCAAAGGAACCTGATAATGCAATAACATTTTGAATTAAAATATGACATTGGTATGACATTTGTACAGATAAGACACTAGATGAGACAGAAAGGTGAATTTACATGTGGTGATTAGATGACACATAGATTAGACAGATGATTAGATGAGATATTAGATGAGACACAAACGTAAACTTACATGTGAGTAAATCTACACTTGCAAACTTGCTTTTCTACTTTCTATTAAATTTACTACTTTTCGCTATTCACAATTTATTAGTGTAAATTCACCACAAATGGGGTGGAGCCTAGATTACCAGTGTAAAGTAAAGTCTCGACCACCAGGGAAGAGTTCTTCCTATGGTAAAGCACAAGGAAAAGTAAAAATGTTTATTGAAGTTGTAAAAGAAAAACCACTAAAAACATTTTCTGATCATTCTACATGTAAATTAAAGGTATATATTTATTTTGAATGTAGAGCAAAATAAATAAAATGAAATGGCACTGTTGAATTACTTTTGCATTAAATATTTAATTAATTTAAATTTATTAAATTAAAACACTATTTTTAGAGGTTTATTTAAAAAAAACACTCACCAAAGTCTAATGTTTATATCATGTATTAAAATTTGCGAAAGGTTATATAAAGAATTAATTTAATTAAATATAATTTAAAAATATGCTATAGGTATTTCTTAAAGTAACAGATGTTTACTGAATTATGTCTCAAACAAAATAGTATTCTTTTTTTAATAATTAAATTAAATGTACATATACTTTTAAAAATTCAGAACAAATTAATTTTAACATTATTTCCTGTGTGTAATGGGGGTATATTTTAAGTCCCTTTTTGCATTATTTTTAGTGGGAGGGTGTTTCATTTTCAGTGGTTGGCTATGTGTTGTGCTGGACTTACAAAAAATCTGGGCTAGAGTACCTTTAAGACTATTTGGTAACTTTTTGACTGTAATAGTGCAGTTTGTACAGGTTGTGGATAACAGTGGTGGGTAATTGTCCCCCTCTAGACCCCTCGACGTACGCTCCTTAACCCTGTCCTTCCTCCTCTATTAGCCCCTTGTGATGTGACAGGGGCCATAAAAGGAGGAAACAACATACATACATGTTATTCCTTCTATGCGCTTGGCTGAGTTGCTCCAAACACCATCTGGAAAACAAAACAAAGGAAAGGTGTTTTCAGAGGGAAGAAGGACACAAAAGGAAAACAAGGAAATAGAAAAGGGACTTTTAGTTCTTCTACAGGGGACAGAAGAGGAAAGAGGAAAAAAGGAAGATGGAAGTCAGGAAAAGATGGAGAGGTAGAATAAGGTCAAAGAGAATAGGAGGGGGAGCTCTGGGAAGGGACCTGGGGAGAAGAGACACAGAAAGAAACAGAGTGGGAAGAGGAGACATGGTGAGAATGGTGGCAAAGGTAGGAGACAGGAGGACAGACAAGCAAACAGGAACATGAAAGGAGATGATGGAGACAAATGTAACCCTAACAGCAGGCACAGGAAGGCAACACCTTCAGCCGCAGTGTCTCCTAAATAGATGAAGGACCAGAGATTCACCCGGGCCCATTCACGTTCACAGGGGAGTATGGCATAACCAGGTTAGTTCTTGCATACACAAGAGGAGAGGCTAACTTTGGGGAGAGGAGGAGGGAGCAGGAGCATGTGACTGAATGTCTATCTAAATACTAACATTACTACCCACCTAAAAGACAGTAGTGGTGCAATAATTTTTTTTGTAAGGCAAGAGATGCTCTTACAAATCTAGGATAGAATGGAGTTCCTCCAAAAAATGGTTTACTCTTTGTGTTTCCTTTAGTTCTTTAGTCACGCATCGGAACAAGACTAACAGAGGGATTAGATGAAAAGAAAAGCATAAGAAAAGAAATAAAAGTGGTTACAAAAAAATGGAGCATTAATTAGAGAGAGAAAACGACAAAAGAGGATAGATGAAGAAAATAAAAATAAAAGAGGAACCATAAAAAGAATAAGCATAATCATGTCACTTCTTTGTTCTCAGTGAACCTATCCGGTCCCTCTCAAGGGAAAACCTAGAAAAAATGTAAAAAAATGAAGAACTGTTAAGGTGACTGACATGAGTCAGAGAAATTCAAGACATATGGATAACTGAATACCAAAATACCAATGAATAAGCATAAACAACATTTGATGGAGGTAACCCATTAGTATGGGGGTTTTCCCACTATCCCCAGCATCTGCATGTGACACCCCTCCAATTTTGCCATTTTCCAGCCACTTGCGCTGTTCTTCCTATATTTACTGTGCGTCTCATATTTATTGCTAATATGTAGGCCTGCATGTGTAAATATCACCTAAGTTGGGACAGAGATCTCCTTACACAAAATTAGAAGACACAGAGATGGAGACTTTCTTACATAGGTTAGTGCACAGCATTTTGTAGTATGTTAGTAGTTATGTGATATAATATGACTAATCATACTACATGATGCAATTAGTAAATAACAGCTAAGTTTACAATAGCTCAATTTGTACAAAAGTCACAAGTACAGGGCTTGCAAGTTCTTGTAAACTGCACAATGGAGAGTGGGATGAATAGAGGTGCCAAATTACTCTCACTGAAAAATGTACCTTCTCAAAGTCTGGAACGAAGAGTCGATTGTGCAGTGGAGAAGACCACAAGGAGCAGGGAGACGGTCATGGATGTTCATCATGTAGCACAAAGGGCAGGCCAATTGCCACGGGTAGTTATCACTGAAGATCCTGTTGGGTGTTTCAGATGATTGTTGCTGGAGCTTTTTGTTGACGGTCACCGTGGGCTATCAATACTGTAGCGCAAAGTGCAGATCTCACATTGCCGGTCATGCCGGCAATGGTTTATTTAGCCAGGTCAAAGTGACAGTAATCTGCACACAGGCTGCAATGGCAGGCCTGGTGCATGATTTAAAATAGCTTCTGAAGTGGTTGGCACAAGAAGTGCTGCAGGCCCAGTAGTAGCATTTAGTTTACAGGTCCTAGGTGCATGTAGTATCACTTTACTAGGGATTTGTAAGTAAAGTAAATGTGCTAATTTGGTGTAATTCAATTTTACTGTGTATTAGGACAGAACACACACAATTTAGCACTGGTTAGCAGCGGTAAAGCGCAAAACGTCCTAAAAGCCACCAAAAACAGGTTTAGAAAACAAGAGGGGAAAACGCAATAGGTTTGGGTGTGACCCTGCAGAGAGGACCAAATCCAACACCTGTCTTTAATCTTCATTCTTCATTGTCGTGATGACTCCTAGCAATGAAGGGGGTGGAAGGGGATGAAAGGCTATCCAGCAGCAACACTCTGAGTTAGTAGCGAAGCGGGACCTGGAAAGTTGACCAGAACTCCCCAAAATAAAATTCATTTTACTGCAGTGCAAACAGTGGTTCACTGCACAGGGTGTTTCTCAAGGCTCCGGTAAGGGGTTGCCTGCAGTGGTATCAGAAGAGATTGGGCCATAAGTGCAGTTTTTCATTGTGTCTATAGAGAGAAGAAACTTCAAGCAGGTGAACAAGGGTTTTGCTGGAGTGAGATTGAGTCCGCAGATGACAGAATGCCTTGGCATGTTAGAGTTCAAGGCCAAGTTTACTAAACTGCTGACTACTGAAAAGAGAAGAAAGAACGGGATGGGCTATAGCATAGACTCAGTTGTTTTGAATCTCAAGAAAATGAAATGTGATGAAAATATGGGAATGAATAAGGTACATTTTTAGTGAACAAATATAATATATGTCCTAAATTTAAAATGGAAAGAAAGAGAGAATAAGCTCAATTAATAACAGATTAATTGCAAGGAGTACCTGAACATGGACTAGGAGCCTTTCCATTAGATAGATCCCTTTTCTGAACTCAGGAACTATGTCAGACAGGTAGTAAGCTTGAACTAGCTAAACTCTCATCCCACAAGCTGATGATAGGTATGCACTAAAAGTCAACAAAGTGGGGTACAGGACAAGTTTAGACTAATCTTCCACTTCTTCTTCATAAATGAAAAACTGAAGCACAAGCATGGCACATTTGTGATTATTAAATATCAATACCTCTTTCTGTACAATTTTGTAACATTTTTACTTTAAGATATTTTAACATTGTATTCTAAAACATTACTCATAGTTTCAACCAAGATATTCATATTCATTGAATTGCTACTTTTTTAAAGTAAGCTTCAAAGTGATCCCTGTTAACTCTGAAATACTCTCACACCACTACATACACTACCATCTACATTATGCACCACCATATTCCACAGAAACCACCACACTCTGTGCTACCACAAAAACATATACAAAACAACTCCACCACATGTCACAGCAGCACCTGTGCCATATACATTTGAGCACAACCTACATCCCACAAACTAGCTGCACTATTTACAGCATAAACTACAAAGAATACCTGTCCAAATAATCTACACCAAAAACTCCTCCTAAAATCACCTGTTTTATTCGAATTCCCTACGTACTACACCCACACAAATCAGGAATGATACCTTTCTTACCCACCAACTCCATCATCTGTATCCTGCCACTTACATCATATAAGATCATACCAATGACAGTAGTGTGCTACAGAAATGGGTGTTAGGGCGCAGAGCGGGTACGCTGCGGTGTGCAGTTTACCATGCATATTCCTTTAGCAATCATGCTTTTACAACAAAATTCATTGTAAAGGCATGCGTGGTAAAGGCATGTGCAGTGAAGATGCGCTCGTGGTTCAGACTGCATTTTTAGGAATGCATGCTTTAACATGTGTGGTTGTATCATACAACTGCAAATCTTTCTTGTCTTCTAACATTGCAAACACTTTGTACCTGGGTTGTTACTAAGAAACTGTTTTTTTCCTTGATGACAGTCACTGCTAAATAAAAACTGAATAATTCTGAGAACTAAAGGGCCATTTCATCATATATTAGGTTAGTTAAGCAGGATTAGATGGACATCCCAAGAGTAGGTGTGTGCAACTATAGACATTGATTTAAGCAAGACTACTCAGTCAAACTGACATGTCAACCAGAGGTTCAAAGCAGGTTTGTCACATCCATCAAGAAAGAGTCTCTCATAGACATCTACTATGGAAACAAGTTTTCATATAGAATATTCAAAATAAAGGTCTTAGTAGTTGTCCAAAGTGATAAAGAGGAGTCAAAAATAGTTCACAAACTTGCTAAACTATAGATTAAAGATAAGAGACTGATACCTTTGAAGACATCAGTTACCACAAAGGAACTCACATGTAAAAAGTTGTGATTGATAGTAGTTTAACAAAATGCAGTTTACAACATATTGCAAGCCTGAACCTTTACAGGTCAAGCAAGATCTCAACATATACAAGAAGAAAAAGTGGCATCTGTATAAGCCAGGAGAATCAAGCTTTTTGGAATTAAACTATGAAATTCATAGAAGAGAACTGAATAAATGTTTCTTACAGTGAAACTATAACTATGGCAAAAGGATCAACAGAAATGCTGGAAATACTATTGAATCTTTAAACTAAGATGACTTGTAAATATCCATCTTAATTAAAAGGGCAGCGCCTGGAACCCAAAAAATCACAGAGTGATTTGCCAGAATGATCAAAGTACATTTTATAGAAGTAGATCGCTGATGCACAGAAAATACAAAGCCAGGCCAAGACCGGTTAGAGCACTACAGCAATTCAATCAGGAAGTGATTCTAACACACTTTTGTTGGTCCACACACCTAAATGATCACCATATTTTTGTTATTCCATTTAAACAGAATTTGTATGTGTTCCTCTACCTCTCTGAAGAAACTAAGGTGATATCTGACATTGTGCAAAGCTCCTAAGAAACTAATGAAAATATATTGAAATAAAAAGTAATCCTAAGGAAGGAGACTCATGTTTATTACTTGTATGTTAGTCAACATAGACTTTTGCACTTTTTATTTTAATACATTTTTGTTTGTAATATTTCCTGCATCAAAACCATGTAGTTTAAATCTATGGAACAAACCAAGGAAAGAAATGGAGTTCAAACAGATGGAATGATCAATTTGATAGAAACATGTTTGATAGAAACTGGAAGAACTTCTGAAAAAATTACACACTTTTTGGAGAAGCTTGAATTACGTCTTGAAAGACATTGACTCTAAAACATGAACTAGTAGTGAAATAACAGTCACGGACATACCAATTGTAGATAAAAAGCCAGGTGCATCTCTGGTCAAACAATTGTTATTTGAATATTCCTTAGTACATATGGTTAAATAAGCATACTCTAAAAATAGAAATACCCATATGTTAGAAATTAATTAATTACCTTGGTAGTATTAGAAAAGTCTCTTTGATCCCGAAGGGCCAATGGGGGACTTTAGGTGAATTTTTAAAGGAAAGATAGACAATCCTTGGTGGAGCAAACATACAATGGGAATGGATTATTGTAGTGGAAGGGATGATTTAGCTCTTACAGATCATTTGATCTCGCCTGTAGACAGCTTTCGCTGTTAGTTGTCAGAACACCTATTGTTTACAGTTCCAATTCATAGAGAGGGTTTTGGGTCAGTCCATTGCTCATGACTGATTGGCTTTCTTGTTCATTTAATTTGATGTTTTTTTATTCAATAGCTCTTATTCCTCTGCTTTCATTTGTCACTCCCCGGATAAATAGCTGTTTTACAGTATTTCTGCCCTATAATGTTCTTTCAACCACTCCAAGGTGGGTATCCACTATATGGGAGCATAAAAAGAAAATGTGAAAAAAATAAATGGCTGCTGCAGCGTTGTGATGCATATGTGCTTTTGAGGATGCTGTTCTGCATCTCTCACAAATGTTTATTCCTTTTTGTTGGTGCTGTTTAATATCAGCAACAAGCATTAGCAAAGTCAAAAGGTTAGCGAATGGCTTTCCAAAGAGACACCTACTGGCTTTGCTAATGCTTGCTGCAGAAAGTGTCAAAGAAAACTAAGGGCAGATTTATGAGAGTCTTGTGCTGCTGTAGCGTCATTTTTTGTGATGCTCCAGTGGCACAGACCTCTCAACCATATATATGAGGCCATTGAAAGCCACTTTATGTGGCTTTGCATGGCCTCAAAGATAAGGAGTTATACAAAGCAGCGCAAGTTGCTGAGTTGCCTTACTCGGTGCCAGGGAGGGGTCCCATGGGTGAAATGGTGGGTTGTCCCACACACCACCCATGGATTTTGATGCTGCCCCAGATTTTCTTAATCACATAAACTTGGAGTAGTGCCATATCCTTATGCCTCCCCAGAGCAGCTATAGCAAGGAGAAATATTTTAATTTCTCTTAGTTCTTTCCACTGCAGCACACGTGGAAAGAGAAAAACTCCTCTTGGAATTGTTATTGTACAGGAAGGTGCCCCTTCCTGAACAAAAACAATCCTGCATGCAATGCAGGCACTCTTGCACTATGGTGCAAGGGCTCCTGCATTGGCACTAGTCAGCCAATTGTGCACCAGCGCAGGGGGAAAGGGCAGGAATGCACTGTCTTTCATAAATACGGTGCACTCCTACCCTTTCACATTGGCGTAGGGCAGCACCGCAAGTAGACTTGCACTGCTGCCCTACACCAATTCCCCATAAATATGGGCCCTAGTTTGTAATGCAGCTTTGATCTCCCATGTTGGGGAAAATCACTTTTTTCCCTTTTCCAAAACAATTGCATGTATACTTGTAAAAATATAGGGCTCATTAACATTGATTGGCACCTCTTTTGTTCTGTCTTTAAGATAGGTCACAAAGGGATGGATTTAGAGTTTGGTGTATGGTCTACTCCGTTGTAAGGGCAACAGAGTACACTCTCAACCAAAAGTTCTGCCCGCCTGATTTACAGACAGGTGAACCTTAAGTATGTCTGCACAGAAGACTACTCCGTCTTCGTAGCTGACATACTCCTCCAGTGGCCCGACGAAGTAACAACCATTGAAAGTTTGGCCATTCGACAGCCGGCCCAAATTAAAGTGGGTGGTCAAATGGCCAGTTTTTACTATCCATCACCTCCAGGTGAAGCCTGGCAGAAAGGAGCAACGATAACTGCAAAATGACCCCCACATCATGGGAGGCAACAGAGTATCAAAAGTTTGACGGACAGCCTCTCCAACATAACAGTACAATCCAGCAAACTTTTAACAAGTTTTTGGTTTGAGAATACAAAAACATATTAACAGTTTGACGGACAGAATTGTTTTTTAAACACAATATATTTTTATTACATACAACTTATGCTTAGCATTCAGTAAATGCAAAGTTGTGGGAATTCCCAAATATATATTTAATAAGGCACAGGGTCAAACTCAAGTATAGAAATAACACTCATTAGATAGAGAAACATCATAGTAGATGAACAGTGTTATGTTTACAAAACCTTTGATACACTGATCCATACGGCCACAAAGGTGGTTCCTACCAATGTTAAGAGATGTCCCTGGAACGGCAGACCTCTCTAAATTTGGTGAGGGGAGGACTCTCAGGATGACGGTAATAAAGTACTCTGCCATACTGATGATTTAACCTCCGACCACCAAACCCTAAATCAGGCACAAAGACTGAATCATGAACACTCCTCAAACTGGTCAGAGTACGAGAGGTGGAGGCTACAGAGGAGACACGTTTATGTCCCCAGTCTCTCCAGAAATAGTCATGGAAAGGAAGGTCCTGGAAGGAGATGGTAGTGGGGTGAGGCTACAGCCTTGATGACAGCCTTCTAAAAAGACAGACCCTTACGCTAATTGTGTTTTGTAGTGATGTACCTATGGATTACTTTCCAGTACAACTTTAATGCCTTCTCCAACAAGTGGAACCATTTTGCACTTACTGTATTTTTATAATAGTGTAAGAAAACAGACAAATTAAAGAAGTCCCAAGCAACATTAATCAAATAACAAACAAAACGAACCATTTTGTAAATATCAAACTGTTTTTTCCTGAACAAACTCCTCCTCCCCACAGGTCAGCAGTCTTCCAAAATATCTATTTTTGTACACGCACCCTGCAAAGTGACCTTCACTCCCCCGAGGGAAATTTTGCATCTTTTCCCTGTTACAAATTAATTCCTTTCCACCGGAATCCTGCTTGAAATGCAGGCTTCAAGCGTGAGCACGCGGCCCTTCGCACTCCCTGAGTGCATGTTTGCAATCTCAGAAACCTGGCTCCTGGTTTACCAATCTCTTTCCTCCTGGGAGCTGGGCCTGTCTCCCCTCACAGCCTTCTCACGCCGAGTGAAATTAAATCTTTTATACAAGCAATTCGACAATGTCTTATTAACTGGCGTGTGAGTTCATTCACTACTTTCCCCCTGGAGGACCGTCTCTAGGGCCCGTCCGGGAAGTACACATTCATTCGCCATTCCTCCCAGAGATAGCCCAGGAGACAGTAGCCCGCACCATTTCTGAAAGCTGAAAAATGTCTCTGTATTTAATGCTGCAGAATGGTTGTGACAGCCAATTAACATTAGGGAGTTTTGCTTTTGAGCTCCAAGCCTGTCTATGCCCTCAGTCAGTGCCTAGTGCAATTTTGTGCACAGGAAGAAGCCGCACCATGTAAGGGCCCTTGTCTGCCTACAGCAGACTAAAGGAGTCTAAAATAATCTCACTTCTACTATTCTTTAGGGGCCGCCATCTAGAGCCTGTGCGTTTGTCATAGGGTCTGGAGTTTTGGATCTGGGCTACATTATAAGGGTATCCACTTACTATATGAGAGACCCATTTAGATCACATGTGTATACAAGTATCTTATGTGGATATCTAGAAAATATGGCATGAATTGTTCCTTTTTGACCACTCTGGACATCCCTGACCTAGCGGAAGCTAGGGTAGGAGGTAAACCACAGGGTGAAATTGGGCCAGTAAAAATGCTGAAAGTGAAACGTTTACAGCATTGGGTGCCACTGCCCAGCATATCCAGACTGTTTTCTGGAAAGCATTGCTAGCCATATCGGTGTATGTGATGCAGTTTTGTGCACATGATGGTGTGGCAGGTGTAAGTTAACTTTGAGTGACTCTAAGATATACCTTGGTGTGTGATGCAGGCGTAATGCTTTTATGTTGGCACGTTTTGCTGACTAATGTGGCTTTGGTCCCGTGTTGCCCACTAGACGACCTTAGGATGATATACCTAAGATATTCTCTTTGAGAAAGGTCAATTTTAAGTTTGATTGAAAGAGCGATTTGTATGAGGACAGTTGGATGGAAGTGATGAATGCTGTTGTGCAAGAACAGCTGAACTACATGGCATATCTATGCTATTTGTATTATATTTCAAGGATTGAAAGATTCAGATTCCCCTATTTGTATTACATTTCAAGGATTGAAAAATTCAGATTCCCCTCATGATATCACATGAAATGGGAAACATGCCCGTATTTATACTTTTTTAGCGCCGCATTTGCGTCTTTTTTTACTCAAAATCGGCGCAAACTTACAAAATACAATTGGATTTTGTAAGTTTGCGCCGATTTTGCGTCAAAAAAAGACGCAATTGCGGCGCTATAAGTGCTAAAAATGTGCACTATAATACGAGACAGAACAACACCACACCTTTGGAATATAGAACAAACACCTTTGAAAGTCATTATGCATGCTACAACAGGACAAATGAATAAAATAAAAATCTAAGAAAGTAAACACACCTGTGTATGTTATTTTGTTTACATTTTTCAGATTTAAAATCTCGATTTTACACATGCTTTCGATTAAATATTTTCTACACACTGGATTTCTGCATTGATGTCGTGTCTTAAAAAGATTCTTACAATAAATTGTACGTCTTAGAATAAATGTTCCTCGGAGTATCCTAGGCGAGGTATACAATGATTATCTACAGTTTATATAAAAAGCCTTTACTCTACTAACCAAAGCAGTCTTCTGTTCGTTTGTATTATGCAGAAGACTGTAATTTGCCCAGGCTGACATATTTAACTTATGCTAGCTCACCCCAGTAGAAGACAATCTCAGATGACATGCTCAAGAGTCAAGACTATTTTTATTATGTAATAAGGAAAAAGGAAGTTTGCTGGGTGGTATTACCTCTTTGCAACCGCTTGTATTACAAGAATGCATCTTTTAATACCACAAAAACGTGTGTTCAGCGTATGATAGCACAATTTGCCAGCACCATGTCTGTTTAAGTGTAAAGATGAGGAGCAGCAATCTAAAGGCCCAATCACAATGTTAAACTTTCCCCTTCTTCCCCACATTCTGAAACTTTGGGGCAGATTTACTAAGCTGTTGTGATGTCCTAGCATGACACAAGTCGTCGCAAAGCAAGGGCGTAAGTGAGATTTACTAAGCCATGCAAGCCACCTTGGGAGGCTCTGCATAGCTTAGTAAATACAGAGTAACATAAGGTAGTGCATTTCTCTGCCTTGCGTTCCCTTGCAGCAGGGATGTGTTCCATTGGTAGTGTGGGCATTCCCAAACATTCCCCCATGGTTTTTGACACATTCCCAGATTTACAAAAAGTTGTAAACCTGGGAATGCAGCAAAATGGTACACCTCCTAGGCCCAGGCATAATGTGGAGAAATATCTTTACTTCTCTTCATTGCTTCCTTTTTCTATGTGTGACGTGTTTTGCATCACACACAGAAAAATAAAAATGACTTTAAGGATTGTTTTTGTTTATGTAGGTGCACCATGTTGCAAGGCTACCTGCGTTGACTCTAGGCAGCACACAGTACGTCAGCACAAGGAGGCAGCAGAAATGCACCATATCTTTGTAAAGATGGTGTATTCCTGCTGTGTCCCTTTCATGCAATGCAGCACAGCAAGATGTCTGCATTGCGTGAAATGTTCGTAAATCTGCCTCTATAAATCCGGCACTTCAACAAGTGATGGTCTCGCAATTCAGGGCAAGGAGATGAATACAATTGTCTGTCCCATTGTTGGTATTACTTGTACTAGTAATAGTGCATTTGCTAGGTTCTCTCTACACTTTACAGCTGTGGCTGGCATTGCTCAGAGCATCCATTGACAGCACTGTATGCAGGCTTGTAAACCATATAATTCTAAATTAGTGATGGCAATCTTCAGACCTCTTCTTTTGCTAATCGAGTATGTAAGTGTATAGGAGTGACATAGGACCACAGCTGCATAAATTCTTCTTCTTCGCACAGAAAATGAGCAAGTCACTAACCCCACAAAAGTTAGTGTTATTTGGAAATATTATTTTTGATATATACTATATCTAACAGCAGATTCATCAGAATATTCCAAAGAACCACATTAGATTCAGAAGATTTTCAGAATTGCCCTGTCAAGTCAGTGGGTGGCATCATGTTCCTCCTCATCAGCCTTGTTCAGCCCTGAAAGTGTTAGTACCTTATATAGGCACCACCGAAGCACACTGAATTCAGTTTCTTTCTGGATAGAATTCACACCTTCAGAAGTGGGGCCCAAACACCAATTGTTTGTGCCAGTGTGGAGATCTCTAATTTGGGAGCTTTTTAGATGGAAAAGAGAGAATTCCACATAATGAAGAGATAGTAGGGCAGTGAGGAATATATGATTACATAACATACCCACCAGAAAGAGCAATATTGAAAGTAACTTGTCCTTTTATCGATACTTATAACCAGAGATTCCTCACCTTGAGAATAGATACTAAAATAGTACCTGTGCCGGTTGTGAGTCTGTGGAATGACTGCCCTGCAGGACTGAGCTGCCAAACTGTCCTTCCCATCGAGCTGATGAGCTCTGGGATGCCCCTGAATTCCGGGAGTGGTATAGACATCTGGGAAGACTGTGAGCAGAATGGCCGCCACCCCCAAATTTAAGTTGTTTTGGTGTACGGAAGAAAGGCAAAGATCCTGAATCAAGTGTCTAGAGATGCACAGCACTAGTTCCACCAACAGTGATGAATCCTAAAGACTTTAAACTAAAGTTAGTGTTATTATGTACTGCATCTCACACAATACATCTGTTCCAACTGTGTGCTCAGCAGTGTTATCCGCCCCACCTTTGTCATTGGCTCCTTGTTGAGTTGTTAAGCTGACCAGCTCTGGGATGCGCCTGCACTCTCAGAGTGGTACAGAAACCATAAAACACTATGAGCAGCATTGCCAGCAGCCCTTAATTGAAGTTCTTACTCTCAACTGAAGAAAGATAAATATCCTAAAACACATATCTAGAGATGCACAGCATTGGCTGCACCAACAATGGTAAGTACTAAGACTTTTAACTACAGTGAGTGTTATTATGCAGTGCATTTCCCACAATGCATCTAGGTGCATTGGGTGCTGGTATGCCAGGCAGTGTGCTCCCTCCCCTCTTTGGTTATAGTCTCCTTATGGAGCTGTTGGGCTAACAAGCTCAGGATGTGTCTGCAATCTAGGAGCGGTGCAGAAACCTGAGAAGGCTGTGAGTAGCATTGCCAACATCCTCAAACTTAAGTAGTTCCTCTCTGTTGAAGAACAAATATCCTGAAACATGGTATCTAGAGTAAGACAGCATTGTCTGCACCAACAGTGATGAATATTAAAGACTTTCAACTAAAGTGAGTGTTATGGTGCACTGCATTTCCCAAAATGCTCCTGGGTAAATTGTGTGCTAGTATGCTGACTAGCTCTGGAATGCACCAGCACTCTGGAAGTGGTACACAAAACTTAGAAGACTGTGAGCAGCATTGCCAGTCCCCCCAAATGTCAGTTCTTACTCTCTATTAGAGAAAAACAAATATCATGGGTAAATAGTTTACTGGTATGGCAGCCAGTGTGCTTCCTCTGACCTTTTTCCCTTCTCGTCACACCTGGCTGTTAAGGCAGTCGTTTTTTGTGAACCTGTGCACTGATGCACACATTGCAGTCTAACAAATATCCAGGACGGGCACTCAAAATACCAACACAGTGGTAACAGTCTGGATCCTGGTGAAATAGGATGTCAATCCTTCTAAATTCTGATTCTTGGCAATTGCATAACAGACCCTAATGCAGAGGACAGTTAATCTAAACACAGTACTTTTCTGCACCGCCTTGTCTTTCTTCGCTACAGAGAACTCCACAAAGAGGGGATCGCCCACCCAATAGTCTTTGGTACGATCAATCTAAAAGATATTGGAGTCTCTTCTCTTTCAAGGGATGAGGCGGGGAAAAAATGCATCAGAAGAATGATGGATTGTCCAATGTGAAAGGGAGACACAACCTTCAGCAGAAATGCTGCTCTATTCCCCACCACCAGTTTGTCCAGAAAGAAGGTGCCATAGGGCAGCTAGACTGATAAACCTTGAAGCTCACTCACTAAACAAAGTGTTATCATGATCCGAAAGATTGAGGATGTAGAGGCCAGCTGTTCATCTGCTTAAAGGGGGTATGCATGAAGAAAGTAAGGACCAAATTAAGGGCCCACTTTTGTGTCATGAAGGGTTTAGAAGAAAATATATGAATCAAACCCTTCAGAATTGCATCACATCATGCGATTTTAACAAGATGGTTGGTCTAGTAAACATAAAAAGGCAGGTAGGCCTAATAAATAACCTTTAACCATGCCCACTGTTGGTCCATGCTGGCCAACAACAAAATAAACAACAAGACATCCAACAGTTTGACCTCCAGTGCGTCCTCACTGTTGGTGCCACACCAGGGCACAAACACGTCAACATCCAGGATATGCAGACTTTGTAGAAGGAATCATGGCCACAAGGATGACATCCATTACTTGGGAGGGAGATCAAATATAATCAACTGTTGCCACTCAAACTCCAGTTATGGAGTTGCAGATTGACCAGGCCCATATGCAGGACTCTTCCGAAGCTGCAGCTTGATTTGAGGACAGATGCTCATGGCCAGATGTTATGTATACCACACTATCCTGGTCCACTCCAGAGTAGGAAAATGTTCCTTTTTGTGTGGTCACTCCAACTTTTTTGACATATTTTATTGCTGGGTTTTTTAGACTCTGCAAACTGGTACACTGCTGTTCAGTGTCCAATGTTTGTCCTCTGACCACTAAAACGTGGCTATACTCATAGCTACCATTTTTAACTTGCCTATACACCACTAGGATATGGTACAAAGTGTACCCAGGAAATGTAAGTTAAATGTCCTTAGTGGACTTCACCACACATTATCACACCACTAGAGTGACAATCCAAAACATTACTGCAGGCCTACCACCAGTAATATGGCTGAGTAGGTTTAAACTTCAAATTTGACCTTTTAAAATAAGCCATTTTGACAGGCCTAAACCCTCCTTTTAAATTTTAATAAATTACAGCTAAAACGCTTTAATGCCCAATAAGACAGAATGCATGATTTGTAACAGTAGGACATGTAAACGTTTAATGAATTTATTGTGCAGTCATTAGTTGATGTTTGTGGATATACTGATGCTTGGGGTTGAGCCCAAACTTGTACCAGTTGTGTTCACTCATGGTAGCCTGTTACTGTGTTGTCTTATATTGCCGAAAAGTAAATAAAAGTTGTTATAAAGAATGTAAAGCTTAATGTAAAACATTTCCTCATGTTACAATGCTCTTAAAACTACTTTCACTGTTACAGGGTTACCTTCACCTAGGAACTAGACACAAACTACATTCTTGGACTTCTTAAGTATTTATTACGAATCCAATTCATTGATAAAATGAGATTTGTATCAAATATATTACAAAGGAACTTTTTAACAAGTTACCTTTAGCCTGCTTAAAGCCTCTAGAAATCAATGTGCCTGAAATTCGAGCTGCCAGCCAGGATCTGAATGGCTCCTTAATTAGGTGGAAGTTGACCATCCATCCTTCTCATGAAGGCCTGGAGGCTGAGTCTGTAACTTGATTAACTTCAAAGAGGTCTTCCCTGTCACTAGCAGATGTAGGCCATATTTTGCCCTGCTTCCCTTTTGTCATTTTAGACTTTTAGGCACCAATAGTAGTGAGAGAGGGGATGCCCCCAGAACCAGTCTGAGTGATCAAATATGGGGAGTTCCTCTTTTCCCCGGCCACACCTCTTTTTGTTATTCTCAATATGCACCAGCCAATATTGGGAATTCACATTATTACTATGGAATCACATTCAGCTAAAAGTATGAGAATTAATCAGACATTTTAACTATAAAACATGCTAAAGCAATAGTTCCAACTCTTTGAGCACTGCCTGAAAGGAGTCATCTTCAAATCGTGTCAAGCTAAAAGCTATTAAGCTCATACAGGTTGTGAGATTTGAAAATTAGGGAAATTGACATTTGTATTCAAAGGAGCTTTTACCTGATTATTGGCCACTGGCCTCTTGCATTTTTGCTAGCTTTGCAGATTCCCATCAAGTGGTCCAGAATAGAGCAGCATTTCACGATTAAGAACTGAAAATTAAAAAAAAGTGCTGATTGAAAGTATCTATCTATCTATCTATCTATCTATCTATCTATCTATCTATCTATCTATCTATCTATCTATCTATCTATCTACCTATCTATCTATCTATCTATCTATTTATCCATCCATCCGTCTGGCAATCATTCTATCTATCTACCCTTAGATCTCCCTCTCTTATATATCCATCTATTTCCAGGGCAGATAGACTGACACCCAAGCAGCTAGTAATTGTCTACATTCAGATTGCTTATGTTGCTCTCAGAAGATATAATTTCATAACATTGCACTACATATTTGGATGCTTTTTGTGCACAAAACACAGTGGTACAAAAATCATATATCACAGGAAACCTTAAAATGTGAAAGTATTTCATGGCTGCCTGTAAAATACGAATGGCATCATCTTAATCACAGCCCACAAACCACACAACAGAGCTTTTACGATATCAGGGCTATTACGTATCTGCAGGGCAGAAGACCAAATTATGCTACTGTTTGATACCACATTCTTGCCTTTAAGATAGCTGATCATGAAACGTTCTCTTCCAAATAAGAAATGTACCTTTACAATAAAGGTTATTTTGTTGATTTCCTTGCAGAAGCTTTAAAGTTCTTACCAAAGCATCACGGTTCATATTTGGTTACCTCCGGATGGAAGAAAGCTCTAACGTTCACCACCAATGAGTTAAGTTTAAAACCTGCAAGAAAAAAACAACATTGACTTCTGCACTATATCATGTCACTATGCTAACTTTCCCATAAATCATTTCTTCTCTAGTGCCACTATGCTGGTGGTTAGAGGAAGAGTCTGAATCGTATTTATTTATTTTCCTAGAAGCTTAACAGCAATTGTTCATTCGCAGCCACATTTACCACATCACACTATCTTTCCAGAGTTCTGGATCTGTAAACAGACATGCCAGAAGTTATTGTGGGCACTGAGACATTAAACTGGAGAGAGCCCACATAGGTCAATAACCTGTTTCAGAGTTTTTAAAAAATGCTCTCCAGGTAAAGATAAAACTCCATAGATCCGCAATCTGGTACAGCGTTGCAGTATTTGACACATTAGGGGCCATATTTATACTTTTTGACGCAAAACTGCGCTAACGCAGTTTAGCGGCAAAAAAATGAGTGCCGGCTAACGCCATTCTGAAGCGCCATGCGGGCGCCGTATTTATTGAATGGCGTTAGCCGGCGTTAGCCGACCGGCGCTGCCTGGTGTGCGTGAAAAAAAAACACGTACACCAGGCAGCGCCGGCGTAGGGAAAAATGGCGTTCGGGCGTCCAAAAATGGGGCAAGTCAGGCTGAGGCAAAAAAATCGTCTTAAGCCGATTTGCGCCATTTTCTTTTGGCGCCCAGACGCCATTAACATGACAAAGACAGGAGTCATGCCCTCTTGCCCAATGGCCATGCCCAGGGGACTTCTGTCCCCTGGGCATGGTCATTGGGCATAGTGGCATGTAGGGGGGCACAAATCAGGCCCCCCCTATGCCACAAAAAAAAAAAAAAAAAAATACTTACCACAACTTACCATTTCTTCCCTGGGATGGGCCCCTCCATCCTTGGGTGTCCTCCTGGGGTGGGCAAGGGTGCAGGGGGTGTCCCTGGGGGCTTGGGAGGGCACCTCTGGGCTCATTCTGAGCCCACAGGTCCCTTAACGCCTGCCCTGACCCAGGCGCTAAAATCCGGCGCAAATGCGGGTTTTTTAGTCCCGCCCACTCCCGGGCGTCATTTTTGCCCGGGAGTATAAATACGACGCATATGCATCGCAGTCATTTTTTAAGACGGGAGCGCCTACCTTGCATATCATTAACGCAAGGAAGGTGTTCACGCAAAAAAATGACGCTAACTCCATGAACTTTGGCGCTAGACGCGTCTAACGCAAAAGTATAAATATGGAGTTAGTTTTGCGTCAAATTTGCGTCGAAAAAAACGACGCAAATTCGGCGCAAACAGAGTATAAATATGCCCCTAGATGCTTCATCTTCCAGCACAAGCATGGGGATCCTCTAAAAGCATCCCATCTTCTGACATGCTGTCTTAAAGCTAGTGCACATGGCATTTGACCACGTGTAGAAAAGTCCCAATTGCATCTTATCCCAGTCGGAACAGTTTTTGTGCCACTGACGCTCTTCCTTTATTGTTGGAGTGGGTGCAGGACACGTCATCACTATGACAGTGAAGAAGAAAGCCAGGGATAGCAAAACATCTAGCTCCCATTCCAGTCTTCTGTTTTTTTGTTTGCTTTACTTGTGAGAACAAAAGCAAAAGCCTGAAATTGATTAACTACTCAGGCATGTGTCTGAGACACTTTAAAGAACTGTGCTGCTTTGAGTTGTATTATTAATCTATAGGTCTGACTGAAGTTAGCCTACACAACTGCTCACAGAATGCACTGATTTTGTTTTAATGAAAGCCTAAGAAGGGAAATGATCTGCCTTAGTAAAAAGGAATCACCCGGTAGCCTGGGAAAGAACACCTTCAGCAGTCCCTCATTTTGAATCAATTAGCTTAGAGTTAGCTCACCAAATAATCGATTCCTTTTCCCTTCCACCCGTGATTTATCATCTTGCCACACTGCACCAATCGTCAGCCATTTTGTTTTGGCCAGCCCCATGAAAACGTTTATTTCTGTCAGCTGCTCCGCGAACTTTTCGAGCACTACCACTGCAAATACAGACATTTTGCCCTTGGCCTTTCAATTTCATAAATTGAGGTAAACAGACAACCCGCATGTGTCAAATCCCTGTAGTTTATATTACTGTACCCTATACATTATTCATCGTAATGCACGGAGGTGAACTTACTGGGGGAGAATAACTAGACGAATTACTCTTGTTCCTTTGAAAGCTCTCTTCAAAGGTGACCTTTCGGCTAGAAAGCAAATCCACAGTAAATATAGCCCTGAAATCGGGCCATGTTATCCCACTGATTAAATATTAACTGAGCTGCAAAGGGCATGGCATGCAAAGGTAGTGGCCAAACACAATTAACTCGTATACTTGCATCATGCAGTTTAATATTCCCAGAAGGGAGGAATATATATATATATATAATCTAAAGATGCAAATGTTAAAGATCATGCTCAGGTGTGACTCCATCTTGTCCCATTGAGCTCATCCTCATACTGTTTACAAAGAACTGACAGCCACCGAAAAGCATATGACCTGCGCCCCGCTGACAGCTTTGTCAATCGTTTATTTGTGTCATTTAATGGAATTGCTCTTACGTTTTGTGATAAGATAAGTAGAGAGTGTGCAATTATTAAAGCTATTGTTTTTTTTTTTTTTTTTGCTCAAGTAATCCTCCTGTTTAATTCTGGTGTCTTTGCTTTTTTGTGGAAAATATTTTCCTTTTAAAGATAAAAAACACAAAGGCCCTCATAACCGAAGGCCTGGAGCAGTATCGAGGAGGGAATTCCCTTCTGGGTCATTTCAACTTGCCCAGTGTCGCCGAATAAAATGGTCTCCACACCCGCAGGCACAAAAGAGACGTTTTAAGGCATGGGCAAAATGCACAATTGCCCAGGACCCCAACTTCGTCTCCAGCTCAGTTCTGTGTATTTCTGGATTTCAACACTTAATGTAAACTTCATTGCTGTTTGGTATCAAATGACTTGAACTAGTTTAAAAGGGCAAAAAGTGTAACTCGATCCAAAGAGAGGCCCTCAAAACATTTATTGCTCGTGGCCCCCCAAACCCTTAGGATGACACTGAGATACTTACACCCGTGTATGATGTAGCAAGGGCTGCGTGCAGCTGCTGAGTAAGGCTCCTGCCGACCCTGCTCACGCACAACACGGCAGGTGCGCATGCTCCCCTCACCTCTTCCCTCGCCTGCTCTGACCTCTCCACACCACACGCCAAAACAAAGCCCACTCGACCATTTATCACCTACTGAAGCAGGTGTTAAATTGAGGGGGATGTGGAATAGTATTCCCTGGGGAACGAAGAAAACACACGTGTAATTGAACCTAGTTTCCCCTGATCTGTGTGTCGTGCTCTAGCCTGAGGAAAATAACTAATTGTCACTGGACTTTGGTGCAAGGATATCTTCTGGAATTGGAGTTTCTGGCCCTGCGTACCTCCACGCTCATAATGAGGGCTAAACCGCGTGCAGTTACATTTTATTTCTTCATCGACCTTCTTTGTAGCCACTGTTAACACACTCATGCCTGTCTTTTCCACAATATTCCTTTGTGTAGTAATTTTTCATATTTTGTTAATTTATTTATGGGCATGTGCAGGAAAAATGATAATGTGAATTTCTACATTAAGCATGTCACATCACCTGTTTTAAATCTTCCAACTGCAGTAATTAAGTTAGAGGGTGTTTGTAGTGTTCACAGTTAGTGCACCACACAGATATATTAAGGTCTATCCATATATACAATTGGACTGGTTGACATAATGACTTTTTGTCTAAATCAAATCGTTTTTCTGGCTAATATAATCAATTGTTCTCATCTGGATTTATAGGAAGCAGTCTTCGGAATGGAAAATGTTACATATCTAATTAAGGATGTGCATAGAATAATTGATTGCAGGATCAGAGAATGGGTGCCCTCAAAGAGATCCCCAGTAGCTTTGACACTTGTGGGACAGGCTGTTGGATAAATTCGTAGAATCATGATAATATCCTACCCCATCCACTGCCCAGGACTTTATAATAATTAATTTATGGTCATAGAGAGAAGAAACTTTGCTCGAGATCATTTACCATCAATGACCTCGCATAACCAAGGCATTTAGTAGCGGCTGCTGGGCCTTCAACACGTTATCTTTCAGCCATGCACCCACTACTACGCTAGTGCAAGGACATTTGCAATCCTAGGTGAAGTGCCATTTCATTGCAGGGAGAGCTGATTTGATTAGATTGGAGGTAACATATTTCACTCTACTGTTGGCAGTCGTTCAAGCTTAGTTGTATGGCCCAGACGTAGATTTGCCATTGGCTGCCATCTTCAATTTAAAACTACCTTCTTGAATATAATGTATGTGAGAAGGGCAGGAGAAAGGGAGGCACCCAGTGACAAATATCTAACAAATCACCAACTCTGTCCCTAACTACAAGTGTCCCTAACTTGCAGTATCCTTTTTCAATGCAAAGTTATCGTATTTTATCTCATGTAATGTGTGAGTCTCTCTGCTTTTCAGATAAGGTGGCAAGGAAGCAGCAAATATCTTATGATGTGACTTTAACTGTTTGCAGTCCAGTGTGTTTGTGATTCAGAGGCCTGCTCAGGTGCTGAAGTGCCGCAAAAACTGCTTTTTCAAAACTCACCTTCCTCCATCTCCCAGAACGTCCTACCTTTGATCGCTGTGGTTATCCTGAAGTTCTCTGATAGCTAGCAGGTGGCCAGCTGTTCTTTTATTGGTGTAGATGTCCCGTGCTTTTATCGAGGACAGTTGTTGGACCTGACCCTCTCTGCAAGGTCATCCCTAAATATTTTGCCTTTACTCTCCACTTTTTGCTGAATTCCTTTTTGCTGTCCATATGACTCAGTGCACTGTACCACTGCAAAGTAGTGCTAAAGTGCTCGTGTTTACTATCTGGACATAGTAGAATTTCCTCACACCCTATTGACATATTTAATTTACTTGTTAGTCCCTGGTAAAGTTCCACTACATGTACCCAGGACCTGTATACCAAATGCTACTAGCAGGCCAGCAGCACTGGTATCCCATTAGGCAGGTCCAGACCTGCCATTGCAGATTGTGTGTAGTTTTAAACTGCCATGTCGACTTGCCAAAATAAACCTCTTGTCTGGCCTAAACCTTCTTTTTAATAGATATAAGTCACCCCTTGGGTAGGTCCTAAACAGCTCACAGGGCAGGGTACAACATATTTAAAAACGAGGACATGTAAGTTTAAGTTTTACATGTCCTGGTAGTAAAAAACTCAAAACAAATGTTCATTGCTGTAAGGCCTGCTTCTACCATAGGGTAGCATTGAAGTGACCTTATGACAGTCAACAAGATATGACTTACAAATGGGAACAGGTAAAAAGTGAATGTTTGGTGTCTGTAATTGTAATGAAACATCCTCTTTTACGTTGAAGTGAAATTTTTGGTTACAGTTTTGAAAATGCCACTTTTAGAAAGTTGAAATTTTCCTGTCTTAGCCATTTAGGGTCCGCAGACTATGGCCCTCATTATGACATTGGAGGTTAGTCCTGCTTCCCGCCATGCCGACTGCCACCAACATACTGTGACCACGGCGGTATACCGCTACCCATATTATGACACACACATAGCAATCAGTCACTACACAGACACAAACACAAGTATGCCAGCCCAAAGGTCAGTGATAGAATGGCGGTAGTAAAAGCCACACCATTACGCCATCAGAACTAGGCCCAGAGCATTGTGACCCACAAATCACCGCAGCGGATATTCCACCGTGGTAAACCATTGTTGGTACATACTGCAGCACTCAAAATACACACACATACAAAACAACACCACATTGGACAATTCAAACAACACACACCTGACACTCATACACACACCACACACCCCCACCTACACCACTATAAAACACACACATACACATTACCCACAACCCTTTACGACTCAAAGAAATTGACAACTGAGAGAGAGAGACACACCAAGAGCACCCACAGAACCAGAGCCACGGAACACCATCTTCCATACACCATCCAAGCACCTCACAGCACACACCCCAACACATCACCCCACATTCCCTCACACACACCACTCACACTACACCCATGGCACCACAAAGACACCCCAGGTTCTCAGATGAGGAGCTAAGGGTCATGGTGGAGGAAATCATCCGGGTAGTGCCACTGCTATTCAAATCACAGGTGCAGCAGACATCCATTGCAAGGAAGATGGAGCTATGGCGGAGAATCGTGGACAGGGTCAACGCCATGGGACAGCACCCAAGAACAAGGGATGACATCACGAAGAGGTGGAACGATCTACGGGGGAAGGTGTGTTCCGTGTTTGCAAGACACAAGATAGCTGTACAGAGGACTGGTGGTGGACCCCCACCTCCTCCCCCACAACTAACAACATGGGAGGGGCAAGTTTTGGCAATACTGCATCCTGAGGGTTTGTCAGGAGTAGCAGGAGGACTGGACTCTGGTAAGTCAACTCTTTACTACTATCACCCCCCTTACCTGCGTGCCATAACATAATCCCACCCCTACCCTCACCACCATCACCCCACCACCTCACATACACCCCACCATCACAACCCACCCATCCCAGTACCCAGCACGGCATACACCACTAATGCATGGACATCACTCACAGCCCTGCATGGACACCCATCACCACAGCATGCACACTAGAGAGAGTCATCTAGCCCACAAAATAACTACTCACACAAGGCAAAGCTGACAGGACACTCACAACCATACAGGGCAACACACCCATGCACAATATGTCACACGCAGAAACATTAACACTGCATTTACACCCCACAGGTTCCACACCCAGCGTCCCCGGAGAGGAGGTGCCAGCAACAACCAGTCCCCCCCCAGAAGAGGTCCACAGTGATTACAGCAGCTCTGTTCGCCCGAATCAGCATGACCAATCTGGCCCATCAGGGACCTCCAGACAGTCGGTTACCCAGCCACAGTCCCATACCACCACAGAGCCTCCCTCCTCAGGAAACAAAACCACAGTACCCACCCGGCAGACCCAAACCTCTGACCCAAGGACACGTCAATCAGCAGTGTGTCCACCACTACAGGGACCCCAGGCAACCCCATGAACACAGGACGATGAGGGACCTGGGGTCAGTGGCAGTGGCCACACGGTTCAGGGGACGGAGACACAGGACAACAGGGAAGCTGGGAGGACTGCTGTGCAACAGGGGGAGGACAGGCCCAGGGAACAGACTCTCCACGAGGCACTCACCAAAATCCTGGGAGCACATCACCATTCTCAGGAGATGATGGACCAGATACTGGACAAGTGGCAGGAGACCCAGCGGCTGCAGGAGGGACAGTACCTGGGGATCAGGGAGGACCTGAGGGACATCCACACCACCCTGGTCACCATTTCAGGGGTTCTGGCAGACATGGCTAACACCATGAGGGAGGCAGTGGCACACCAACGGGCCCCTGACACTAGCCACACCGCTGAACAGCCCTCCACCTCCGCTGACGCTAGTGGACTGGAGGCCCCACCACAGGAACAACAGGCCACCAGCACCCATCCCCCTGCAGATGGAGAACCTCCCCGCAAACAGTTCCTGTGATACAGGCAGAAGCCAGAGAACATTGCCAAGACCCCGCCAGGAAATAAGATTCTCCTGATTGTCACCCTTGTGTCCCACTCTGTCACCCTGTCCACCTTGAACTGCTATTGCGCCACTTCCTATGTCCCCTTGGACAATGCACCTGTGATACAAAGAGAATGGACTCTATCCTGGACTCTCCTCCACCATCACCTAAGCCCACTGCACATCCCCATTAACTTTTCAGCAATTAAATAAACACCCTTTGCAAAAATACAAGTATGTAGTATGTCAAATGATTTAGGTATATATTCCTTTAAACAATCTGTACACATTGCAATTAGGCTGTACAGTAATGTATACATAGGTACGACCTGTTTTGTGCTGCAGTTAATACACCAGGAGCCAGAGTAGGGCACAGATATCTGTGAATAGACATTTCAAAGGGTACAGTAAGTGGCAATAGTAGGGGGAACAGCAGCCTGCCAGTGGAAATTTACAACACAAAACTGTAATGGAAGGTGAAGTTACAGTGTCTTACCTGTGTGTCACTGAAAGTACTGTTGAATGATAGATGTTCTGTTGTCCACATCCTCATCCTCTGCATCCTCTTCGTCACTGTCCACAGGCTCCACTGCTGCCACATGCCCATCTCCAGCCTCATCCTCCTGCAGAAAAGGCACCTGGTGTCTCAAGGCAAGGTTATGCAACACGCAACATGCCACGATGATCTGGCACACCTTCTTGGGAGAGTATCACACGGAACCACCTGTTAGATGAAGGCACTGAAACCTGGCCTTCAGGACGCCAAAGGTTCGTCTATAACTCTTCTTGTTCGCCCATGTGCCTCATTGTAACGTTCCTCTACCCTTGTCCTGGGATTCCTCACTGGGGTCAGGAGCCATGAGAGGTTAGGGTAACCAGAGCCACCTGCAAATATCAAGGGATACCTATTAGCCACACACTCACCCTTAGGGCCACCCCTACATCCATATACCAACTTACACTCAGTGGTGACCATGGACTCACCTATTAGCCACACCCAGTGCCTCTGGAGTTGAGCCATCACATATGGGATGCTGCTGTTCCTCAGGATAAAGGCATCATGCACAGACCTGGGATACTTTGCATTCACATGAGAGGTGTACTGGTCCACCAGGCATACTATCTGAACATTCATGGAGTGAACGCTCTTTCGATTTCTGAACATCTGTTCATTACTCTGGGGGGGGGGGCAAAGGCAATATGTGTACCATCAATTGCCCCAACAATGTTGGGGATATGTCCCATTGCATAGAAGTCAGCTTTCACTGCGGCAAAATCCTCCACCTGGAGGAATACGATGTAGCTGCACATGTTTTTCATCAGGGCAGACAACACTCTGGTCAGCACGTTTGAGAACATTGGCTGTGATATTCCTGCGGCCAAGGCCACTGTCACTTGGAAGGAGCCACTTGCCAAGAAATGGAGCACAGATAGGACTTGCACAAGAGGTGGGATCCCAGTGGGCTGACGGATAGCTGAGATCAGGTCTGGCTCCAATTGGGCACACAGCTTTGTGATTGTGGCCCTATCAAGTCTGTAGGTGAGGATAATGTGCCTGTCCTCCATTGTTGTGAAGTCCACCAGGGGCCTGTACATGGGGGAATGTCTCCATCTCCTATTCATCCTCAGCGGTTGTAATCCAGTGGGCAAAACAATGAGCAACTGGTCAGTTTCAATGCATTGCATGTTGTGACAGAAACAGTATGTTGATGTTTAGTCCCAAAATGTGCTTATGTCTGCTGTGACCCAGTTAGGTGCCATGGTCTGCCACCCCCTGAAATGGCGGACCCCTGTCCTTTGTGGAGGGACAGGTGGAAATGAGGTGATGCTGCTGACGTTTTGCACCGTTGCTGGAGGTGGTCGAGTACCGCCGTGCAACTCCTCATTAATTATCATTACTGTAGCCAATGGTGATGTACGCTGGCGGTGATGGTACGCACCGCCGCGGACGTTACCACCATTTTCGATCTGTTCACTCACTTGCTAGCTGACCTTGAACAGGAGAGGACCTACACTGTAAGTGCTGCTGTGACATGAGTCTGGAAGCGACCATGGCTCAAGTCACTTGGGAAAGGGCCCCTGCCTTTACCGCTGTGGAGTTGGAGAGACTAGTGGATGGGGTCGTACCCCAGTACTGATTGCTGTATGGGCCTCCAGACCAACAGGTGAGTGCACTTTGTGCACAATGCATGGGCATGAATGCATGGAGTGCTATGTGTGAAGGCCTTGTGTAAGGGGGGTGTGGTTGAAGGGTCCTGGGCAGCGTGCTGCATGTATGGTGGGCAATGTATGTGCGTAAGGGGATCAGAGGGATATGGTGGGCCATGAGTGTACTCATGGCCGGACGGTATGACTGATACCATTTTATATTTTTAATTTACTGCAGGTCAACGTCCATCAGAAAAAGGGTATATGACCCTGGGGGCCTACGGCAGGCGGAGCACCCACTGTCGCAAACGGTGGGAGGACCTGAGACGCTGGGCAAGGAAGACGGCAGAGGCCCAGCTGGGGATGGCCTCCCAACGAGGAAGGGGATCAATCGAACCCTGACCCCTCTGATGTTCCGCATACTGGCGGTGGCCTATCCAGAGCTGGATGGGCGCTTGAGGCCATCACAGCAGCCACAAGGGGTGAGTTCCCAATATGCCACATGCACGTGGAGGGGTGGTCTCTGAGTGGGGGATGTGTGCCTGTTGGTGTCCCTAGGCCAGGCTGGATATTGCAGGGTAGGTTCCATGTTGGCCAGGATTTGATGCAGTCCACCCCCAAACAAGCTAGTGGGCATCCACTACTGGGCAGGGAACTGTGTGTCTCAGGTATGCTGCAACTGGTGTTAGGTATTACTATCCATGGCCTGGTGACTAGCATTGTGACTGGTAGTGCATTGCCTAGTGCCTAGGGCTGTTCCCTGCATGTTGTGTACGACAACAGTGGTGATGTTGCTGGCATTGACCTAGTGTATCCTCCGTCTCTTCCCCCCCTTTTTGTTTTGTCACCCTGTCCTTCTGTGCATTAGCATCATCTGGCAGAGGAGCAGAGGCACCGGCGACAGAGGGAGCTGCATCCCTCAGGGCCCAGGAGGCTGAATCAACTGATGGTGAGGGCACCAGTGGAATGGAGGGCATGGGGAGCACCACGGCGGAGACAGGAGGGGACTGTTCTGAAAGTGATACCTTCTCCAACGGAAGCTCCCTGGTAGTGGTGGACACCTCTGTGGCCAACCCAACTACAGGTACAACTGCCACCCCCATACCAGCACTGCCCTCCCAGCAGCCCCTCAGTGAGTTTCCCGTGCCCGCTCACCCCTGAGGGTGGGCATCTCCTTCGCCCCAGGCACCTCAGGCCCTGCCCCAGTTAGCACTGCTGCCCTGAGTGAGGAGGCTATTGACCTCCTGCAATCCATCTCTGTTGGGCAGTCAACCACTGTGAATGCCATCCAGGGGCTGGCAGGGCATTTGCAACATACAAATGCATTACTGGAGGGAATTCACTCTGGCGTGGCGGCCCAGCATAGATCATTCCAGGCTCTTTCCTCCTCCCTGATGGCAGCCATTGTCCCTGTCTCTACCCTCCCCCTCCAACTTCCTCTACCCAGTCCCAGTCCCATTCCCCTGAACCCCAACCTATCCCAAGCACACATTCAGACCAGCATGCACCCAAGACAACACACAGGAGTGTCTCAGGCAAACACAAGCACCACACATCATCCCACAGGCACTTACACAAACACCATCCTGAAGCAGACATACCAACATCCACTGCCTCCACTGTGTCCCCCTCCTCCTCGTCATCCACCTCCCTCCCAGTAGCGTCTACACTCACACCTGCATGCACTACATCCTCATCCACTACCACCAACACGCTTATCACAACATGCCCCTCACTGGCAGTCACCACCCCCCCTTTCTTGCACACGTCCCCTGTGTCCTCTCCCACTATGTCTGTGCTCCCTCCTCCCAAAGTACACAAACGCAAGCACTCAGACCCTCAACAGCCATCCACCTCACAATAGCATCCAGCCCATGCACCTGCACCCAAACACAGCAGACAGACACCTCCTACAACCACTCCCTCTTCCTCCACTCCCAAACCTTTACCCTCTTCCTACCCCTGTGTCCCTAAGAAGCTTTTCCTCTTCACCCTTAACCTCTTCCCTACCCCTCCCCACCATCCTTCACTTTGGGCAAGGGTGGGCAGAACCCAGGCCAGCACCTCAGCCACCCAGTCCACGGCCACTGTAGTTTCAGCAGCTACTGCAGGTGTGAGAGGCTCCAAGGAGACACCCATCAGCACTGCCTGAACCAGCTGCCAAGGGGAAGGGCAAGGAAGAATCACCACACGGCAAGGGGAAGGGCAAGGAGGCACCACCACACATCAAGGGCAAGGGCAAGGAGGCACCACCACACAGCAAGGGTAAGGAGGCACCACCAGCTGCCAAGGGCAAAGAGGCACCACCAGCTGCCAAGGGCCTGCCCCTGCAGCTAGGAGGGAATGGAGGCCTGGTGCTGTGATGAGATCTGAACCCCCACCACCAACCATGGCGCTTCAGCCATCCGAGGCTGCAGGGGAAGGGCTGGAACCTCCCCCCACCTCTGGCAGCAACGCCACCAGCACCCCCACCTGCACTGCCACATGCACTGTCACCAGCACCACTGGCAGCAGCAGCTTCCCCAGTGGGCAGCCATATGAGGCTGCAGGGGAAGGGCTGGAGCCTCCCCCACCACTGGCAGCACCAACACCAACACTGCCACCTACAACGCCACATGCACCGCCACCAGCACCACTGGCAGCAGTAGCAGCCCCAGTGGGCCGCCGTCCCAGGCTGCAGGGGAAGGGCTGAAGCCTCCCCCACCACTGGCAACACCACCACCAGCACTGCCAGCAGCACCACCACCTGCACCGCCATCAGCACTACTGGCAGCAGCTCCAGTGGGCAGCTGTCTGAGGCTGCAGGGGAAGGGCTGGAGCCTCCCCCCACCTCTGGCAGCACCGCCACCAGCACCGACACTGCCATCACTGTAAAGCTGTTGCCGCCGGCGGATGGACTGTAGTCCTGTCTCCATGGAGGGTTATGCATCCTGCCCACTGTAATCCTTGTGGGTATGACACCCAGGTGAGAGACTGTGACCTTGCACTCCCAAAGATCTGCATCACAGGGCACAATGCCCCCTCTAGAACCAGTGGAAGAAGCCATCCACTCACCCCATTCTTGCCAGCATGAAGGCCACTGGGCACAAAGCCCTCTCCAGAACCAGTAGAAGAAGGCATCCACTCACCCCATCCTTGCCAGGATGAAGCACACTGGACACAAAGCCCCCTCCAGAACCAGTGGAAGAAGACATCTACTCACCCACTTCTTGCCAGGATGAAGCACACTGGGCACAAGGCCCCTTCCAGAACCAGTGGAAGAAGGCATCTACTTGAGAGACTGTGACTTTGCACTCCCCAGGAACAAGCAGTGGACAAACCACTCACTTGAGAGACTTTGGCTTTGCACTCCCCAGTACATCGCAGAGGGCATGTAGCCCCCTCCAGGACCAGTGGTGTTGTACCATCTTCCGGTTGAGGTGCCCCTCCATTCCACATCCCCCTGAGGTGCCTGTGTATTTTTGACCTGATGCCCCAGCAGTGTTCTCTCCGTGTTGAGGCAGGAGTCAAATGGGGCCTATGTGATATGGCCCTGTGGCCCACGGACATTATGGACTGGGCAGTGTCCCTCCATTTGTATATCTTTAAATACTTTTTTGATTTTTAAGGATGTATTTCTAGTATTTTATCTTATTGCACTCACTTTAATCACTCACTATTGTCCTTGAATTATTCCTGAGGGGTTTAGGGTGGATATGTAATGTTGTTGCATCTGTTTGTGTGTATGGTGTTGGGGGTGGTGGTGGGGGTGTTGCGTCTTGCGTTTGTGTGTCACTCTCTTTTTTCCTCCCCCCTCCCCTATGTGCTAGGCGGCAGTACTCACTGTGGTCGACGTCGCCAGCGTCGGTATTCCTGGTGTAGGAGGAGGTAGACAAGCATGGGAAAGATCTGCAGTTCAGGCTCCATGGCGATGTGGTTCTTCCTTGAGTCTCCAGAAGTGAGTCCTTTGCCTTCTGTGTTCTGTTTCCACCATGCTTACATTTTAAATATTCCCAATGCTCCAATTACACAAATCACAACGATCAATCTTATTTGTATTATTTTCAATATTATCCCTTTCTCTAGGTTGCCAAGCCAATTTCCCACAGTGGCAAAACCTTTGCCAACATTTTCCCAAAGTCCTGGTTTCTTCAGGTCTTTCAAATCAGCACTATCATTAGTCAGATTTTTAATGAGGCCTCTAATTTCTTTACTATTGTTAGGTGTATATGTGCAAGAATGTTGCGAGTTCAGCATTTTACAAACTTCACCCTCTTTTGCTAAAAGGATGTCTAATGCAAGGCGGTTCTGAAGAGTCATAGATCTTACCGCAGCCATTTCTGTATCCATTAGGATCATGGCTCCTGGACACTTTGTCAGCATGTTATCCACACTTTAAAATTTTCAAGGAATTCAGAATAACTCCCACTGAAGGAATTATAGCTCCAAATATGTCTCCAACTATGCCAGAATGTGATTCTCGCTTTTGTCTCACGTGATGTAACTCAGTCATTTTAGGTATTTTGTTTAGGTTCTCAAGTTGATAAATCTTTGGGAAAACTATCCCCAAGTAACATGTGCCATACCATCCTCTTGGAAGACGGTAATATGCATTTGGTCCACAAATGTAATAAACACCTGGGATTGCTGTGTCCTGTCCATTTAGCATAAACATCCATTTACTCTGAAACAAAAACACATGTCTATATTCACTTGTTCCCACAAACAACGTGTCTAGATTTAGGACTATTTGCACAAAGCTTGCCTATGTGTTGTGCATCTAAAGCTAACCTCCCTTGTGTCTTTATGTCGCTAAATGCATGATCATTTTTAAATTTCCTTTTCTCCAAGACCTTTTCTAATTTCTCCTTTAATGCCTTTCTCCTGCCATCTGTCTGATTTAAGAAACTCTTTTCTACAGGTGTAATCAAGCATGTAATATTATTTCAGTGCATGTAAGCCATGCCAAAGGTCAATGTAGCTTCAAAGAATCCTCTCACTAATTCTATAGTTTTTTCCTTAGCTTCTCTACTCAGGTACTTCATTATTAGAACAAATGAGAACACTACATCGTGGTTTGAGTAGAAGTACTGAATGTCCTCCTGGATATAAAATCCTATTAGTAAAAGACTACAACTTATTCTATAACTAAGGGGCAAACTATGGTAAGTAACTCCTTCCTCCACGGATGAATGAATCTGCGTACAAACATAATAATCTCTCGCATCCATTGTCTCAACATACTCACGCAATAAGCAACAGAAAACATTAGAAGAAAGTTCTCCTTGGGTACCATCTTCATGCAAATATTGCTCGTCTATGCTAAACCTATCTACTTCTGTGAGAGTAGTAGTTGTCTCTAAAGTGGAGGTATGTTTTGTCACAATCTTGCCAAGAATAGTCATACTCACAATCACCACCAGACGCAATATAGTCAAACAAATACCTATGTATTCACAGCACTTATCCTTCCTAACCTGATGGCTATGGTTGTTCATGATCTGTAAAGAATCAGAAAGTAGAAGAGAAAAATTATAACTATGCAACAAAACAAAAACAAAATCTTCAATCCTCTTTAGCGGTTATTTACAGCTTTCAGTCTTTCTTCCAGGACCTTTGTCAAAAATAGGTAGCTTCTCAAAATCAGCAGTTTGTCAAAATCAGTTTAGCAGCTTGTCAAATCAAGTTATTTAAAGGTCTCTTCTGGTTAATGCCAACAGTTTATTTTGTACTTTTCTCAGGTTCCTAAATTTTTACAAAGTGCAGTTCATTGATCTTCTTCAAATGCCAAAATATTGACCAGGAACTTCTCGATCAAAACAAAAAAACTAAAATTCTCTCTGCCATTCACTTGATGTTGCAAATGCCCATTCAGGACCTGTGTACCTTCGAATTGCAATTCGCTTTCTTTTGAATCTTCGATCTCCATTTAACTCCCCATCATTCAAATCTTCTCTCCTTGTTGTGTCAATTTCTTCCTCAATTGTTGTCACTGTAATTGCTCCTTTCCTCTTTTTTTGTGATTTCGGCTACTTATTTCCTTTCAGTGGACCTTTCATCAATGTTCTTTTCAGTTCTGGACTGGTAACTTCTCTTTGTTATGTAGGAATTTATTTTGACGTGCCTGCAACGGGTTCAGGAGGAGTCTGATTGCTTTGGCTTTGATCCGCCTCAACTCCTTCCACCTCGGGGTCTGTAGTTTGCTCTGTTTGTTTTTCAAGACCCTCTACTTCTGTGAGAGCTCTCCTCTGACTAGACTCTCCTGCTTTCTCAGTTGACGTGGGTTCACTGTCACTCTCCTTAGGTCTTCCACTTCGTCTCTCACAGCAGTGTTTGCACTGATCTCAGTCTGCTCAGACTCAGTCTCTGACTCGCCGTTTCTTTTTCTGAGTCTGGGTTTTGCCTGGCAGTTGTTGGTACTCTCTTCATTTTCTAACAGACAGGGTACTTTCCGAGTATGTCTGGCATGGATCCAGTTCGGAACTCCAGCGCACTTCAAAGCTGTATTAGTAACCAGTACTACCTGGTAAGGGCCTTTCCACCGAGGCTCCAAACAGGTCTTCCTCATGTGTTTTTTTATCACAACCCAATCTCCCACTCTCAGGTTGTGGCTTTGATCCTGAGATGGTTACTGTATGGTAGCTTCCACCTTATGAAAGAGTAAACCACATCAGACAGACCTTTGCAGTAATCCAACACCATATCATCTGTTATATTCACAAGAGCATTGGCAGCAACTGCTGGCAACCTCATTGATCTGCCCATGAGGATTTCATGTGGCAACAATCCAGTTTTCCTTTTGGGTGTGTTTCTCATAGTCATCAGAACTAATGGCAGTGCGTCGGGCCAATTCAGATTTGTGGACAAACACATCTTTGCAAATCTTGACTTCAAGGTACCATTCATCTGCTCAACAAGCCCTGAGGCTTCGGGGCAGTAGCTACAATGCAACTTCTGCTCAATGTTTAAAGCTGAAAACTGTGATTTAATTACTTCATTGTTGAAGTGACTTCCTCCATCTGATTCTAAAGAGGGTGGAAAACCAAAACAAGGTATCAGTTCCCTAAGCAGTAATTTTGCTACTATAAGGATGTCATTTTTTTGTGTAGGGTAAGCTTCAATCAAGTGGCAAAAGATACAAACAATCACCAACACATATCTCAATCATCCACACACAGGCATCTCAACAAAATCCATCTGCATTCTGCTGAATGGACCTCCCGCTCTTCCTTTGCGGATCTTGTTTGCCACTGTCTCTTTACCCACGTTCATCTGCTGACAGATGATGCATCGATGGCAAACTGCTTTGGCACTCTGTCTAAACTTTGAATTGAACCATAACTGTCTAAATGTTCAAATCATTGCATCCCTTCCAACATGTTCATGACCATGATGATACCTAGCCATTTCAGTCAAAAAACTATTTGGCAAGACCACTTGTCCCACTCCTGATACCGATACGTCATCCTCATATTGAACATATTAATTTTATCCAGTTCCTTTTTTCATCTCTGTCAACGTTACCCTGAAGTGCTTTCAATTCTTCCCAGGTATCTATGACATGTAATGCATAATTTAGGTACACTTCCTCTTCTTCAGGTAACAGTTCCCATTTATCTTTGAACGATGTACAGTTCAATGCGAGAAACCTGGCAAATTGATCCATTTCCCATTGACACAAAAGTTTGTGATTTCAGGTGTTCACTGCATTTCACCACAGCAATCTTTTCAGGCAATTGAATAGCTTGTAACAAGTCATGAATTCTTTCATCATTTCTAACTGGTGAACCAGAGGATGTTGGGAAACCTCTCTGTGACTATAGCTGGCAGAAGTCATGGACTATTCCAAATCTGTACTGGCTGTCTGTATAGCTAGTAACTTTAAGCTGTGTCAAGACATGGCAAGCTCTTGTAAGGGCTACCAACTCTACCACTTGTGCAGAATACACTCCTCGGAGCCAGCATGCTTCGAGTATTCCAGATGTTGTGCATACAGCATATCCTGCTCTCAATGTCCCCATGTTATCCCTTAAACAAGAACCATCAACAAAAATAATTTGATAATTTTCCTCCAATCAGGTATCTCGGATGTCAGGTCTCGGTTTTGTGCACAAATCAGTAACCTCCAGACAGTCATGTTCAACTTCTATCAATTTGACAACTTCAATATTCTCTTTTGGAAGTCAAGTTGCTGGGTTAAGCACTGTACACCTTTTCAAGGATACATTAGGCGACCCCAGGATGACAGTCTCATACCTGGTCAACCTAGCATTTGATAAGAGTTGGGTCAAAGTTCTGGTGAGTAAAAGTTCAAGGGAGAGAGGGACCAAAACAGTTAAAGGCTGTCACATCACAATGCTCTCACTCTGAGTGAGGCTCAGTCCAACTGCAGCAGCTGTACGTAAGCAGTCTTGTATAGCTGCTGCAAGTTGTCCAAAGTAGCTGAAAAATATGCTACTGGGTGGTTTACATCACCTTAGACTAGGGGCAAAACAGACAAAGAACATGCATCACGCTCATGACAAAACAACATGAAGGGTTTTGTGTAGTCAGGCATCTCCAAAGCCGGGGCTTTGCACAGACTCTCTCTTAGCTCAGTAAAGGCTTTCACCCAGGCTTGGTCTATCACTAAAGAATCAGTGACTTCGTTGTGAGTCAGCTTCTGAAATGGCTTTAAAATGACTGAAAAATTGGGAATCCACTGACGACAATAGCCCACCATTCCAAAATACATCCTGATAGCCCTCTGTGTGTCTGGGGGATTCATTTGCAGTATGGCTGTGACCCTTTTCTAGAAGTTTTCCTAATTCCCTTTTCAATTAGGTGTTCTAAATATTTCACTTCTTTCTGACAGTACTGTAATTTCGCTTGGGACACTTTATGCTCATTCTTCCCTAAGTGATTCAGTTATGTAATAGTATTATACTTGCATGCCTCTCTTGTCTTTGCCGCAAGAAACAGATCATCAATGTACTGTACCAACGTCAATTGGAAAGGCATTTCCAATGACTCCAGGTTCTTTTTCACGATCTGGTTGAAAATGGATGGTGACTCTGAAAACCCTTGTAGAATTCTACACCAACAGTAGACCCGATCCAACAATTTAAAATAGAAGAGAAATTGGCTATCCTCATAAAGAGGTACAGAAAACAATGCTTGTGACAGGTCTATTATTGAGAACCATTTAGCATCGCATGGGATCTGAAACCAAATCACGGCTGAATTGGGCACCACGGGGCAACACTTAGGGCCAGAAGTAGCAAAGGGTTTTTCCCATTCTGTGTCAATGGGAAAATGTGTTCGTACATATGGCCCTAATCACAATATCATTTACTTTTCACAAATCCTGAACAATTCAGAATTTCCAACATGGCTTTCGCAATTCCATTATTGGTGAATGAAACAGGGTGCTCAACACTTCCTTTAAAAAACCTTGGTTTATAAATTCTGCAATTATGGGTGCAATCCCTTAAATCATCTCTTGTGTCTTGTGGTATTGAGGAATTTGGGGGAAAACTGCATTTGGTTTGACTGGGACCTGCTCTGGCTCAACTCCTTTGATTAGACAAATGTCTTTTCCAGTAAAATCCCACACTTTCATTCAAACTGTTCCCTGTAAGTCAGAAGGAAGATCTCTCACTATGAAAACTGGAAAGAAACTGCTCAAAGGGTACTCCTCATTCAATATGTCACAATCTGTTTTCGGGGACAAGTCATCTTCATCATCATTGTTTGTCTGAATGGCAATTCCATCATTTGAGCAAGTTATTGAGCATCTTGTTTTGTATAACAACTCCCTTCCCAGTGAGGATACCGGACTCGAGTTGCAAACTACGAATTTGTGTAATTCTTGAAAATTGCCAATGTTAACCTAAACAGGTTCTGTAATTGGGTTGGTCAAATACTGGTTTGCGACTCCTACAGTCTGGACTGTGTTCCCTGACAGGGGCAGGTTTCGAACTTCTTCAGTTCGCACTGTAGAGCGTGTAGCTCCTGTGTCGACTAAAAATGAGACTTTGTGACCCATTACTTTTCCCCTCACATATGGACCTTTCTGATCTACTTCTAATGAAGCTGCTAACGCACATTCTTTTTGATCCGAGCTCTCACTCACCCGGTCATCATTCGTTTCATCCTCACTGTGTAATGGGAATTGGTGTACTGTGTTATTACTTTGATCAGACCTTTGACCTGTGACCTGCTGAGGAAGTTTCACTTGCTGCTGCTCCATTGGGGCTTGAGGTATTTGAATTTGATGTCTAAGTACCATTTGAACTTGAGGTTGCATTTGCTGCAACTGAGGCATCTGCAAACATGGCATCTGAATTTGTTGCATGGGCTGGAAAACTTGATTTGCATTGCTTTGAAAATTTGGATTGTGACCTCTTATTCTCGGTCCTCTCATATTTGAGAAAGAATTGATTTTGTTATTTTGAGGAACAACACCTTCCTGTCATAACATTGAACAATCCCTTTTCCAATGTCCGAGGCCTCTTCAAGTGTGACATGGCAACATTCTCTTCATTCCTTGCACACCGTTCTGAACAACCACAGTATTCAAATCAGGACTACAGTTCACTTTTCCAATTCCACCACAACCTCTACCTTTCTCCTGGTTCTGCAACCTCATATCTCCCTGCTGCTGCTGTTGTGAAAAACTTCCCTGCATTCCTGTTTTTGCCACTTTAATCTGCATCACCATTGCCTTTTCTTTCAACTTTCTCTGCTTCAACTCAATCTCGTCACTACAGTAATTTCCATACAGCAATACTTCATCAATCGGCTTGCTTGCCAACAAATCAAATGACTCTTAATCATCTGGCTAATTTCAGGTCTCAATCCTTCAACAAATCTAAACAAAAAATGAGTCATGTCTTTCGGCTCAATCGTTTCTGTGCCACTGTGATGTTTGAACGCTTGTAAATATCTCTCATAGTATGCATGTATGGACTCCTTTGCTTCCTGAGCCATCCTGTCTATTCTCTGCCAATCAATGTTATTGGGCGAGATTCTCATTTAAAAAAATGCAATCACCTTGTAGTATTATTTCATTACATCAGGAGATGGTGCACCTATTACTGGATCTCTCTGAGGTTCTCTTGTTGGCCAATCTACACTCCTTTTGAATTCGATCCATAAATCTGTCGGAACCACTATTTCCAACATGGTGTTGAAATCCTCCCATAGACATTTTGCAAGTTTCACAAACCTATCTGTTTGCTGGTACCACTCTACTGACTTCTCCCTCAACCTGGCATAGTCATTTGTAAATGACAAAATGTCACTTCTGCTCCAAAGGACATGGACAAAACTCCCTCCAGGAATCTCCCGCATTGATAAGAGTTTCACTGGATCATCAACCTGCTGCACATTTGCAGTAAGATTCACAGAATCCCTTTTCTTCTTGTCTCTTTTTTTCACCCATCTGCCTCCCCATTTATCCAATGCTCCCCATGGTTGCATGCTCTAAAGTAATTCCCTAACGAGAATTTTCATTCCTGGGACTCTCATGTTCTCAAAAGCCTTTGAGTCAAAATCTAATATGTAACTCCTCTTCAAGTTCTTTGTCTTCTCAATTTCTACGTCATATTTCTCTGCTAGGTCTGCTAATTTCTGATGCACTATTCCTACTTTGTTGGTAATCAGATTGCACAAATTTGTAACTTGTCTTCTCCGAAAGTGTCAATCCTGTCCAACCTCATTGTTTCCTCAATTAGGTCTTCTGCCTCTAGTTTAAGCCTGGTCAAATTCAGGGCACTTCCTCCGCTGGAATGTCCTTGGATGCTACTCAGTTTCTCTATCCATTTGGTTAACTGCTGAGCTGTCAAACCTTGTAATGTAACGTTGTTATGACTCACACCTGGCACTTGCTGTAATGTTAGGCTCGGGGTTTCTGGTGTCACCATGACTGGATTAGGACATGTCTCAAATCTCCCTTGTCTATTTAGAGGAGTTCTAAAAGAACCAAAATCAATTAATGGGCCTTTTCCAGCAAATGTCAGTCTCATGGGGGTCATCATTCTTGCACGTTCTTTAAATCTCTCCCTCCTTATGCTTGGGTTCAGGATTTTTTGTTCACTGCTCTTATTGTTTCCCTTGGCACACAACAGTATGACTGGACCTATGGAAACTGGTACTGACACTGCATCTGGAATTGGTCAGACATTTGAGTCTCTTGGGTACATTACTCCCGTATTCTGACTTATCAATGCAGACATTTCTGTCTGTGATCCTACTATGGGAGTGTGTCGGGATCGTCTGTGTCTGTATTAGGGAAATGAGATTCAGGATAGACTCTATTTGAATCAAAGTTGGTTTCTGGCAAACTCGTCCTGTTGGCACTGTTAGGTTTGTTGCAGTATCTTCAATAGGTACATCTGGATACATTCTGGGTATCTCCATCTGCGGGATAGGCTTTTGAACCGCTGAAGTAGCTGGGATATTATGACTAACCTGAATCTAGCTCTGTGTAGAGTCAATTGGTATCGAGCTGTAGGATCTACACTGGTACTTGAGCTTCTCTCATTTGCTGCATATGTTGGGGGACGATTTCTCAGTAACTGTAAAATAAACTCATCATCATCTGACTCTTCATTGTGTATGAAAGACTTCTTAGACTCTGTGGATTTGTGCTCTCTGTCATCTGAAGGATATGAATCCCTCTTCTTAGTACTCTTTTTAGCCTCATTCCCGCTCTCTTGGGTAATTGCTGGAAACAACTTAATTCCCTGCAAAGTGTAAGTCCTACAAAAATTTTGCTCACTTTCCCATCAAGCCTCTACTAGAGTCTTCTCAGCTTTTCTCATTCTTCTCTCAAATTTCAGTTGCTGTTGCAATCTAGCCACCAGATCCCAAATTGCTAATGCTTCAAAGTGTTCCAGTCTCAGAGGAGGTTTTAGATCATACACTACTCTCCTCAAATTCTCTAAAATCCTCCAATTAAATATTCCATTGGCAGGGAACGCTAAGCTCCCATCTCTCTCTGTTTCTTTGCACAACTGTTTCTTTCAAAGGCATGGTGCAGCACCCTGTTCTTCAAATAGAATACAGGTGGGTGTACCTTCTGTTGGTGTAATTTCCCCTATTCTAGTTGGAATGAATGTATCTACCCTTAGGGCACTCTTTAAAGCTTTGAAAATGTTTAACTTTGGTAATTTATGCTACTTTCAATCAAATCTGGAAGTGACTTTCAATCCCAAAATCCTTTTCGCCGACCTTCTCAACCAATCACACGATTGTCCACCAATCCGTTTGCAACCCTACTCACTAACCAACCTATTGTACCGCAGCTCCAATTACTTCACACTCACATATACTGCTGCTGACAAAGTCTTTCGGCTTGCACTCCTCAACTCAAATTCACGCAAAACTAAATGCACATATTGCAAGCACAAAAAAAAAAATCAAAACCCAATTTGTCTGTTTACTACAGGTAGGGTAACACCGTCGCTTCAGAAACCTTACTGATTTTTTACTGCGGCATTGCACCCTAACAGATACACCTTCTATCTCAGTTTCCCTGACTCGCAAGCAAAATTTGATCACCAAATTTCATTCTCAGTTGATCATTGGGTCTGTCCTGGTGCACATAGGACACACACTCTCGACTTGTCAATCACGCCCGATTGACCTTCTAAACAGACAAATTGCAACGTAACCTCAGGGTCTCATATTCCTATTCAATACTTCGTAGTCTTATGTCTGTATTCCAACAACCACATGGGCAATTTTTTAGCACAAAGCATCACACAGATGTGAAGTTTGACGACTTCCCTACTCCCACACTTTGGAGTTCGCAAACTCCTTCAACAACTTCATTTGGAGTACACAAACTCCCTAAACCCTCACAAATATCACAATTCAGAGACATAGGTGGTCATTATGACACTGGCGGTGACTGTTAAAGTGGCGGTAATAACACTAACATTCTGGTGGTAAATACCGCTAAATTAAGACCATGGCAGTGATAACTCTCATAGACAGCCAATGTACAACACCATCTGCCAGGGCGTTAACACCACTCATCACGGCGGTAGCCATCAACAGCCATACGAAAGACAAGGTACCGCCCACCATATCATGACACTGCCAACCGCCACAATTTCCGGGGCGGTACCAACACCATCAAAAGCCTGGTAGAAACCCAACACAGAAGACCAAAGACTCACCATCAGAGACACAGAGAATATCAAGGCCGACATGGAATTGGAACTGCAAGTCTTCACAATGCTTTTCTACGCCATGCTCCACCTGGAACACCAATGCCAATGAAGACGACGACGGTGAGTACAGCCACCTAGCACACAAGGGGGGGAGGGAGTGTAGGGGGCTGGACTGGTTTGTAGTGGGTACCTTGGGTACTTACACCTTATACCTGGTCCAGTTATCCCTTATTAGTGAAATGTAGGAGTGTTCTAGTAGATTATGCTGATAGAGGTAGCTATAGCAGAGCAGCTTAGGTTGAACTAGGAGACATGCAAAGCTCATGCTATACCACTTATAGTTACACAATACTAATACACAAGTAAAGAAAATACTCAGTGTTACCAAAAAAAAAGGTATTTATTTGGGTGACACAGTACCAAAAATATCTTAGAGGCAATACTTCTACTGGAGGTAAGTATTATACACAATATATACACTAGACACCAAAATTAGACAAGTAAATAGTCATAGAACAATGCAAACAATAGGAAATGCTATAGAATGCATTGGGAGAAAATGGGTCTGGGGCAACACAAACCATATATTAAGAAAGTAGAATGTGAATCACAAATTCCTCCCTAGAGAAGTGTAATGTGTGCATAATCGCTGGGAGATTCAAAATACAGTAAAATTAAGTAAATTACCCCACCCCAGAGCCCAGAAAAGCAGGAGTAAAGTACTGCAAGTTTCCTTAGGACACACTACACTTCCTTTTGGGGATTTTGCAGCAGCCAACCAAGTCTGCAAAACAACTGCTGGATTATTGGACCTGAAGACCTGCAAAGGAAGGGGACCAAGTCCAGAAGTCGAAAGAAGTTCCAGGAAGGACTGGAGCCCCTGCCAACCCAGAAGAGGGTGCAAAAGAAGAGTCCCCGGTTAGTTGAAGACTGTAGAAATGCACTCTAGGAAGATGCCAGCGGGTTCCTGCATGATGCAAAAAATGTTCCACGGCACGAAGATCATTGCAGATGAGATTTAGGTGGTCATTACAACCCTGGTGGACGGTGTTAAAGTGGCGGTAAAAGTTTTGCAATTAAGACCGTGGTGGAAACCGCCAACAAAGACAGCCACTTTAACACTCCGACCGCCACGGCGGTACAAACAAAGGTAAAACGCTCACCTCTACACACTCCACAAGGAACGAGGACACCATGGACCCGGAACTCCAAATCCTACCCGCAATAGTCTTCCTGCTCCTGTACCAGGAGCACGAACGCCGGCGGCGAAGACCACGGTGAGTACTGCACCTATGACACAGGGGAGGGGGAGGCAAAAAACAGGGACACACACTCGCAAGACCTCCAACCCCACCCTCACCCACTACAACACACACACTAATACATATCTATACATTATAGTTACACCCCCCAACCCCTCCGGAAGAATGCAAAGACAAAAGGAAATGAGTGTAACCATTGTAATATATTAAAATGCAGTACGCAAAAATATACATATATACACTATTAACAAAATATACACCTAGAATAGTAGTCCAGGTATTGCACCATTTATAGTCCGTGGACCACTGGGCCCAAAATGCATAGGCAAGGCCCACACACAATACCAGATCAAAACAGAGAGAACACTGCAGGGGCATCAGGTAGAAATACAACAGGCACCTCAGGGGGAAGGGAAGGGGGGGAACCTCAGCCGGATGAGTGCACGATGCCAGATCCACGAGGGGGCTCAATGCCCACTGTTCAATCCTGGGGAGTGCAAAACCACAGTCTCTCAAGTCTCTACAGTGGGTGGTTTGCCCACTGTGCAATCCTGGGGAGTGCAAAGGCACAGTCTCTCAAGTCTCTACAGTGGGTGGTTTGCCCACTGTTCAATCCTGGGGAGTGCAAAGCCGCAGTCTCTCAAGTCTCTACAGTGGGTGGATTGCCCACTGTGCAATCCAGGGGGGGCAAAGCCACAGTCTCTCAAGTCTCTACAGTGGGTGTTTGTCCACTGTTCAATCCTGGGGAGTGCAAAGCCACAGTCTCTCAAGTGGATAACAGTCTCTACTGGTTCTGGAGGGGGACTGGAGCCCAGAGTGCTTCATCCTGTGAAGGACAGAGGTAGTGGATGTATCTCTCCACTGGTTCTGGAGGGGGACTGGTGCCCAGAGTGCTTCATCCTGTGAAGGACAGAGGTAGTGGATGGATCTCTCCACTGGTTCTGGAGGGGGACTGGTGCCCAGAGTGCATCAATCACCCCGTGACGGTCCCAGTTGCTTCAGTGCCCCTGCCGCTCATGGGCTTGCGGTGCTTGATTTGGTGGTACCCTGTTCAGCTGTGCTTGATTTGGCGGTGCCCTGTTCAGCGGTGCTTGAGTTGGCGGTGCCCTGTTCCGCGGTGCTTGAGTTGGCGGTGCCCTGTTCAGCGTTGCTTGCCCTGTTCAGCGGTGCTTGAGTTGGCGGTGCCCTGTTCAGCGGTGCTTGCCCTGTTCAGTTGTACTTGATTTGGCAGTGCCCTGTTCAGCGGTGCTTGATTTGTCGGTGCCCTGTTCAGCGGTGCTTGAGTTGGCGCTGCCCTGTTCAGCGGTGCTTTCCCTGTTCAGCCGTGCTTGAGTTGGCGGTCCTTCATGGCCCAGCAGGTCTTGTGCTGGCAGTCCTTCATGGCCAGCGGGTCTTGTGCTGGTGGTCCTTCATGGCCCAGCTGGGCTGGGGCTGGCGGTCCTTGATGGCCCATCTGGGCTGGGGCTGGCGGTAGCCTCCTGGGCAGTGGGGATGGGGCTGGCAGGGCCCTCCTGGGGAGCTGGACTGGGGCTGGCAGTGGCCTCCTGGGCAGCTGGGCTGGGGCTGGCGGTGGCCTCCTGGGCAGCGGGGATGGGGCTGGCGGGGCCCTCCTGGGCAGCTGGGATGATGGCGGGCTCTCCGCCGTGCTGCTCTTCCCAGACTTGCCGAGCTTCTTGTGGCCCTTCCCCCCCTTGGGAGGTGTCACAGCTGAGTCCACACTCCCACCGGGACCCCTGGGAGCGGCTTGGGTGGCTGGAGTCTTCCCCCTCTCCCGCTGGGCACTGGCCAACTTCAGATGCTTCACAGGGGGCGGACTGGCTGTGCTGTGGCTCGGTGCCACACTGGCTGTCCTGGTGGCTGGTGCACTCCACATACCTGTGGCTACAGGCACCACTGGTCTAGGAGATGTTGTGGCTGAGGTGCTAGTTCGGGACCTATGAGATGGATGGGGTGGGGGAGGTGTGGGAAAAAGGTCGAGGCTGGACACGAAAAGTTTTTTGGACACACTGGGACGGGTAGCTGGAGGGGGTTTGGGAGTGGAGGAAGAGGTGGTTGTAGTAGGAGGTGTACGTTTGGTGACTTTGGGTGCAGGTGCATGCGCTGGAGGCTGTTGTGAGGTGGATGGCTGTTGGGTGGGTGTGTGCCTGCGTTTGTGTATCTTGGGAGGGGGCATCACATACACACTGGGAGAGGACACAGGAGACGTGTGAATGGTAGTGGGGGTGGTGACTGCATGTGAGCGTGGTGTGCTGGTGGGTGTGCTGGTGAGGGACGTAGTGGCTGTAGAGGTAGTGCATGCAGGTGTGTGTGTAGACGAGACTGGGAGGGAGGAGGGAGACGACGAGGAGGGGGACACAGTGGAGGCAGTGGATGTTGGTGTGTCTGCATGTGTGTGATGCTTGCGTGAGTGCCTGTGGGATGTGTGGTGCCTATGTTTGCCTGAGCTTCCCTTGTGTGGTGAGGTGTGTGCAGGCTGGTCTGATGGTGTGCTTGGGATAGGCAGAGGTACAGGGGATTGGGTCTGGGTGGAGGAAGTTGGAGGGGGGAGGCTAGACACAGGGACAATGGCTGCCATCAGTGCTGAGGCCAGAGTTTGAAAGGCTCGGTGAAGGGCCGCCTGACCAGAATGAATGCCATCCAGGAATGCATTAGTTTGTTGCAACTGCCTTTCTACACCCTGGATGGCATTCAAAATGGTAGACTGCCCAACAGTGAGTGACCTGAGGAGGTCAATGGGCTCCTCACTGAGGGCAGCAGGGGTGACTGGGGCAGGGCCTGAGGTGCCTTGGGTGAAGGTGATGCCCACCCTCCTGGGTGAGCGGGCACGGGGCGAAGGCTGAGGGGCTGCTGGGAGGGCGGTGCTGGTAGGGGGGGTGGCGGCTGTACCTGTAGATGCGGGGTGCACATACGTTGCCACCACCACAAGGGAGCTCCCATCAGAGGACGAGTCCGTGTCGCTGGTCTCAGCTCCTGTCCCCGTCGTGGTGCTCCCCTCGCCCTCCGTCCCACTGGTGAATTCTGAGTCCGTAGTGTGGCCCTCCATGGCCATGTGGGATGCAGCTCCCTCGTGCTCCGGTGCCACTGCTCCTCCGCTTGATGATGCTAATGCACAAAAGAATAGGGAAACCACAAAAAGGGGGGGGGGAACAGAATAAAGACATGTTGAGTGCATGGATTACCGCAACCATTGGCGGACAAGACAGACACAGAAGCCCCCTGCACTACGCCGTGCTCTTGGGCTCTATAGTGCAATTCCTGGGAAATGGCCTACAAGGCTATGGACGACATCTGCACACATAGATGACACAGGGGCATGAATAGCTGTACTTGGCACTCTACAGAGGTGGGGTGGGGGGCCACAGGGCCATGCCTTACGGAGGGGCCTAGCCTACGGAACTCACCCTGGACTTGGGAAACCCACAGCCCTCCTCCCCCACCCAGACAACTCCACTGCGCGCAAAGTCTGCTGAATAAGAGTGTACGCACCCCCTTGTGTCTGCTGTGATGCCCTCAAGCGCCCATCCAACTCCGGGTAGGCCACCGCCAGGATCCTGAACATCAGGGGGGTCATGGTTCGACGGGGACCTCTCCCACGTTGGGAGGCCATCCCCAGCTGAGCCTCTGCTGTCTTCTTCCTCCAGCGGCGAATGTCCTCCCACCTTTTCAGGCAGTGGGTGCTCCATCTGTAGTAGACCCCCAGGGTCCGGACGCCCTTGGCGATGGCACGCCATATATCTTTCTTCTGGTGGGCGCTGACCTACATGAAATGTACAGGGGAAGAAGAGAAGTCATTACCAACTTTACTGTCAAAGTGAGTGGCCCCTATCCCTACCCTTGCCATGTGGCACATGCACCCACCGTCTTTCATGCATGCAGAACTCTGCCCCCTTCCTTCTTACATCCAGCCCTCTCCACACAGGCATAGCCCATACATCATGCTCCCTGTGTACTTACCTGTTTGTCTGGAGGACCGTAGAGTAGCGTGTACTGGGGGAGGACCCCATTGACGAGCTTCTCCAACTCCTCCGATGGGAAGGCAGGGGCCCTTTCCCCAGACGCACGAGCCATTGTCTCTTCCAGACCGAGGTCACAGCAGCACTTGCAGTGTAGGTCTTCTTCTGTCGAATATCAGGTATCGAGTGATTGAACAGATAGAAAATGGCGGTCACGTCCACGGCGGTCATGTCCGTGGCGGTGCGTACCATCACCGCCGGCGTACATCGTCATTGGATCCTGGGACCCATAGGGTCCAATGTTAACCAATGCAGCATTGTGCCGCGGTCTCCGACCACCTACTGCGACGGTGTACAAAGCCAGCGCAGTTACCTCACATACCATTGTCCCACTTTAGAAGTCAGGCAGCCGCCATTTCAGGGGCCCACATGGCCTCATTTCCAACTGCGTCACACATACCTAGGCTTAGTCTCAACACACATACAGGCCACCTATTGTGTATGATTGGTGTTCTGGGTAAACTGTGGGTACGTACCTCTGAGTTGTTTGACTCTGTGGTCGCTGTTGTCCTTCATAGGGACCGCCCGCTGGGACATGTGAGGAGATGGCAGAATCCTCTGGTGTACCGACCGCTGGTGGACCTGTCGACAATGGAGGAAAGGAATTTGATCATCACCTACAGGTTTGACCATGCCACAATCCAGGAACTGTGTACCCAGTTGGAGCCAGACCTGATGTCAGCAATCGCCATCCCACAGGAATCCCCCCTCAAGTGCAGGTGCTATCAGTGCTCCATTTCCTTGCAAGTGGGTCTTTTCAAACAACTGTGGCCATGGCATCAGGGATGTCCCAGCCTCTGTTTTCCAACGTGTTGCCCTGCTGAAACACATGCGGAGCTACATCGTTTTCCCTCAGGTGGAGGATTTGCCTACAGTGAAAGGTGACTTCTATGCCCTTGGACATATCCCCAACATCATAGGTGCCATTGATGGGACCCATGTGGCTTTGGTCCCCCCCCCCACAGGAGTGAACAGGTGTACAGAAAACGGAAGAGTTATCATTCCATGATTGTACAGATGGTATGTTTGGCAGACCAGTACATCTCCCATGTGAATGCCATGTTCCCTGGCTAAGTGCATGACGCCTACATCCTGGGGAATAGCAGCATCCCTTATGTGATGGGTCAACTCCAGAGGCACCGTGTGTGGCTATTAGGTGAGCCCCTGGAAGCAAGACAGTGGGAATGGTTGTCTGGGGTTATCCCTGCAGGTTAGTGTGTGTCTAACAGTTGTCCATCGCCATTTGCAGGTGACTCTGGGTACCCCAACCTGTCATGGCTACTGACCCCAGTGAGGAATCCCAGGACCAGGGCAGAGGAACGGTACAATGAGGCCCATGGGCGAACTAGGAGGGTGATCGAGCGGACCTTCGGCCTCCTGAAGGCCAGGTTCAGGTGCCTGCATATGACAGGTGGATCCCTATTCTACTCACCAAAGAAGGTGTGCCAGATCATCGTGGCCTGCTGTATGCTTCACAACTTGGCTTTGCGACGACAGGTGCCTTTTCTGCAGGAGGATGGTCCAGATGGCGGTGTTGTGGCAGCTGTGGAGCCTGTGGACAGTGATGAGGATGAAGCAGAGGAAGAAGACATGCAGAACAGGGACTCAGTGATCCAGCAATATTTCCAGTGAAACACAGGTGAGAATACATTCCTGCCTACTACATGTACTTTTACACTACTACCTTTCTACTGTCTGTCGTTTTCACCCAGTGTATGGTCACTGAGTTGTCACTTTCCCTTACGGTTTCACAGATGTGGGTCCCACTGTGTGTCATCTGCTTTGTTTCGTCATGAACTAGAGCTGTGCGACATAGGTATGTTGACATTACTATTTCAAGAACATTTTGTCACTGTAATTGCAAATACACTATTTTGAAATCACAGACAGACTCCAGATCATTTTGTGCTTTAGGTGTGTTTATTTAAATGCAAAATATTGGAGGGGGAAGTTAAATGGTGAGGGGTGATGGCGGAGGAGTGTCCATGGCAGAGTCCAGTCTATTAGTCTTACAGGTGCATTGCCCATATGGGCATAGGAAGTGGAGCTGAGGCAGTTTAATTATGGACAGGGTGACAAAGTGAGACAGTAGGATGACAATCAGGGTGGTCTCATTTCTTGGCGGGGGTCTTGGCATCGTGCTCTGTCTTGTTCCTGGATCTCAGGGACCGTTTGCGGGGTGGTTCTCCGTCTGCAGGGGGTGGGGTGCTGGTGTGGTGGTCCTCTGGCGGGGCATCCTGTCCAATAGCGCCGGCGGAGGTGGTGGGCAGTTCATCGTCCATGCTAGTGTCAGGGGCCCCTTGGAGTGCCACAGTGTCCCTCCTGGTGTTAAGTATTTCCTTCAGCACCCCTACGATGGTGCCCAGGGAGGAGCTGATGTTTCTGAGTTAAACCCTGACGCCCATATACTGTTCCTCCTGCATGCGCTCGGTCTCCTGAAACTTGGCTAGTACATTTGCCATAGTCTCCTGGGAGTGGTGGTATGCTCCCATGATGGAGGAGAGGGCCTCGTGGAGAGTGGGTTCCCTTGGCCTGTCCGCCCCCTGTCGCACGGCAGCCCTCCCAGTTCCCCTGTGTTCCTGGGCCTCCGTCCCCTGGACCATGTGCCCACTGCCACTGACCCCAGGTCCCTGTTGTTGTTGTGGTGGTGGGTTATCCTGGGTTCCCTGTAGCGGTGGACACACAGCTGATTGACGTGTCCTGGGGACAGAGGAATGGGCCAGCTGGGTGGGTGCTGTGCTGGTGTTTCCAGAGGGGGGACGGTCTGTGGTGGCCTGTGCCTGTGTGAGGGGAACCAACTGTCCTGAGGCCCCCGATGGTCCGGGCTGGTCATCTCGATCCAGTTGGACAAAGGTGCTGTCATCACTGTGGGCCTCTTCTGTGGGTGGAGTGGACATGTCTGGACCCTCCTGTCTTGTGACGTTGGGTAGTGGTCCTGCAGGGGTGTAAAGGCATGATTATTGCATCTGTGTGTGGCTTGGTGTGCAATGGGTGGGTGACCGTGTACCCCAGTGCTGGCATTCCTGTGTGGGTCCTTGTGTGATGGTGGTTTAGGGGGGTGTATGGGTATGTGCAGTGGGCATGCTTTTGTGATGGGTGTCCATGCTTTGTTGTTGCATGCAGGGCTTGGTGTTGGGATGTTTGGTTTGTGATATTGGTGCATTTGTGAGGAGTTGGAGTGATAGGGGTGAGGGCGAGGGTGGGGGTATGTAATAGCATGCAGGTAGGGTGGGGGATGTAATAGTTATGATTTGACTTACCAGAGTCCATACCGCCACCAACTCTTGCGAGGCCCTCAGGATGCAGAATCGCCCAGACCTGCTCCTCCCATGTTGTTAGTTGTGGGTGAGGAGGTGGGGGTCCGCCGCCAGTCCGCTGAACCGCCTGGTGGTGTCTTGAGACCACGGAACGCACCTTCCCCCGTAGGTCGTTCCACCTTTTCCTATGTCCTCCCGATTTCTTGGGTGTTGTCCCACTGCGTTGACCCTGTCCACTATTCTTCGCCATAGCTCCATCTTCCTTGCAATTGAGATGTGCTGCACCTGTGATCCAAATAGCTGTGGCTCTACCCGGACGATTTCCTCCACCATGACCCTGAGCTCCTCCTCCGAGAACCTGGGCTGTCTTTGCCGTGCCATGGGGTGGTGTGGGTGATGTGCGGGGTGGTGTGTGTGGTGATAAGTGTGGTGATATGTAGTGGTGTGTTGTGTGAGATGCGTGGAAGTTGTGTGGGTGATGGTGTTATGTGCCTGTTTATGCTGTTGTACTTGCTGGTGGTGTTTCTCTCTGTGCTTCGTTCTTGATTTTTGGTCGTAGGGGTTTGTGAGTGATGTGGGTGTGTGTTTTATATTGTATTGGGTGTGTGGGAGTGGTGTGTATATGTGTATCAGGTGTGTGTATTTAGAATTGTCCAATGTGGCTGTGTTTTGGAGATGTGTGTGTATTTTGAGCGCAGCGGTGTGTACCGCCAATGGAATACTGCGGTTGAAAGACCGCCATGTGGATTCGTGTGTCGTGATAGTGCGGGCGTATTTCTGTTTGCGTGACGGTGTCGGTTTTGTTTTTGCCAGTTTATCACTGACCTTTGGTGTGGCGGACTTGTGTGGGTGTCTGAATTTTGGCGGGTTCCGAGATGTGGGTCATAATAGCTGTGGCGGAATTCCACAGCCGCGGCGGTGTGTTGGCGGCCTTCTGCACGGCGGTAAGCGGCTTTTAACGCCAATGTTGTAATGACCCCCATAATGTTGGAAGGCACCAACTTGCCTTGGCTACGACAAAAGTGCATTGTGCATAAAAATGGCGCTGGGTGGACCCAGGAGGGACCTGGGGCCTCAACTCTGTGTGAGGAGAAAGAGAGGGCTCTCAGCACTTTAGAGAGCCCTCAGGATACCAGCCAGCACCCCCAGGATCTGCAGGATCTGGGTTCAAAAGAGGTACAAAACACGGTTACTGCAGCACAACAAAAGAAGGTCCCAGGCCAGCGAAGAACAACTCAGCGAGTTGTGCATCACAGGATGGAGTGCTGGGGACCTGTGCCAGGTGTGCATGAAGGAATTTTGCAAAGAGTGTACAGAGGCCTCAGGAGGCAAAGAAGACGCAGTACACAGGGGTACCGCTGCTCTCGGGAAGGCAAGGTCTTACCTCTTCTAAATTGCATCAGCAGGACCTTAGGACAGTCTATGTTGATGATGTTCATCCTCTGTGTCCTTAGGAGCACGCTCGTTGCTGTGAGAGGAGTCCCAGGGTACCAGTTGCTGCCTTGGAGGGTGCCTGCTCAGAGCAGGGGAGTGACTCTGTCACTCCACAGGAGATTTATTTGGTCCTTCTGGTGCAGGATGAAGACAGGGAGTCCCCAGCGCATGCACACCATGGAAACTGTTGCAGTTGCTGACTTGGAGCTGAGGTTGCTGAAAAAAAGTGTCTCTTGTAGACACTTTGTTGCAGTTACAGCGTTTCTTGGAGCAGGCTGCTGTTGATCCGAGGACAGAAGAGTCTGAAGTTGTTGCAGAGGATTCCTGAAGGAAACTTGCAAGCAGAATCTGAACAGAACCCTCAAGAGAGACCCTAAATAGCCCTGAGAGGGGGATTGGCTACCTTATCAGGTACGGACCTATCAGGAGGAGTATCTGATGTCACCTGCTGGCATTGGCAACTCAGAGCCCTACAGAGTGCCCCCCCACCTTGCAAAGCAAGACGGCTGAAGTCTGGGACACACTGGAGTAGCTCTGGGCACCAGCCCTGGGGTGGTGATGGACAGGGGAGTGGTCACTCCCCTTTCCTTTGTCCACTTTCCGGCCAGAGCAGGGGAGAAGGGGTCCCTGAACCGGTGTAGACTGGTTTATATAAGGAGGGCACCATCTGTGCCCTTTAAAGCATTTCCAGAGGCGGGGGAAGGCTACCCCTCTCCAGCCTGTAACACCTATTTCCAAAGGGAGAGTGTGTATCACCCTGCTCTCAGAGAAAATGCTTCGTTTTGAACTCCTTGGACTGGGCTGCCTAGACCGCATGAGAGCAGAACCCTGTCTGTGAGGTGGCAGCAGTGGTAACTGCAGTGCAAGCCTAAGAGAGCTTGTTTAGCAGTACTGGGGGTCCATGGCGGAACCCCCCGGATGCATGGAATTGGCTCCCCAATACCAGATTTGGAATGGGGGGACAATTCCATGATCTTAGACATGTTACATGGCCATATTCGTAGTCTCCACTGTGAAGCTACATGTGGGTATTGACCTATACGTAGTGCACACATGTAATTGCGTCCCCATACTCACAAACTCCGGGGATATGGCCCTGAACAATGTGAGGGGACCTTTGCTAGTGCAAGGGTGTCCTCACACTTAGTCACTTTGCACCTAACCTTCAACAAGTGAAGGTTAGACAATTAGGTGACTTATAAGGTACTTAAGTGCAGTGAAAATGGCTGTGAATTAGTGTGTGTACTATTTCACGCAGGCTTCAATGGCAGTCCTGTGTATGGGGTTGTCTGAGCTCCCTATGGGTGGCAAAAGAAATGCTGCAGCCCATATGGATCTCCTGGAACCCCAATGCCCTGGGTACCTAGGTACCATATACTAGGGGTCCAACATGACAATTGAAATTGGTAAATTAAGTCACTGGCCTACAGTGACAAATTTAAAAGCAGAGAGAGCATATGCACTGAGGTTCTGGTTAGCAGAGCCTCAGTGACACAGTTAGGCGCTAAACAGGCATACACATCAGGCCACAAACAATGAGCACTGGGGTCCTGGCTAGCAGGGTCCCAGTAAGACAGGCAAAAACATACTGACATATAGGTTTTTATCTATGAGCACTGGGGTCCTGGCTAGCAGGATCCCAGTGACACAGTAAAAATACACTGACACACACTCACCGACAGGCCAAAAGTGGGGGTAGCCATGCTAGAAAGAGGCTACTTTCCTACAGGGAGGAAAAGGAGAGCGACACACACACACACACACGCACAACACACACCATTCACACACACTCCATACACGCAACCAGCTGCAGATGAAAAGTAATCTTATAGGACACACCTCATAATAATGTAAGGACAACAGTGAGGCAGAATTGAAAATGTATTCGCATGCCAACAACCACCATAAGTCCAAAGTACAAAAGGCCCACATGACCACAGGGCACCGTCCAAGCCCCAACTTGATCCTGACATTCTCTGCACCAATCTGTGCAGGGGCAACATGTTGGAAGTGTGCACGCACCTCAGGGAGATTGGGGTGGGGGGCACCTCAGTTGAAGTGGGGAACTCACCCACTGGTTCTGGAGGGGGCTCCATGCTCATTTCCCAAGGCTGGGGAGTGCAAGGTCACAGTCTCTGAGGTGGGGAACTCACCCACTGCTTCTGGAGGGGGCTCCATTCCCAATTCCCAAAGTGGGAACTCACCCACTGCTTCTGGAGGGGGCTCCAAGCCCATTTCCCAATGCTGGGGAGTGCAAGGTCACAGTCTCTGAGGTGGGGAACTTGCCCACTGCTTCTGGAGGGGGCTCCTTGTACAACAGTCCCTGGAGGGTGGCCTACATGCCCTTTGCTGGAGGTGAGGGCTGCATAGTCTCTGCTAGGGGAGTGTGTCTCCTGGGCAGCCTCTGCTGGAGAAGAGGGCTGCTGTATCTCTGCTGGGGGAGGTATCCCCTGGGCAGCCTCTGCTGGAGGTGAGTGCTGGATTGTCTCTGCAGGTGGGGTGTCCCCTGCAGTCTATGCTGGAGGTGAGGGCTGCATTGTCTCTGCTGAGGGAGGTGCCCCCTGGGCAGGCTCTGCTGGAGGTGAGGGCTGCATTGTCTCTGCGTGGGGAAGTGTCCCCTGGGCAGCCTCTGCTGGAGGTGAGGGCTGCTGCATCACAGCTGGAGGCGAGGGCTTGTTGCTTTTCATTGGTGGTTGAGCAGGAACCTCTCCTGTCATTGGTGGTTGAGTGGGAACCACTGCTGTCATTGGTGGTTGAGTGGAAACCTCTCCTGTCATTAGTGGTTGAGTGAGAGCCGCTCCTGTCATTGGTGGTTGAGTGGGAACCTTTCCCTTCCTGGCTGGTGGAGTACGATCCTTCCCTTTCCTGGCTGGCGGAGTGGGATCCTTACCTTTCCTGGCTAGTGGAGTGAGATCCTTCACTTTCTTGCCTCCACGACTAGGAGGTGCCTCCACTGTCCCCGTGGACTGTTTGGCTGAGGTACTGGGCTGGGTCATTGGGACCCTGTTCTTACGGGCATGATGGGGGGTGGAGAGGGAGGGAAGAGGTCAAGTTGAGCAAGGAAAAGCTTCTTAGGGACGGTGGGGTGGGATGAGGGAGGAGGGATAGGAGTGGAGGTTGAGGGAGTGGTTGTTGGAGATGTATGTCTGCTGGACTTTGGTGCATGTGCATGGGCAGTATGCTGATGTGAGGTGCATGGCTGTTGGGTGTCTGAGTGTATGCGTTTATGTCCCTTAGGAGGGGGGACAGACAAGGTGGGAGAGGACACAGGGGACGCAAGGATAGATGTTGTGAAGGTGTCTGCTAGTGAGGTGTGTGTGCTGCTTGGTGTGGTGATGGTGATGCTGCCTTTTGAAGCAGTGCATGCAGGTGTGCCCGCGGATGTGACTGTGAGGGAGGAGGGGGAGACAGTAGAGGCAGTTGGTGTTGTTGTGTGTGCAACTGTCTGTTATTTGTGTGAGTGATTGTGGCCTGAAGTGTGCTGCCTGTATTTGACTGTGCTACTCTTGTGTGATGTTTTGTGTGCATGCTTGACTGTATGTGTGCATGGGATGGGTTGGGGTTGAGGCGACTGGGACTGGGAAGTGGCAGTTAGAGGGTGTACTGAAGGAACCCGGACAATGGCTGCCATCAGAGAGGAGGTCAGAGCCTGAAACGATCTCTGTTGGGCCACCAATCCACCGTGGATGCCCTCCAGGAATGCATTGCATTGCTGAATCTGGGATGCCAGCACCTGGATGGCATTCACTATGGTTGACTGCCCTACAGAGATGGTTCTCAGGAGATCAATAGCCTCCTCACTCAGGGCAGCAGGGCTCACTGGGGCAGGGTCTGAGGTGCCTGGGGCGAAGGAGATGCCCACCCTCCTGGGTGAGTGGGCATGGGCAACTCAGTGAGGGAGAACTGTGAGGGCAGTGCTGATAAGGGGTGGCGGCTGTACCTGGAGCTGGGGTGGTCACAGAGGTGTCACCCTCCACCAGGGAGCTCCTATTGGAGGAGGAATCAGAGTCAGTGTTTTCACCTCCTGTCTCCACCGTGGTGCTCCCCTCGCCCTCCGTCCCACTGGTTCCCTCAGCGTCGGTGGACTCTGCCTCCTGGGTCCTGTGTGATGCAGTTCCCTCTGTCACCTGTGCCCCTGCTCCACCGTCAGATGATGCTAATGCACACATGGATAGGATGACAGAAGAAAAAAGGGGGAGCGAGAGAAAGGGAACACTGGGTCAGTTACAGCACCAACACCGCAGTTGGCATACACATTACCATCACACACAGGGTTCAGGATTGAGCACTAACCTGGGACCCACTAGGCCCTGTCTTACATGGAATACAACCTAGCAAGGCTACCTGAATTTGCTACACACCCATTACCCTTCAGCTGGGTCACACTGCAATGTCTGACCTGGCATTAAGGGACATCCATTGACTCACACCCACCACCCAGATCCCATGCCACATACCTATGTCTGTAGTTACGCCCACTGTGCTCACCCCCTTGTGGCTGCTGTGATCCCCTCAAGCGCCCATCCAGATCTAGGTAGCCCACCACAAGCATGTGGGCCATCAGTGGGGTCAGGTTCTGACGGGCACTCCTTCTTTGTTGAGAGGCCATCCCCAGCTGGGCCTCCACGGTCTTCCATGCCCAGCTTCTCAGGTCATCCCACCTTTCCCTACAGTGGGTGCTCTGCCTGCTGTAAACCCTCCAAGGGTCCACACGTCATTGGCGATGACACGCCAGAATCCCTTCTTGTGATGGGCACTGGCCTGCGGAGGTAATACAGATGGGAGGACACCATAACGCATACAATCCAGCCTGTCACAGATATGGTCCACAAATCCCATTTCCATTTACATTGGCACACACATCACCCGGCGCCCACTATGTACACTACCAACAGACATACCACCCCTCTTCCAAATGACACGATGCTTGCACACACATCTCCATACAACCTTGCCACATGCATCGTGCCCAAGGTGTACTCACCTGTTGGTCTGGAGGCCCATACAGCAGTCCATACTGGGGTAGTACCCCCTTCCACCAAATGCTCAGCTCCTCCAAAGTGAAGGCAGGGGCCCTTTCCCCGGTCACACGGGCCATGGTAGGTTCCAGATACAGGTCACAGCACCAAACTCAGTGTAGGTATTGTCCTGTGGAAAGTCAGGAATCAAGTGAAGATTTTTATAGAAAATGGCGGTCACGTCCACAGCGGTGTACACCGTCACTGCTGCCGCTGATCCCCATTAGTCACTGTACTCCATAGAGCCCTATATTAGCCAATGTGGAATTGCACAGCGGTGCAAGACCGCCTTCTGCCACAACGCCCAACATCGGCGGAGTCACCTCACTTCCACCTGTCCCTAGATACAGGACAGGCGGTCGTCATTTAATGTGGTGGACAACATTGAGATAGTCCATAACTGTGTCATTGCTGAAGATTGCACGTACATTGCCATTCCCAATGTCCCATCACATTAATGCTTTATGTACACTGAGGTGGTGGCTCCATTGTTCAAATTGTGACAGCCTGCTCACTTTTGTGTCCCTTAGATACCTACCACTGCGGATTAATAGGAGTAGGAGACAAGCCCCCGTGTACAGACCCCTTGTGGACTTGGCTACACTGGAGGACAGGCACATAATACTCACCTATAGACTGGACAGGGCCACAATCACAGAGCTGTGTGCCCAATTGGAGCCTGATCTGATATCTGATATCCGTCATCCCACTGGGATCCCGCTTGTTGTGAAATTTCTATCAGTGCTCCATTTCCTGGCAACTGGTTCTTTCCAAGTGACAGTGGGCTTGGCAGCAGGAATGTCACAGCTATTGTTCTCAATCGTGCTGGCAAGGGTTCTGTCTGCCTTGTTCAAACACATGTGCATCTACATTGCTTCCCCAAGGTGGATGATTTGGCCACTGTGAAGGCAGGATTCTATGAAATGGGACATATAGCCAATATTATTGGAGTGATTGATGGAACACATATTGGTGGTCATTACAACCCTGGTGGTCGGTGTTAAAGCGGCGGTAAAACCGCCAACAGGCTGGCGGTAAAAAAATGGAATTACGACCGTGGCGGAAACCGCCAACATAGACAGCCACTTTAACACTCTGACCGCCAAGGCGGTACAAACAAACACCGCGGCGGTAACCACCAACAGACCGGTGGAGGACAATGTACCGCCCACAGAATCACAACAGTCCAATCTGCCACCTTTTCCGGGGCGAATTCACCGCGAACAAAAACACGGCAGAAACAGGACTTGGAAGGGAAAATGCTCACCTCAACACACCCCACGAGGAACCAGGACGCCATGGAACCGGAACTTCAGATACTCCCAGCCTTTATCTTCCTGCTCCTCTACCAGGAGCACGAACGCCGGCGGCGAAGACAGGGGAGGGAAGAGGGAAAAAACAGTGACACACACACGCAATACCCAACACCCCCACCCTCACCCACTACAACACACACACAAATACAGCATGATACATTACAGTTACACCCCCCCTGGAAGAACACAAGGACAAAAGGAAATGAGTTGAATAATTGTAATATGTTCAATTAGATAAATCAAAAATATTTACATATATACACATTTACACTATAAACAATTATATACACCAAGAACGCAATTCCAAGGGATTCCACCATCATAGTCCGTGGACCACTGGGCCCAAAAGGCATCGGCGAGGCCCACACTCAATACCCAAACAAGACGGAGAGAACACGGCTGGGGCATCAGATAGAAATAAAACAGGCACCACAGGGGGAAGGGAAGGGGGGGCACCTCAGCCGGATGAGTGCACAACACCAGATCTACGAGGGGGCTCCATGCCCACTGTTCAATCCTTGGGAGTGCAAAGCCACAGTCTCTCGAGTCTCTACAGTGGGTGGGTTGCCCACTGTTCAATCCTGGGGAGTGCAAAGCCACAGTCTCTCAAGTCTCTACAGTGGGTGGGTTGCCCACAGGTCAATCCTGGGGAGTGCAAAGCCACAGTCTCCCAAGTGGATAACAGTCCCCATTAGTTCTGGAGGGGCTTGGTGCCCACAGTGCTTCATCCTGCCAAGGACAGAGGTAGTGAATGTAACTCTCCACTGGTTCTGGAGGGGGCTTGGTGCCCAGAGTGCTTCATCCTGCCAGTGGAGACCTCAGTAGCGTTGTAATTATTGGCGCTCACTGTCCTGCGGTCTTGTCCTGGGCAGTGGGGCTGGTGGCGGTCTTGTCCTGGGCAGCAGTGCTGCTGGCGGCTGGGGTCCTGGGCAGCGGGGCTGGTGGCGGTCTTGTCCTGGGCAGCGGGGCTGGTGGCGGCGATGTCCTGGGCAGTGGTGCTGCTGGTGGCGGTCTTGTCCTGGGCAGCGGTGCTGCTGGCAGCCGGGTCCTGGGCAGCGGGGCTGGTGGCGGTCTTGTCCTGGGCAGCGGGGCTGGTGGCGGTCCTGTCCTGGGTAGCAGTGCTGGTGGCGGTCTTGTCTGCAGTGCTGATCTTCCCAGACTTGCCGGTTTTACTGTGCCCCTTCCCCACCTTAGATGGTGTTGCAGCTGTCTCCACACTCCCAACTGTACCCCTGGGAGTGGCTTTGGTGGCTGATTTCTTTCCCCTCTCCCGCCGGGCACTGGCCAACTTTTTATGCTTGACTGGTGGGGGACTGTCCGTGCTCTGGCTCCTTGCCCCACTGGCTGTCCTGCTGCCTGGTGCACTCCAGAATCCAGTGACTACTGGCACCACTGGTCCCGCCGATGTTGTGGCTGAGGTGCTAGGTTGGGACCTGGAGAGTCGGGCCCTAGGAGACTGAAGGAGTGGGGGAGGTGAGGGAAAGAGGTCAAGGTTGGCCAGGAAAAGTTTCTTAGGAACACTGGGACGGGTAGCTGGAGGGGATTTGGGAGTGGAGGAAGAGGTAGTGGTTTTAGGAGGTGTACGTTTGGTGACTTTGGGTGATGGTGCATGGGCTGGAGGCTGTCGTGAGGTGGATGGCTGTTGGGTGGGTGTGTGGCTGCGTTTGTGTACCTTGGGAGGTGGCCTCCCAGACACACTGGGAGAGGACGCAGGGGACGTGTGAATGGTAGTGGGGGTGGTGACTGCACATGAGCGGGGTGTGGTGGTCGGTGTGCTGGTGATGGACGTAATGGCTGAGGATGTAGTGCATGCAGGTGTGAGTGGAAATGAGACAGGGAGGGAAGAGGGAGACGAGGAGGAGGGGGACACAGTGGAGGCAGTGGATGTTGGTGTGTCTGCATGTGTCTGATACTTGCGTGAATGCCTGTGGGATGTGTGATGCTTATGTTTGCCAGAGCTTCCCTTGTGTGTTGTGGTGTGTGCATGCTGGCCTGATGGTGTGCTTGGGATAGGCAGAGGTACAGGGGTGTGGGTCTGGGCGGAGGAAATTGGATGGTGGAGGCTAGAGACAGGGACAATGGCTGCCATCAGTGCTGAGGCCAGAGTCTGAAAAGCTCGCTGAAGGGCTCCCTGACCAGAGTGAATGCCCTCCAGGTATGCATTGGTTTGTTGCAACTGCCTCTCTACACCCTGGATGGCATTCAAAATGATAGACTGCCCAACAGTGAGTGACCTGAGGAGGTCAATGGCCTCCTCACTGAGGGCAGCAGGGGTGACTGGGGCTGGGTCTGAGGTGCCTGGGGCGAAGGTGATGCCGACTCTCCTGGGTGAGCGGGCACGGGGCAAATGCTGAGGGGCTGCTGGGAGGGCGGTGCTGGTAGGGGGGGTGGAGGCTGTACCTGTTGATGCGGGGGGCACAGAGGGGTCACCTCCTGTCCCCGCCATGGAGCTCCCCTCACCCTCCGTCCCACTGATGGCTTCATACTCCGTTGTGTTGCCCTACAGGGCCCAGTGGGATGCAGCTCCCTCCTGCTCCGATGCCACTGCTCCTCCGCCTGATGATGCTAATGCACACAAGAACAGGGAGACCACAAAAAGGGGGGGAAGACAGAAGAAAGACATGTTGAGTGCATGCAATACCGCTACCGTTGGCGGACACGACAGACACAGAAGCCCCCTGCACTACGCCGCGCACTTGGAGTCCACTATTCAATCCCAGGGACATGGGTTACAAGGCTATGCCCGATTTCTGCACACATGGATGTCACAGGAGCCTGACTAGGTGTAGTTGGCACTGTACACAGGTGGGGTGGGGTGCCACAGGGCCTGCCTTAAGAAGGGTCCTTGCCTACTAAACTCGCCCTGGCCTAGAGGAACCCACAGCCCACCTCCCCCACTCAGACACCTACAATGCACGCTGAATCAGAAGAATGAGAGTGTACTCACCCCCTTGTGTCTGCTGTGATGCCCTCCAGCGCCCATCCAACTCCAGGTACGCCACCACCAGGATCCTGAACATCAGGGGGGTCATGGTGCAATGGGCACCCCTCCCACATTGGGAGGCCATCCCTAGCTGGGCCTCCGCCGTCTTCTTGCTCCAGCTGCGAATGTCCTCCCATCTTTTCCGGCAGTGGGTGCTCCGTCTGTGGTAGACCCCCAGGGTCCGGACTTCTTTGGTGATGGCACACCAAATGTCCTTCTTCTGGTGGGCGCTGACCTACAGGAATTGTACAGGGGAAAAAGAGAAGTAATTACCATCTGCACAGTCATTGGCCCCCATCCCTACCATTGCCATGATGCACATGCACTCACCGTCGTTTCATGCACGCCTCATTCTCACCCCCCCCCATCTTTCATCCACCCCACTCTACACAGGCATTGCCCATACAGCATGCTCACAGTGTACTTACCTGTTTGTCTGGAGGACCATAGAGTAGCGTGTACTGGGGGAGGACCCCATCCACGAGTTTCTCCAACTCCTCCGTGCTGAAGGCAGGTGCCCTTTCCCCAGACACACAAGCCATTGTCTCTTCCAGACTGAGGTCACAGCAGCACTTACGGTGTAGGTCCTCTCCTGTCGAAGATCAGGTATCAAGTGATTGAACAGAGAGAAAATGGCGGTCACGTCCGCGGAGGTGCGTACCGTCACCGCCGGCGTACATCATCATTGGCTCCTGGGACCCATAGGGTCCAATGTTAACCAATGCAGGATTGCGCTGCGGTCTTCGCCCGCCTACCGCAACGGAGTACAACACCAGCGCAGTTACCTCATATCCCATTGTCCCACTTTACAGGTCAGGCAGCCACCATTTCATTGGCCCACATGGCATTATTTTGGACTGCGTCACACATATCTAGGCCTTGCCGAAACACTCATACAGGCAAATTTCAATTTGCTAATATTTTCAGAGTAAGCTGTGTTTATGTACCCCAGAGTTGGTTGACTCTCTGCTTGCTGTTCTCCTCCATAGGCAACGTCCGCTGGGGCATGTGAGGAGATGGCGGCATCCTCCGGTGTACAGAACGCTGGTGGACCTGTCGACAATGGAGGAGCGACATGTGATCATCACCTACAGGCTTGATCGTGCCACAATCCAGGAACTGTGTGCCCAGTTGGAGCCAGACCTGAGGTCAGCTATCCGCCATTCCACAGGAATCCCCCCTCAAGTGCAGGTGCTGTCAGTACTCCATTTCCTAGCAAGTGGGTCTTTTCAAACAACAGTGGCCATTGCATCAGGGATGTCCCAGCCTATGTTTTCCAACATGTTGTCCAGAGTGTTGTCTGTCCTGCTAAAACACATGCAGAGCTACATCGTTTTCCCTAAGGTGGAGGATTTGCCTACAGTGAAAGGTGATTTCTATGCCTTGGGACATATCCCCAACATCATAGGTGGCATTGATGGGACACATGTGGCCTTGGTACCGCCCGCAGGATTGAACAGGTGTACAGAAACCGGAAGAGTTACCATTCTATGGATGTGCAGATGGTGTGTTTGGCAGACCAGTACATCTCCCATGTTAATGCTAAATTCCCTGGCTCAGTGAATGACGCTTACATCCTGCGGAATAGCAGCATCCCTTATGTGATGGGGTAACTCCAAAGGCACTGTGTGTGGCTATTAGGTGAGAACATGGACCCAATACAGTGGGAATAGTTGTATGGGTCTGTGGATGTCCCTAAGAGTTAGTGTGTGTCTAACAGTTGTCCCTCCCCATTTGCAGGTGACTCTGGTTACCCCAACCTGTCATGGCTACTGACCCCAGTGAGGAATCCCAGGACAAGGGCAGAGGAACGCTACAATGAGGCCCATGGGCGAACTAGGAGGATTATAGAGTGGACCTTCGGCCTCCTGAAGGCCAGGTTCCGGTGCCTCCATATGACAGGTGGTTCCCTATTCTACTCACCAAAGAAGGTGTGCCAGATCATCGTGGCCTGCTGTTTGCTTCACAACTTGGCTTTGCGACGACAGGTGCCTTTTCTGCAGGAGGATGGTCCAGATGGAGGTCTTGTAGCTGCTGTGGACCCTGTGGACAGTGAAGACGAGGAAGCAGAAGAAGAGGACATCGACAACAGGAACACGGTGATCCTACAATACTTCCAGTGAGACACAGGTAAGAAGACAAGACTGCCTGCTACATCTGATTTTAATCTACTACCTCTCTACTGTCTGTCATTTTCACCCAGTGTATGGTCACTGAGTTGTCACTTTCCCTTACGATTTCACAGATGTGGGTCCCACTGTGTGACATCTGCTTTGTTTCCTCATGCACTACAGCTGTGTGACATAGGTATGTTGACATTACATTTGAAAGAGCATTTTGCCACTGTAATTTCGAAATCACAGACAGACTCCTGATTGTTTTGTGCTTTAAGGGTGTTTATTTAAGTGCTCAATAGTGGAGGGGGTTGTAAAATGGTGAGGGGGGATGGTGGAGGAATGTCCATGGCGGAGTCCAGTCTATTAGTCTCACAGGTGCATTGTCCAAAGGGGCATAGGAAGTGGAGCTGGGGCAGTTTAAGGATGGACAGGGTGACAAGGTGGGACAAAAGGATGACAATCAGGGTGGTCTCATTTCTTGGCGGGGGTCTTGGCATTGGTCTCTGTCTTTGTCCTGGATCTCAGGGACCGTTTGCGGGGTGGTTCGCCCTCTGCAGGAGGTGGGGTGCTGGTGTGGTGGTCCTGTGGTGGTGCCTCCTGACAACTAGAGCCGGCGAAGGTGGTGGGAAGTTCATCATTGAGGCTAGTGTCAGGGGCCCCTTGTTGTGCCACAGTATCAATCCTGGTGTTGACGAGTTCCTTCAGCACCCCTACAATGGTGCCCAGGGTGGAATTGATGGATTTGAGTTCCTCCCTGAAGCCCAAATACTGTTCCTCCTGCAGCCGCTGGGTCTCCTGAAACTTGGCCAGTACCGTTGCCATCATCTCATGGGAATGGTGGTAGGCTCCCATGATGTTGGAGAGGGCCTCGTGGAGAGTGGGTTCCCTGGGCCTGTCCTCCCCGTGTCGCACAGCAGCCCTCCCAGTTCCCCTGTGTTCCTGGGCCTCTGTCCCCTGAACCGTGTGCCCACTGCCATTGCCTCCAGGTCCCTGTTGTTGGGGTGGTGGGTTAGCCTGGGTTCCCTGTAGTGGTGGACACACTGCTGCTTGACGTGTCCTGGGGACAGAGGTATGGGCCTGCTGGGTGGGTGCTGTGCTGGTGTTTCCAGAGGGGGGTAGCTCTGTAGTGGCTTGTGCCAGTGTGAGGGGAACTGACTGTCCCGAGGTCCCAGGTGGGCCGGGCTGGTCATCTAGATCCAGTTGTACAGAGCTCCTGTCATCACTGTGGGCCTCTTCTGTGGGTGGAGTGGACATATCTGGACCCTCCTCTCCGGTGACGTTGGGTAGGGGTCCTGCAGGGGTGTAAAAGCATGATTATTGCATCTGTGTGTGCCATGGTGTGCAATGGGTGGGTGACCGTGTACCCCAGTGCTTGCATTCCTGTGTAGGACCTTGTGTGATGATGGGTTAGGGGGGTGTATGGGTATGTGCAGTGGCCATGCTTTGGTGATGGGTGTCCATGCTTTGGTGTTGCATGCAGGGCTTGGGTTTGGGATGTGTGGTTTGAGATATTGGGACATGTGTGAGGAGTTGGAGTGATGGGGGTGAGGTCGAGGATGGGGGTATGTGATGGCATGCAGGTTGGGTGGGGGATGAAGTAGTAAAGATTTGACTTACCAGAGTCCATTCCTCCAGCTACTCCTGTGAGGCCCTCAGGATGCAGTATAGCCAAGACTTGCTCCTCCCATGTTATTAGTTGTGGGGGAGCAGGTGGGGGTCCACCGCCAGTCCTCTGTACTGCAATCTGGTGTCTTTAGACCACGGAACACACCTTCCCCCGTAAGTCGTTCCACCTCTTCCTGATGTCATCCCTAGTTTTTGGGTGCTTTCCACGATTCGTTGCCATAGCTCCATCTTCCTAGCAATGGAGTTGTGCTGCACCTGTGATCCGAATAGCTGTGGCTCTACCCGGATGATTTCCTCCACCATGACCCTGAGCTCCTCCTCAGAGAACCTGGGGTGTCTTTGCGGTGCCATGGGGTGGTGTGGGTGATGTGTGGGGTGGGGTGTGTTGTGATGTGTGGGGTGATATTGAGAGATGTGTTGTGTGAGGTGCGTGGATGTTATGTGAGTGATGGTGTTGAGTGCCTGTGGATGCTAGTGTTGTTTCTGGTGGTGTCTCTCTCTGGCCTTCTGTCGCAATTGTGGTCATAGGGGTTTGTGGGTGATGTGGGTGGGTGTTTTATATTGTATTGAGTGTGTGGGAGTGGTGTGTGTATGTGTGTGTGTATTTCGATTTGTCCAATGTGGTAGTGTTTTATAAATGTGTGTGTATTTTGAGCGCGGCGGTGTGTACTTCCAATGGAATACCGCGGTTGAAAGACCGCTGAGTTGATTCGTGGGTCTTGATAGTGTGGGCGTATTCCTGTTGGCGTGACGGTGGAGGTTTTGTTATCGCCAGTTTATCACTGACCTTTGGTGTGGCGGACTTGTGTTGGTGTCTAGATTTTGGCGGATTCCGGGCTTTGGGTCATAATGACCGTGGCGGAATTCCGCAGCCGCGGAGGTGTGTTGGCAGTCTTCTGCACAGCGGTAAGCGGCTTTTACCGCCAATGTTGTAATGACCCCCATTGGGTCTGTCCCCCCACCAGAATGAACAGCTGTTCAGGTGTTCAGAAAAGTTTCCACTCACTCAATGTGCAAATGGTGTGCCTGGTGGACCAGTATATCTCCCACGTCACTGCCAAGTATCCTGGGTTGGTGCATGATGCTTTTGTTCTGAGGAATAGCAGCATCCCAAATGTGATGGCACAAGTACAGAGGCACAGAGTGTGGCTAATAGGTGAGACTCAGTGCCCACCCAATGTATGTCAGTGTATGCCTTCTGGTGTTAACCCCTTACCATTGTGTAAGGCTAATGTTTGTTCCTTAATACTTGCAGATGACTCAGGCTACCCAAACCTATCGTGGCTCCTGACCCCTGTGAGGAATGCCAGGAGAGGGGCTGAGAATCATTACAATGATGCACATGGGCGAACCAGGAGAATTATGGAAAGGACCTTCAGCCTCCTGAAGGCCAGGTTCAGATGCCTGCATCTGTCAGGTGGATCCCTGTGCTACTCACCCGAGAAAGTATGCCAGATAGTAGTGGCATGCTGCATGTTGCACAACATGGCCCTCAGATGACATGTGCCTTATCTGCAGGAGGAGGAGACTGGAATTGCCCCTGTGGCAGCAGTGTACCCTCTGGACAGTGAGGATGAGGAGGCAGAGGATGAGGATGTGGACAACAGAACATCTGTTATGCATCAGTACTTCCATAGACACACAGGAGAGACAGTGTAACTGACCATTCCTCTGACTATTGTTTTGTCTGTGTGGCTGTAGCATGATGGCATTCATTTCCTTTGCATCTCAACTTGCTGTCACCTATAGCTTCTCATTTTGCAGATGTTGGTGATTTTACAACAGTGTACTGATGTGATGACCACAGACAGCTACAGGCCATTAATTGTATGCTATCACAGTTTTCAGATCATTTGCACATGATGTGACTGTTTCCATAAATGCACACTTTCATCTCATAAAACACTATCAGTCAAGTTGTGTTCAAGGGTGTTCATTGTAGTGCAAATAATTGACGGAAATGTGAAGTGGAATGGGGTGATGGTAGAGGAAAGTCAAGGGTAGTGTTCCATTCTGTTTGTAGCACATGTCCATTGTCCAAGGGCCCATAGGAAGGGGAGCAAAGGCTGTTCAAAGTGGACAAGGTGACAGGGTGGGACATAAGGGGGACATTCAGGATGGTCTTATTTCCTGGCGGTGGTCTTGGTCTTGGCAAGTGTCTATGGATTCTGTCTGGGTTGCAGGGAACGTTTGCGGGGTGGTTCACCTTCTGCACGGGGAAAAGTGCTAGTGGCTTGTGGGTCCTGTGGCAGGGCCTCCTGCCCACTAGCTGCAGCAGAAGTGGAGGGCTGGTCAGGTGGCTGGCTAGAGGTAGGGGCCCGCTGGTGTGCTGTCCATTCCCTCATGATGTTGGTCATGTCTGCCAGCACCCCTGCTACGGAGGTCATGGTGGTGTTGAGGGCCTGCAAATCCTCCCTGATATCCTGATGGTGTTCCTCCTGCAGCCGCTTGTTCTCCTGCATATTATTCAGGATCTGGTCCATTGTGTCCTTAAATTGTTGGTAAGCCCCCAAGACATTTTTGCGTGCCTCCTGGAGAGTCGGTTCCCTGGGCTGTCTTCCCCCTGGCACACAGCAGTCCTCCCAGTGTCCCTGTTCCCCTGTGCCTCTGTCCCCTGAATGGTTTGCCCACTGTCACTGACCTCAGGTCCCTGATTGTCTTGGTGGCGAGGTGTGGACTGAGGTCCCTGTACAGGTGGGCACACTTCTGATTGACGTGTTCTGGGGACAGAGGTGTGGGAATGTTGGGTGGGTGCTGTGGTGTTGGATACTGATAGGGGAGGCTCTGTGGCGGACAGTGAATGGGCTGAGGTGGCCGAATGACCAGTGGTCCCTGATGGGCCAGGTAGTTCATCCAGATCCAGAAGTCTAGTGTTACTATCATCACTGGGGGCATCTTCTGTTGGGGGACTGATTAGATGTGGCACCTGCTCTCTGCTGAGAGTGGCTGGGGAACCTGTGGGGATGTAAGTGATGTATTATGCTACATGTCTGTTACAAATTGTACATCCCCAGCTTCCCCTCTATTGCTTACTGTTGCCCTGCCACCTTTGTTTGTGTATGGTGATGTATTGTGGGATTGTTAGTTCTCCATGCTGTGCATGCTTTTGTGATGGGTGTCCATGCAGGGCTGGGAGGGCTGTCCATGCAGCGGTGTAACATGCACGGCTATACATTGGTGTTAGTCATATGTGTAGGTGCAGTGTGTGGGATGAAGTGGAGTGAGGGGAGTGAGGGTGAGGGGGTATGATGGCATGCAGGTATGGGGGTGATAAGTAGTAAATATTGACTTACCAGTGTCCAGTCTTCCGGCTACTCCAGTGAGTCCCTCAGGATGCAGTATTGCCAAGACTTGCTCTACCCTTGCTGTAAGCTGTGGGGGAGGAGGTGAGGGTTCACTGCCAGTCTTCTGGATGGCAAGCTGGTGCCTTGCTGCCACAGAACAGACCTTCCACCGTAGATCATTCTACCTCTTCCTCATGTCGTCCCTTGCTCTTGGATGCTGTCCCATGGCGTTCATCCTGTCCACGATTCTCCGACATAGCTCTATTTTCCTGGTAATGGATATTTGCTGTCCCTGTGCTCCAAACGGCTGTGGCTCTACCCTGACTATTTCCTCCACCATGACCCGCAACTCCTCATCAGTGAAACAGGGGTCCCTTAGTGGGGACCTGGGTGTTGTGTGGTGTGTGTTGGTGAGAGGGTGTTGAGTAATGTGGTGGGGTGTGGGATGTGGGGTGCGTGATGGATTTATGGGTGTTTGTGGTGTGTGTGTCTCCTTGTCTTAGTGGTCTTGGTTTCAGTCTGGTGGTCATAATTGGTGTTCGTAAAGGGTTGTGGGTTATGTGGGTGTGTGTTTTATAGTGCTGTGGGTGGGTGGGTGTGGTATGTGTATCAGTGTCAGGTGTGTGATTTTTGTTTTGGCCAATGTAGTGTTGTTTTATGTTTGGGTGTCCATTCTGAGCATGCTGTTGTGTACCGCCAATGGTTTACCGCCATTGAATGTCTACCTTGCTGATTCGTGGGTCATAATGTGGTGGGCGTTGTATTGTTGGGTAACGGTATGGGCATTGGCACCGACATTTTAACACTGATCTTTGGGCTCGCGGATTTGTGTATGTCGCAGCATTCTGTCGGATTGGTGTGTGTGGGTCATAATATGGCGAACGGATATCTGCCACCACAGCGGTATGTTGCTAGCCGTCACTGCAGTGATAAGTGGGATTTACCGCCAATGTCATAATGAGGGCCATAATCTTTCACTGTGTATCATTGAATCTGGAAATCTTAACCTTTACCAACATCTCCACCAAAATTTGCGAACTGTATTGATCTCTTAAGGAGACTACCCATGCAACTCTTTTACCTGTTTCTAAATTCCATGATGGCCTCTTAAGGAGACAAACCATCCTTCTCTGCTACCATCTCTGTGAGCGTGTCTGTCCTTATTTAGTCTTTTAATATGTAATTCATAAGGGGACGCGTTAGAGCTTTGATGGACTTTTTGACTACTCTTAGAATGATTCCACCATAAATCTCAAATTTCAATGCAAATACATCATCATAATCAATAAACAACATCAAATAACTTTGGAGTCAAGAATCTTCACATACCATCACCCATTTGGCCACGAATAACCACACCTTTATGTAAAAGTTAGAACGTTTATTTCCCTATATTAACAATGCTAATGTCACGTAAATTAGTCTCAAAACTGACTGATAAACATACAAGAACAACACTAGTTGATCAAATCTTCTAAAGAATCGCGATTTAGCTAGAGCATTGATTACTATGCATTCAGAGCCACAGTACAAATTAAAAGCAAGAACAATTGTGCACCAAAAATAACATACATCTAGACTTCAACAAATGAACAAAATCAACTCTTTGTTAATAACTTGTTAGTATTTTCGGTGTATCCCAAACTAACCTTCAGATTAGAATAACATGTTTGGGCTTCATGCAAAACAAATTTAGTCAAAGTTAATTTGGAAAAACATCTAGCTGTGGCTCTATCAAAATAGTGATTGGTACCTAGAAACAAAGAACAACTTGCAACAAGAACAATAGCATTTTGTTGTACCTCTCCTCAAATGAATCAGCAAGCTGCGACTATCTTCGTCAGTTGGACATCAGTTCGGTCTACTTCAGCAACGGGCAGTGAAAGGGAATGGTTCAGACACAGGGATCTCTAAGCAAACATTAAACCATTTAAGAAGCAATTTCTAAGGGATCAACATTCAGCATTAGAAGTCTAAGGAATACATTTAAAGATAGATATAAATCATCAGGAACGGTCAGCTCCTCAAACAGAATAGAATAATCCTCTACAGAGGAAATCAAAGTAGGAAAAGGCGCACTTGCTCGCTCTCTGTGCAGTCAGGCTAGGTTCAAATTGTCCAAAGAACTTCCCTCATCGCCATTGGTCAGGAAATCGAACGTTTACAATTAATCCAATAGAAATGAAAACTCAGATCTAAGATATAACCAAACTGTTTTTTAAATGTCGATGATTGGCGCCTCTTCTCCTGTTTCCATCGTCAGACTCGTCAGGTATCCATCCGTACTCCAGTCAGTGCATCTATTGTTAGCTCCTGGGAACATCGCTGTCTCACGCATCAAACTATACAAAATAGCAATTTCTACTACAAGACATTCCAGCAAGCAGTCATCAAGAGAAAGTTAAACACATCTGCTAACGTTTGGTCAACACTGTGAACAATACCTGAATTGATTTCTCTGCGCATACATTCGCTCTATTTTATTAAACAGTGCAGCTTAATATGAGGCTCTGCAGACTAGGTCCAAACCTCACTAACTTAATGCTTACCATTAATAAGAAAATACATAACAGATAATCATTAGTATAACACATTATTACAAGTTTCTTAATACATAAACTTCAATTAATAATAATATGCAATTAATGAAAGCATTACATATTTCATGACAGCCACTCAAGTGGCCACATTTTCCAAGTTGCACATTATTTTCTATATTAGTCATATTCTATGCAAATTTTTAATCCAAAATACAAGAAAATTCATTATTACTAAATTAAGCTTTCACACATGTCACAACAAACATTAAATGGCGTGCTACAAAAAGTCCTTTCTACAATGATGAGACTCAGAAACAGCTTCATACACAACACAAAATGAGGATTTTGCAAATGTGAAGGGAGATTCTACAGTTCGAATTACACAAGTGGTCAAAGCAAGTTAATCAGCACATGTTGCCTTGGTGGCAAGAATGTCTACAGAAAATAAGTCTGATGCAATTTCATAAACTTCCATTCCATCACTGTGCAAGTTGTCTTTGTACAAGACATGTACATCCAAAGTGTGGGTGTTTTTTACCGGATCAACCCATGTCCCCTTTGTAACCTGCAACAGCAGCATTTAACAGCTAATGTCACAACTTTGAAATGTCCAAATGAAAATGACATGGTGAAGAATACTAAAACAGAATAACAGGAAACGTGAAATAATTTACATGACAAAATAGACACCCTACAAATACCAAATAATCAGTACACATTTACTTAGAACAATCAAAGATAAACAATGTAAAAACAGTAGCCAATGTGTCAGAAATGTTGTCATGTATATTTACACAGCTTTATGAAAAAAACCTCCTAACACTGCAGCCAACAATATCCCCTGAACTTTTTCTGCTATTATTGACATATGGGAGCCACAATGCTGGGCAAAGCAGGTGAAAGAAACCCTGTCTTCTCAACTGGGGAGTTAGAACTGCTGATAACTGAGGTCCTATCCCTGAGGACCTACAAAGCAGGACCCGCAACTCATCTGAAGTCCAGCTCAGCCAGTCCTCCCAGCGTGTGAAGCACATGCACCACACACTGACCCCCAATGGCATGCATACTTGGGGTGGCCTATCAGGACCTTGATGGGCAGTTGAGAGACCAATAGCAGCATCAAGGTGTAAGTAAGTTTTTAATTTCTAATCGTTAGTTAACTATTTTTTGTTACATCAATAATTTCTGTCATCAACATAAAGATTGACACACATCCAACCACAAGAAGAGTTCTGGAAGGTGCAGGTTTGGCACAAGGTGTATGATGATGTGTTTTGGGTACCGATTTGTGTTAAAGCTCGCCAGTAGAGTCGTTATCACTACCAAAAGACTATTTTTGAGCAGACACATGCTCGCCTAAGAAAAAAGATGTACCTAGAATTTGTGTATGTTATGAGAGACAGTTGTACCAAACAGGTCACAATTGATGATTGGGTCAGCTGTGGTACTCCATCACAAGCGTGAGGATGTTATGTTGACCCAATTACAGGTGACATAGCATAGAATGCATTTATGATACAGTAGATGTTTCTCACTTCACATTTGTCAGTTGTTTTAATGACCAAACGATATTGAGCATCTGATCTAAACTGACTAGGAACATGAGAACAATGGCAACATTTCCTACCAAATACATTTCAGAAATATGTTTTCACTGCAAAATTCAAGTCAGTTCATGTTAACAGTTGCAGATTGGCCTGAAGCCTTTCTTCTTCCCAAATGTGCATGTAAGGTAGTCTATTTCAACAAACATGAATTTATTAGAGAAACATTATTAATTGAAACAGAGAGGAATATGTATAAATTGGTGACAGAATTTTGCACCCCAAACAATATTTTTGGGTCCATTGTTATGTCAAGATGAAAATCAATGTGGAAGCAAAGGAGCTTTTTAAATGGACTTTTGCAGATGGACAATGTATATGGTACAAAGGATTCTTGCTAAATGTTTATTCTTATGAGATGAGTTCACTATTAAAAAAAAATAATCTCTACCATTCAGAGGTGTTAAATTATTCAATGAGTATTTTGAAGTATTTAAGAGAAATGATCTAAAATTAAATAGGATTAATGATGATAATTTACAAAACTGTGAGCAAATGGGTCCATATTATGTTCCCTACATGCATGGGGTAATGGTAAAGTATACCTGTGTTCCATTGCCTTGAAGCAGGTGAACTATTGAATTTAGGAAATGATTTGTCAACTAACGTTGTGATCATTTTGCTTTGCACAGATATAGTAAAAATGTTGTATGTGTCTTTTCAACATCACAAGGAGCAAGTGAAGAAGACATTGGCCAGGGAGACACGGAAGCAGCTTGCCTTTGTGTGTTGGGTGGAGAAACATCAGACACCGACACGCACAGAAGTATGAAGAGTGAGGGGACTGGCATGAGGGCCATAAGCTCAGCATCTTCATCAGAGGCCTCCACAGATGAATAGTCCCTAGTGGTGGCAGACTCTCCAGGACCTGTTTCATCTGCATTCTTGTCTGCCACCCAGATTCCCACCTCTACACTTCCTCTTGCTCCTCCCCCAATTGGTCAAACCTGTCCCCCCTAAAAGGGTCGGGGTCTTCTTTGCCACAGGCACCCACCACCCAGTCCCCACAGCTGCATTCAGTGAATAGGTTATTGACCTCTTAAACAGCATCTCTGTAAGCCAGACAGCGATTGTCAATGGCATCCAGGGGTTTAGTTGCCAAATGCAATAGATGGTTGCATTCCTGGATGCCATTCATAGTTTAATGTCAGGCATGGAGAGATTGCTTGCGGAGATAGGCTCTGCACTGACTGCAGCCCTCCACCCAGCCCAACCTTGTGCCCCTACTCTGGTCCCTTCCTCATCCAGAATCCCATCTCCCACCCCAATCCCAAGCACACTCACTTCCTTTCACACACACAATCTAACAGACAAAACCAGCACACCCACACACAAACACACAAAGAATCACAAACACACACCCATCCAACAGACACATACTACTGACAATATAACCAAAGGTACCACAACAATCACCACAATCACCACACCCACCACCACAAGCACCACTCCTACCACCACCACACCCACAAGCACCACCACCACACCCATCACACCCATAACCAAAACACCCACCACCAGAGACGCATGCACCACTATCGCAACATGCATCACCACACACAACCACCAGCAAACCCACAAGCACCAAAACAACAACATCCATCTCTACATCACACTCATCCAAACACACAGTCACACATAAACACCTACATGCAAAACAAAACCCACCAAACACACACACTCACAGTCACCTGAATACAGTATACCTACAAAACCACACACATCCAAACATACACTAGACACACATGCATCTAAAACATGTACAGACACATGCACCACACCCACACCAACCACCTCAACAGCACAGTCATCCAAACAAACATGCTCATAGAAAAGCACAAATGCACCAATACCCACCAAACACAAACACTCACCTGAACACTACACACCTGCAAAGAAACACACACTCAAACATACACCACATACACCAAACCCACATGCACCTGCAAAACAGACAGGCAGACACACAACACACTCCACTACAATGCCAATGGTAACAGATAAAACAGTCACTTGCCTTTGGTTCCGGTGATGATGGGGTTGATTTTCATCATGGTCCAGTAGCAGCAGCAAAGATAGGACATGTATGATAAGGTTCGTAGTAGCAAAGAAAGTGAAAAGCTGAAAAAAGGTATGTTTCGTCCTTATATGCCTTGATTTACCGTACTAAGGTGTGGCGGTTTATCCACCACAGTTATGTTGGTGGGAAGGCACATCATGATTGGCCTGGCAGTAAAACTGGCTGTCGTCCCACCGCCAGCCACTTTTGTCTAGGGCACCATCAATGGGAGTGAAAAATGATGGCAGTGACAGTGGTTCACTGACTGACTTTTGTCTACAGGCCTGCCAGAATCCAAATAGAGTGGGCCGACCGCCTAGCCAGTGGATGGATTATTAGCTGGAAAACCGACGGCAGGACCAATTCCACCAAGATCCCAATCAGGCCATAAGTCACCATGATGGACTGTCCCTGAATGCTGTGAAGGAAGGTGGGGCAGGGGTGGAGGGATGATGTGTTATTCTAGGAGTGGTTGGGTGTGCCTGACATTTAAATCTTTCCACCCCCACTTTGAAACCCCTGCTCAAGGGAGAAGTAATTGAGAAGATTCTGAATCTAGGACGAGACAATGCCAGAAAGGATGATCAGCAGGAAAGAGAAGCAACCCAATGCCCTGCCAAGATGGGCTATAGACTTTGCCACCAGTTGAACCCCAAAACTAAGATCGTTTTCTACAGGATCAGTGGAGCTGAAACCTTTATCCCATGTTAGGACACGTTGGGGAAAGACCTGGACTCCACTGACTACCCAGGTGCTCTGCAAGACGGCCAGGAAATCATAGGGCCTTGGGAGTGTGGACAGGAAAGTGCTCTGCTGGCTGGGTATAGAGGGCCCACACAGGATGCCCCCCACTAGCAAGAGAAGAGGATCAGGAATCAGGCAGAAGCAAAGGCTGACGTAGGAAGCTAGAGAATCCAGCTCACTGCTGAATGTCCACCTTTAGAGGCAACAAGGCCTGTTGAAATGCTCCTGGTATATAGGCCTATCAACTATGACAATATGAGCCCAACAGACTCAATGGAGACAGAGAAATTCATCTTAAAAAATGTGACCTTTAAGCCTGAAAAAATCACAAAGAAGAAAAATGGGCAAATAGCACTCCACTGCAATTCTGAAGTTACCTCCGGGGTGGACCAGGGAGAGGGGGTTAAACATTTTTAGGGAGACTATCCCACAGGCTTGTTTTGCCCAGGGATCCCATTACCCGGGTCCAGCCACAGATCAAGGACTCCCAGGGAACCCTATTCCCCTGGGAGAGAAGGCGGCCCTCTTTGGAGGTGGTGTGCCTCCCTGTCGTAGGTTGACCGATATCACGTACACCAGACTGATTGTGTTGTACAGTAAGTATGGTTTATTGTAGTTTTACAGGATACTTTCTGATGAGCAAATCTGAGATAGTTGTTTGTAGATGTCTCCTCCCGTCTGGGTGTGCTAATCTCGTCTTCTTCCTTCTTTTCTCTCCATAGGCCCCTCGGGAAGCATGTGAGGACAGAAGAAAAATAGGCACTGTGAGTGTTTTCATCAACGCTCTCTTCTCCTTTTCTCTCTCTCTTACTCTCACTATCAGGATCTTTATTCTCTACTTTCTCTTTCCTTTCTTCTTTCTATGTTCCGCTCTTGTCTCTTCCTTTCTCACTGGCTCTCCCTTAGCCCTGGTTTCTGGTCTTTCCTTCCTCCTCCTCCTGTATTCTGTCTTTTATTAGACCTGTCTGTATCTTCTGCCCGTTATCTTTTCTCTCCTGTACCTCTCTCCTCTTTCCCTTCTTCTTTGGCTCTTGACGTTTTCCTTTTCTGTATTTTCTTTATACTTTCTCAAGTCTAATCCTTCCTGTCGCGATTGACACAATTTCTTTCCTATGCCACCTCCTAGTTTGTGCTCACAGTGTTTTCTCCGCCCCTTCCCCCCCCTTGTCCATATTCCTCCCGCCCTGTGCCCGTTTTATTTTTCCGTATCCTACCTCCTCCTCCCGCCTCCCGCCCTCCCTACCTGTCCCTAGCTCCGTACCTGGCTTGGCCACGCTTCCCCTGAAGCGTGGCGGGTCCTAGGTGTCTGCTTCCCGGGGCCGGCGATCTCTGTCCCGGATTGGGACTGTGAGGGCTCGTGGTTCCAGTTGGATTTTCTCTCTCCAGGAACTCCTGCTGTTCACCGATTCCTCTCCTCCCTGGTCCGCTCTGCTAACTCCTTCCTGTCGGGGTCTGCTCCGGACGGCTTCTCCTTGACGCTCAGAGACCTCCCCTTTTACGGCCCTCTCGTCCCGTGTATCCCACGCATAGCCAATATGAAGAGCGGCCCTCTGGGTTGCTTCCGGGGCAACCCAGGCAGAGACAGTACTAGGTGCCATTGAGTGCGGGTCGGAACGGTCCGACCCGTCACAGACACTCCCCCTAGAGAGCGGCTGTCGATGACGCTCAGGAGTAGGGTGACGGGACAGGTAATCCGCGTTCAACATGTGGTGGCCCGGAGAATGTAGCACCTGGAAAGAAAAGGGTTGCAAAGAGAGAAACCATCTTAGAACCCGAACGTTCGAGTCTTTGTTGCGAGCGAGCCAGGTGAGAGGTGCATGGTCCGTAAGTAGGGTGAAGGTTCTCCCACTGAGATAATAGCGCAATGCTTCAACAGCCCATTTAATAGCCAGACATTCCTTCTCAATGGTGGGGTAGTGTGTTTCTCTCGGGAGCAGCTTCCTACTGGTGTATAATAAAGGGTTTATGGACCCATCCGACTGAGTTTGAGACAACACAGCCCTAAGTCCCACATCAGATGCATCGGTTTGCAGAAAAAAAAGGTTTTTGGAAGTCCGGACAGCATAATACCGGGTTGGTGGTTAGGGAGTGTTTTAAATGGACAAAACTCTGTTGGGCAGCTTCAGGAAGTGAGGAGAAGGTTTTAGGAGTAGTATTTTTAAGTAAATTGGTGAGGGGTTCGGCCACTGATGAGAATTGTGGAATAAACCTCCTGTAATATCCTACAAGGCTGAGGAAAGCACGTACGTCTTTTTTTGACTTCGGTACAGGAATCTGTTGGATTGCGTCTACTTTTTCTATTTGGGGACAGACCATTCCCTCCCCCAAGATATACCCGAGATACCTGATGGTTGTAAACCCAAGTCTGCATTTCTCGGGGTTAGCTGTTAAATGGGCTTCCCTCAATGCCTGTAAGACCACCCTCAAGTGTACCAGATGATCAGTCCATGTCTGGCTGTATATCACTATGTCATCGAGATACGCTGCTACATATGGCTGATGGGGACGTAGTACCTTATCCATTAGTCTTTGAAATGTGGCGGGGGCCCCATGCAACCCGAAGTGAAGAACAGTAAATTGGTGTAAGCCGGATTGTGCCGCGAAGGCGGTCTTTTCCTTGTCACCTGCTCTTAAGGGGATCTGCCAATACTCCTTCGTTAAATCCAGGGTGGACATGAACCTGGCTTGTCCCAATTTTTCCAACAGCTCATCAATGCGGGGCATTGGGTAGGCATCAAAATAAGTCAGTTCATTGACCCTCCTGTAATCTACCCAAAACCGAGTGCTCCCATCCGGTTTTGGGACCAATACTACCGGAGAACACCATGGCCTGTTGGAGGGTTCGATGATTCCCGCTTCCAACATAGTTTGGACCTCTTGTTCAATTAAGGCTTTTTTTTGCCTCTGGGATACGATAAGGTCTTTGTCTCGATATTGACTCATTCTTAGTGCGAATGATGTGTTCAGCCAACTGGGTATGCCCTGGCTGTTTAGAAAAAACATCCCGATATGCATTCATAACTTGTAAGAGAGAGACCAACTGCATATCTGGGAGGGATGGATTAGTTTGGGGTCTAGAATCCTCCTGACCAGGTGGGAGGGAAAAGGCTGGGTACGGGATATCATCTGTATTGTTATTAGTGATGTATGGGACTAGTTGGACACTAACGGGTTCCTGCCATTTTTTAAAGATATTTATGTGATATATTTGTTCTCTAACGTGGCCGTGGGGAAGAGCCAGTTTATAGGTGGTAGGGTTGACCTGTTCAAGCACCTCGTAGGGTCCCTGCCATTGTGCCAATAATTTATTCTCACTACTGGGAAGGAGGACTAGTGCCTTGTCCCCTATTTTTAAACTACAGAGTACACTCCTGGTGTCATACCCCCTCTTTTGTTTTTCTTGGGCTTCGCGCAGAGCGGTGTGGGCCTTTTCCCACACTGCCTGTAGGTTCCCCCGTAATTCCTTGGTATAAGTAAGGAGATCTTTTGTCTCCTCGTCAGTCTCTTCCCATTGTTCAGCTAGCATTTCGAGAAGGGTTTGGGGTGGCCGGCCGAATAACAATTCAAATGGACTGTGGCCTAGGGAAGATTGAACATGCGTTCGTATCGCATACAATACTAGGGGTAGTTTCTTTTCCCAATCCCTTCCATCCTCAGTGATGCTTTTTTTAAGCAAGGACTTAATAGTCCGGTTGTATCTCTCCACGAGACCGTCAGTTTGTGGATGATACACTGATGTTCTGATCTGTTTTACTCCCAAGGTCTTGCTTACTTCCCCCATGAGTCTGGACATAAAAGGTGTACCTTGATCGGTTAGGATCTCCTTAGGAAAACCCACCCTTGAAAAAAACTCAATCATGGCTTGGGCTATTACTTTCGTGTGCATGCTGGGGAGGGGAATTGCTTCTGGATGTCGGGTGGCATTATCAACCAATACCAGGACATACTGTCTACCTCTACTGGATGAAGTGAGAGGACCGATGATATCCATGCCTACACGGGAAAAAGGGGTCTCTATAATAGGGAGGGGCTGTAATGGAGCAGGTGGGTGTGTGCTAGGGTTATATAATTGGCATTTTGGACAATTCGCACAATACCTCCGGATATCCCCCAAAACCCCGGCCAGTAGAACCGTTGAAGTATGGCCTCCTCAGTCTTCTCCCTACCTAGTTGCCCTTCCCCCGTATCCCCATGAGCCAATTGTAGGACTTGTTGCCTGTGACTACTGGGGATTATCAATTGTTTCTGCCTGTCATCATTAGACTGGGGAATCCAATACAAGAGATGATTCTGAATGAGGAATTTTGGACCTACCACAGGTTCCTCGTGACATAAGGCCTGTTGCCATGCATTCTTTAAGGAAGGATCGTCCCTCTGCCTCTGTCTAAAGTCTCCTGCCACCGTATATACCTTGCCCGTGGCTCCTGGATCCTTCTTGCTGACTTCATAGTCCTTTACTGAGTATTGTTGTCGTTGTATTCTTTTCTGTCGTTTACTTAGCTGAGTTTTAGGTTGTTGACTAACTATCTCCCCAGAGTCATATGGGACCTCTTTCCACCACATTTTAAAGGTATGCTCTTGTCCTGCTTTTGTCAATAAAAGGGAAAAAGCCATATAGTCAGTCCCAATGATAATATCCTCTTCCAGGTGAGGTAACACACCCACCTTGAGAGTTTCTTTATCGTCTCTCCACTGAAAGTTACTGCTACTGGATAGTACCGCTGGTCCCCGTGGACACAGGCAATCAATACTTGCGCCTGAGGTAACTCTTGACCAGGTTCGACCAATTCCTGACGGATAACACTCTGGCTGCATCCTGAGTCCACCAGCGCTACCCTTTCCCTGCCATTGAGAAGGATAGGGAGGGTATATGTAGGTTTGGGTTCCCCAGCCCAGAAGACCCTTCCCTTTGCCACTCCAATTTCCATTGGTTCTTCCATGTCCTTTTTCTGGGGACAATATCTCGCTATGTGGCCCCACTCTGAGCAGTGGTAACACTGAGGTCCTGTAGTGGGGAACGTCGATGGTAGAGGATGGGGTATCCGTACCCTTTCTGGATCTTGCGTCCCCAGAGGTCTTGGGGTTGCTCCTTTTCCTATAGTGGGCCGCACCGAGGAGGGGATTGGGGTTCTACTGGAGGTTGTTCTAAAGTCTGGACTCCTGTGAAAAGTGCAAGCTAGTTCAATGGCTGTTTCATTGGTCAACCCGGGGTGTTGGCGAACCCAATTACGGGGTAGAGTTGGGCAGGGCGTCTAAAAATTGTTCCAAGACGATTACATCAAACATCTCTTCTCTGTTTTTTTCTGTGGGATGTAACCATCGACCAGCAGCATGTTGTACCCTGTAGTAGAGGGTACGCGGGTTCTCCTGTGCTTGCCATTTCATATGGCGGAACTTAGACCGGTAACTCTCACTATCAAGTCCTACCCTCTCTAGGATGGTCTTTTTTATTTCTTTATAAGGGAGATTACCACTAGGATTGATAGCTTGGTAGGTTGCTTGAAGCTGCCCCGTCAGCAACGGGGCAATATACTGCCCCCACTTGTTTTCTGGCCAACTAGCCGTGCTTGCCACTCTTTCGAAGTTGAGAAAAAAAGAGTCTGGATCTTCCTGGTCCTGATATTTTTGTAAGACACTGTTTGGTACGTTGGGATGTACCTTAGTGTGGGCTATTGTGTTGGTTAGCTTTCCAAGGGCTGTTTCATGGACTAGTTGGTTGTTAGCCATGATTGTGGCTTGGCTCTTAAGGGCTGTCTTTAGGGCCTCGGGTTCCTCTCGTGCTTCCTTCATTTGTTGTTCCCACATTAATTGGAGGTGACGTTGTCCTTCTGCTAACTGCGATATAACGTCAGCCATGGTGGGTTTTTCCTCCATACTGGGAATTCTTTTTTCAATCCCATTTCTGACACCACTTTGTCGTAGGTTGACCGATATCACGTACACCAGAATGATTGCGTTGTACAGTAAGTATGGTTTATTGTAGTTTTATAGGATGCTTTCTGATGAGCAAATCTGAGATAGTTGTTTGTAGATGTCTCCTCTCGTCTGGGTGTGCTAATCTCGTCTTCTTCCTTCTTTTCTTTCCATAGGCCCCTCGGGAAGCATGTGAGGACAGAAGAAAAATACGCACGGTAAGTGTTTTCATCAACGCTCTCTTCTCCTTTTCTCTCTCTCTTACTCTCACTAGCTGAATCTTTATTCTCTACTTTCTCTTTCCTTTCTTCTTTCTATGTTCTGCTCTTGTCTCTTCCTTTCTCACTGGCTCTCCCTTAGCCCTGGTTTCTGGTCTTTCCTTCCTCCTCCTCCTGTATTCTGTCTTTTATTAGACCTGTCTGTATCTTCTGCCCCTTATCTTTTCTCTCCTGTCCCTTTCTCCTCTTTCCCTTCTTCTTTGGCTCTTGACTTTTTCCTTTTCTGTATTTTCTTTATACTTTCTCAAGTCTGGTCCTTCCTGTCGCGATTGACATGATTTCTTTCCTATTCCACCTCCTAGTTTGTGCTCACAGTGTTTTCTCCGCACCTTCCCCGCCGTTGTCCATATTCCTCCTGCCCCGTGCCTGTGCTCGTTTTATTTTTCCGTATCCCACATCCTCCTCCCGCCTCCCGCCCTCCCTACCTGTCCCTAGCTCCATACCTGGCTTGGCCACGCTTCTCCTGAAGCGTGGCGGGTCCTAGGTGTCTGCTTCCCGGGGCCGGCGATCTCTGTCCCGGATTGGGACTGTGAGGGCTCGTGGTTCGAGTCGGGTTTTCTCTCTCCAGGAACTCCTGCTGTTTGTCGATTCCTCTCCTCCCTGGTCCGCTCCGCTAACTCCTTCCTGTCGGGGTCTGCTCCAGACGGCTTCTCCTTGATGCTCAGGGACCTCCCCTTTTACGCCCTCTCGTCCCGTGTATCCCACGCGTAGCCAATAGGAAGAGCGGCCCTCTGGGTTGCTTCCGGGGCAACCCAGGCAGAGACAGTACTAGGTGCCATTGAGTGTGGGTCGGAACGGTCCGACCTGTCAAACTCCCCCTTTCCCTGTGCCCATGACTGGGGGAGTGGGAGCACACTTCTGTCATCTCCCTGCCCATGTTGACCCCGGGTGGGAGACACAAGCTGAGCTGACTCCTGGGCACCTCATGAGGAGTACAGCACACACTTGGAGATGGCAGAGTTACCCAGCCCTTGAGGCTCCCCTCACAGCCCCAGACCTTAAACAGTGGCATCTTGCTGGCCAAAGTGTGACTTGGTCACCTAATTCTTGAAAATGACATGATGAGGCTGGTTTTCTCACCACCTGAGCCTGCTAATAAAACTTATTCACAGCTCTATGGCTGGAGCATCCAATAATGCCCCACACCGGCCCATGACCCTATTTTCTTTGAACTTCTGGTGCCCCAAAATGAGCAGAAGTACCACCAATGGGTGACTACCATATTGTAGGGGACTGCAAGTAGTGAAACAGCCCCACACCCTCATTCTTTTATAAAAACGTGCCCTACTTTTCAGGAGCACTGAATTGATGCCATCCCCACGTCCTCACAGAAATGTTGATCTAAACACTTCCAGATTTTCATGAGCTTTTGCTCCTTGGTTCTTGAGTGTGGGGATCTCTAGTGGTTAGTTCTGTGTGTGTATTATGTGACCTGGAGAATGTAAAAGTGTAAAAGAAAGATTTCCACATACATAATTGTGCTTTATTAATCATTTTGTTGATGAACACTACTACTCTCGTACAGCTAATGGTTGCATATGATTCTGGTTTCTATTGGTCTTAATGATGGTATGGGCCAAAAGAATAATATGTAGTTATGGCTACTGAGGTAGTAACACTCTCACAAAGACAGTGGGATTGCCCTAAATATTAATGTAGAAATATAAACTGTTGACAAGGAAATCATTCCAAAGCACAGACACTTGAAAGATTTAACAGAATTAAAAAAATTGCCAATCCATAACCTCATAAACTAATTAGTATCATTCACCTAATACTATTTGACAAAAAATTGAAATCATAAATCCTAAGTAAAAAACAGACAGGCATGTAAGATGTTTAAATAAAAAAGAACCCATATTCATAAAGAGAAAATACCGGAGTTCAGTGCAGGTGATATCCAAATATATGTTGACAGTATGTTATCCAAGTACTACTATGTCGTGCTATGCTTTCATCTATCTATGTATAAGCAATCCACTCTCAAGTAAAACCATATAAATGTCAGGTTGTTTTTTTTTTAGACAAAATTCATGTAGATGGAGGTAATTGCACCAGGGAGATGAGCTTGCCGTCGATCTTTCGGTCGCAATTGGTATCAATGCACAAGACCATACTCGGGACTAATCATATTTTATATGTAGATACATGAGTGACCCCACTGGAACTAATTTAAAAATTGTAAGAGAACAATGATATCAGATTATACAAGGAAATATGCCTGTGTGAAATATAATTCACCTGCTGTGATAGTGGTGGCGACCTATAACCAATAAGCTGAAACCTGAATCAATGAAAGAGACCGTGGAAGAAGTGAAACATAACCGCTGATGGAATAATTGGAGATGAAACCATGCTCAATAATCAATAATAAATAAGAGACAACATGTAACCATACAGTGTTGCAGAGTAACCTGGGGCCAGATGTACCAAACTAATTTCGCTGTTTGCGACGTGCAAAAACACATCGCGATGCCCAATCCTCATTTTGCGAGTTAGTAACCTGGTTACCGACTCTCAAAATGGGAGTTGCAATTAGGAAGGTGTGTTCCCCTTCCTAATTGCGAGTCGCAGCACGATGCTGTATTGCTTTGTGACCACGAATGCGGTCGCAAAGCAATCGCAGTAACCACCAGTGTCACACTGGTGGTAACCCTTTCGCAAAAGGGAAGGGGTCCCCATGGGACCCCTTCCCCTTTGTGAATGGCATGGCAAAAAAAAAATCAGAGCAGACAGTGGTCCTATGGACCACTGCCTGCTCTGAAAAAATTAAACAAAAACGTTTCATTTTTTTCATTTTGTAATGCATCTCGTTTTCCTTTAAGGAAAAGGGCTGCATTACAAAAAAAAGCTGCTTTATTTAAAAGCAGTCCCAGACATGGTGGTCTGCTGTCTCCAGCAGGCCACCATCCCTGTGAGTGCTGCCACGCGCAAAGGAGTCGCAAATTGTGGCCCACCTCCTTAATATTAATGAGGTGAGCCTTTGTGACCCCCTTGCGAGTCGCAGATGGTGTCAGGGACACCATCCTACCTTCTGGATTGCGACTCGCAATTTGAGAGTCGCAATCCAGAATTTTGTAACATCTGGACCCTGATTCCTTCACGAATTAGAGATATAGTATGAATCTGAAAAGAAATGAAGCTGTAGTCTCTAAAAATGATATCAAGGCATTAAAAGGACCCTTGCTTGCAAGGAAAAACAAACATCAGAGTGGTGAAATACATGGACTCAACTCCACTATTAATCACTAGGAAGCACTTCATTAATGGAGCACTCTTTAAAAGCATGTTCAACCACAATCAGTAGTACTATAACCAAGGGCCAGATGTAGGAAAACTCTTGCATTGCAACTCGCAATTTGCGAGTCGCAATGCAGGATGCAGGATGGTGTACCTGACACCATCTGCGAGTCGCAAGGGGGGTCGCAAAGGCCCACCTCATTAATATTAATGAGGTGGGTCGCAATTTGCAACCCCCTTGCGAATCGCAGCACTCACAGGGATGGTGGCCTGCTGGAGACAGCAGACCACCATGTCTGTGACTGCTTTTAAAGAAAGCATTTTTTTTTTTGTATTTCAGCCCGTTTTCCTGAAAGGAAAACAAGATGCATTACAAAAGGAAAAAATGAAACTTCTCAGTTTCATTTTTTCAGAGCAGGCAGTGGTCCATAGGACCACTGCCTGCTCTGAAAAAATGTTTTCAAGGCCATTCACAAAGGGGAAGGTGCCCCCTGGGGACCCCTTCCCTTTTGCGAATGGGTTACCACCAGGGTGCCACTGGTGGTAAATGCGATTGCTTTGCGACTGCGTTCGCGGTCACAAAGCAATCCTGCATCACGCTGCGACTCGCCAATAGGAAGGGGAACACCCCTTCCTATTTGCGAATCACATTCCTGTTTTGCGAGTCGGTAACCAGGTTACCGACTCGCAAAATGGGAACAGGGCATCGCGATGTGGGTTTTGCGCCTCGTAAACAGTGATTTTCGCTGTTTGCGACGTGTAAACCCTTTCTACATCTGGCCCCTAGTGTTCGAAAATTAGTCATAATGGTAAAATATCAATAAAGAGGACTTACTTACAATGTAGTGGCTACCATTCAATGGTAAAACTGCCCGCAATGAAAGCTGGAGTGTGAGGCGTTCTTGTACGTACTTATCTAGCGCGGGAAAGCAACCTAATAAAGGTAAGCTTGCCTGGCGCCGGGCAAGGAAGCGTTACCACTAGACCGCCCAATCAATGACAGCCTAGTTGACAGATAACAATACGAGGAGCAATACAAATGGTCTATAAACAGCAATATTCAATGGCCGTTCCAATCAATGTATCAGTGCTACAGTATTGTTGTGGCATGTGCCAGTCAGAAATCCATGGCAAAAAAAATGCAAACACTTTCTGAATCCAAACGGCTGGCGTACTATAGTGCAGACTGTGGTGTTATTCCATAAAAACTTTGATATTGGCAGAGTGTTAGGAATTTCTGGATCCTCATTAGAACCAATTAAAAGACATCCGTCATTTAGCCACAAAAGTGCTTTCACAAAAGAAAATATGCACAGATCTCACCTTTATTGCAGGATCTTTAGTGGCTGCCCCTACAAACCACAATACAATTCACATTTACTTGTATCCTGCATCACCAAAGCCTGTAATACCTTTGTTTGTCACTCAGAATCTCTGATAAACACAATTGGCGAAGCCTTGGGAATTTATGATTTGAAACCAGAATGTTTAACCCCATAGGAATGGAACACTGTCATTCTCAGGAGCAGCACCCTTCTTCTGGAACTTGCTCTACACAAAAGAGGACAACTCCAGATGAACTTTTGCAATAAAAGATCACCTCTTTAACATTTAATTGTGCTACAATCAATCTCGACTCAGCTGTCTGTCCTTGATGCTGTCCCAAATGTTTCCTGCATGCTCACATTTCTTGAGCTTCGCCCACTCTTTTCTTTCTTCCTTAATTTCTTTAGCTTTTTCTCCTGTGTCACGGTGGGTTTATATCTCTACCTGTTTTTCTCATCTTCCACTGTAGTTATTCTTTCGTCCCACTCTGCTCCCTCTCATGTGCTTTTCTCCAACTTCCAGATATCTTTCGCGGGACTTCCTCATCTCCTAGGAGCCCACCTTCAGCACGCTGTTTTTCACTCTACTTTAATCCATCAGTAATCCTTTTCACTTCCTTTTTACACTCGATTAATTTTTTTAACTGTATAGTTAAACAGTGTTCCTTCCTGATCTGTCCACTATTGTTTATTTGATTTATTGTTATGGTTCTTTGTAAAGGATTACTTGAAACATTTTATTGTTCTCCGTACAGAGCATTGACATATTTCAGATTAGATGTGCTTTATAAAAATGCAAAATAAATATCTATTGTCACAGGGACAGCAGACTACTCCAAAGAGATGTAAATGGCATGTTTTTTTCACCTCTTTGAGGGCCCTCAGGGCCATCACAAATGTTGGTGTGTTTTGGGAGAATGTGCATATTTCAGTTCTGTTAATGTGGACCCAATTACATTGAAAACCTACGTGCTTTGCACCTTTGGACAGTCTTTGAATACGGACTAGGCACCCCTCATGTGGGAACGTGTGATTTACTCCACCCTATAGCCAGGGTAAAGGGCTTCGAAGATCCACCATACCCCCTTCCGAAAGTGATGTGAGACATGTTCCAGGTCCCCTGCCACGTGGATAAAAGGTTTCAGCACATTTCAAAGGGACGTTATACCCCTGTGCTAATATCCTTCTTTAATGGGAGTATCTGCATAGGAATAAGGATTTACCTGTTTTGCAGGAGTGCATATATCTGTTTTCAGATACTACTGATCATGAAAAACGCGGTGCCCCCCGGGAAAAATAGCACAAAGTGCAGTTTGCGCAGGCTCACCACAAACCATAGGAACTTTGCAAAACTGTCTGCAACTTGCCAAACTGTTTCAAATTGATACTGCATCAATGTTAAGCTACAGAGCCTACATGATATATTATGGTCCACAAATCGGGCATGAAAACAACAAATAGACCATTCTGAACTAGGGGTAACGCATTTTCAAAGTTTCAGTAAACTTAGAGTAATAGAGAACTTTTAAAAGTTATCATCAGAAGACCAAAGCTCAGAGCTCACCAAGTACATGACAGCTTCCCCAGAATGCATCAGGGCACAAATTAATTAATTCCTATGTAAGCAATTAGTGGCGACAAAATATGACCACTGCAATTACAATTTAAGCGTTCCTTTCCCTTACATTTCCACTGCATTGCATAGCTGTATAATTAGCTGACAAAACTGACAGCCAGTTTAGTGAAGCAACTCATGCACACATTAATCTAACTGTGTTCACTTTATCCCAAGTGCTATGCATCAATAGCTACTAATCATGCTACTTCTCTAAGTGTTCAGCGAGTCCAAAGGATAATTTGTCCCTTGTAGTCTAAGGCGTTCATCGGCACAAAATTTAACGGGTGGCATTTAGTAATTTTCCGCAATTGTTTCAAATTTAGGCTTTGAAGGAACTGAGAAATCAAAACTGATGCTCGGTAGACAGTAGCTATAATTTGCCTCCAGTGTAGCTTATCTCATCGCTGTGTGATTTTTGAAGCACACAATGTATAGCACCAGGACTGATCAAACTGCCCGAAACTCTCGGTATTTCTTAATTCATAAGTCCAGTAATACCGTGGGCACTGTCATTTAACCATAAATAAAAGCAGAAGTGGCATTAACTATCAATTGATAACCCCCCCCCCCCCGCGCCATGCCATTACAGGAAGTGACAACCAACATCCTCTGACCATGACAGTAGGCATCATACATTTTCTACATAGTTTTGTGGTGGCTTGTAAATTGGGTTTTACAAGTGCACATTTAGGAAATGTGTTTGCTATGTCACAAGACCTTATCTTCTACTTAGTACGTTTCCTCTGTTTACGTTTTACTATACTCTTGCATGTCCTTATGACCCTTGAGTAGGCTCTTGTGCAAGGACTACGTCGGCTAGAATTCAGGAATGTTATTGCTGGTTTCAGTTTCAAGTGTCCACTGCAGCTTGTAGTTCTTGTATATTACCGAGAAGCCAGACAGGCTCAGCTTCCTCAACTACCTTCATCAGGTCCTGTCCTTTGAGACATCTTTTCCCTCACAGGTCAGTCTTGTTTTGTTTCTTCTGCTATGAGATAAGGATGCAAACTTGATGTCCTCTTAAAGCTTTTGGGTAACTTTTATGGCTTCTATGTTCTCCTTTCTTGTTATCTATCTCTACTGGGACAGTTTCGTATTTGCTATTCTTAACGAAGTCATTATTGTCTTGTGGATTGCTGATATACCCTTCAGTTTATCTGTTCTGAAGGCTTTCCGTAAGTTTAAAATGAATTCTCTTTCCTGGGCTTCTGCATGGGATTTATGCCATGTGACCTGTATGCTCTCAAACTCCTTCCACTGACTTCTGATCCCTGGTGAAAGCACTGCCCTATAAAACTTCATCCTCAAGACAGCCAACCTTGCCAGCAACCTTTTGGTCAAGCACAGGATCACTCTTCATTGCTACATGTACATTGGTATCCATGTCAGCCCAGGAGAGTTCTCTTTTTTCTTGTGTATCAATATCATCTAATCCTGCAACTGTTTTCCTGGCCATTAAGTTACATAAAGTCTCCTGGGAATCTCTCTGAAAGAAGAATGGTTACGTTTAGGTTTAATCGGCAGAGTGAATGATCTGCTCTTGCAAAGGTTGTTATTTACAATAAAGGGCTTGAGGCCCTCCCATTATTTACCATTCATTGACCTCATTGTCAGTCTTCTATGCTGCCTCCTAATTGGCCAGCACATGCCAGGGGTCACTTTATTTTCCTGTTTTATTGTATTGTATTAGAATTGCATTTATACAGCACTTGACCAGGCTTTGAAGCACTGTAGTCCATTTCAGTGGCAACTCTCTCAACTTTCCGTACCACACAATGCCACTCCAGTCCATACCACAACACACATTGGCACTCCATTCCACTCCACACAATGCTGCTCCTCTCAACACTAAACAGTACCACTCCACTTACCTCCACCCTACTCTATGTCACGCCTACTGGCCAGGATTTTGGACATGGCTGGAAGGTCTCCTTTAAGGGAATGGCTGTAGATGTGGAGCTTGTATGAGGCTGGAAACAATGGGCTTTACACCTGCTTGACAATGCTAATGCTGGTTTAATTGCCTAGAGTTGGGCTATCTTGCCAACAAAGAAACACCAGGGGACACGTATAGCCTTCTCTCTGGGGAAGGTTTCATTAAAACACTGGGAAAATATGTTTCAACATTTACTGCCTTTAGTAAGGCTAACATGATAGGAATGCTCAATACTAGAGTTTTTGGAAGTGCTGACAGGGGGGACCTGCCTCTCAGCTGTGGACTACAAAGGTCCCAATATTACCATCAGAACCAGTGGGATATGGAAGGAGTTTCCATGCAAGCAGCATGGCAGATTCCCGGGAGCTGGAGATCAAGGTCAGCCTCATTCATCCAGTTGGCTCTTCCCATTCAAAGATAAGGGGAAGGTTACATTTTTTGCCCAAATTGGTCTGCAATAACAAAGGAATCTTGGGTGTTGCAGACTGTGAAAGGTTTCAAAATAGAGTTTTTTCAAGGTCTTTACCTAACAGGTCAGCCAAGGGAGTTGTCCTTAGATCAGGATCAATTGGCTCTGGTAGACACAGAGGTTGCACAAAAGATGCTCAAAGGAGCAATTTGCAAGGTCACAGACTCAGAAAATGGTTTCAAAGTACTGTTTTTCTAGTGAAAAAGAAGGACAAGGGTTGACGACTTGTAATAAACTGTAAGGAATTTAAAAGGTTTTTGCTTTACAGACACTTCAACATGGAAGAGATCCATCTTTTGTGGGACATTTTACAGGAAAAAGACTGGCTTGTGAAATTGGATCTGAAAAATGCCTACTTTAGAATTCCTATGGATCTAGACTCTCAGAAGTATTTATGGTTCAGTTTGAGAGGTATTTTTGTACCAGTTTTCTAGTCTTCTGATTAGTCTGTCATCAGCTCCTTTGTGCTTCACCAAAGTTCTGCATTTAGTTGTTGCTTCCTTGAGAAGAAGAGGAATACGTTTACTGATTTATCTAGATGACATGTTACTGTAGCTCAGGATCAGGGAGAGTTGCTAATGCACATGAAGTGCTCAACGGATCTCTTGCAAGTGTTATCAATGTAGAGCAGTCAATCATGATTCCTAGGCAAAACCTGGCATTTTTTGGTTTTCAGTTAAAAACCAATATGACACTGCTTTGTCTATCTCAGATAAAATTGTCATAGATCAAAAAGGAGGTAACTCATATGGTAACTCATATTCTAACAAAGGGAAAGTAGTAACTTTGAGGGGTCTGGCAAGAGTGATTGGAATTTTGTCATCGTCCATTCAGAACGACTTTCCTGGACCATTGCATTGCAGGGCTCTTCAGAGACTGAAATCCATGGGTTTGAGGAAAGGTCTGTGTTATGCAGATACAATTCCCCTGTCCCAGAAGGCTCGAGAGGACCTTCAATGGTGGTTGTGCAATCTAGACAGCTGGAACAGCAAAGCAATATCTGGGAATGTTCTGGAATTTACTGTAGAGTTGGATGCAAGCAACCTTGGTTAGGTTGCGAGGTTAGGAGAGATAGAAGCTGGGGGAAGTGGCCCAGGGAGGAACTATCCCTACACATAAATTGTTTGGAGATGTTAGCAGGAATGAACGCTTTGATGAGCTTCAGGTCCATTCTTACAAACAGTGGGTATTGATCCTTATGGGCAATTTCACTGCAGTATCCTATTTCAATTGTCTGGGGGAACAAGATAAAAAATGATTGCAGATCTAGCCAGGGAAATATGGTACTTTTGTTGGAATGCTAAAAATTATTTTGAAAGCAGAGTTCATACCAAGTCATCAGAACAAGAAAGTCGACTGGAATCTGAGATTTTTGAGAGACATCAGCGATTGGAAGCTGACCCCAGTGCATTTCCAAAAGATTCAGAACCTGTGGGGACCTTTTCAGGTAGATCTATTTGCCAGTGGACTGATGTTTCAGGTAGATCAGTAATACAGCTGGGGGCCAGATACCAAGGTGTTGGCTGAGGATGCCTTGCTACAGACTTGGAAGGGAGAGAATCGCTGTGCATTCCCTCCTTTGAAACTGATCCAGAGGGTGTTATTAAAAATCTAGAGAGAATGATGCAGCATTGTTCTAGTAATGTCGTTCTGAAACTCACAAGTCTGGTTCCCAGGAGTAATTGAGCTAGTTTGGAAGTTCCCCATGTGATTCTAAGGAGTCCAGGTCTTTTAGAAGGGCAGGAAGGAGAGGAACATCCTCTAGCACTAGAAGGAAACTTGAACCTTCTTGTCTGGGGATTTCAGGGGATCTGGTAAATACTCTGGCCTTTCAGGAGAGGGTAAAAATCTATTGGATGAGTAATGGGCACCAGGTACCAGGAAAAAATACTCAGGAGCATGGAGAAAGTGGTGTAGGTGGTGCTTGGAAAGGAATTTGGATCCCATAGAGGCTCCTACTGTAAAAGTGGCAAATTACCTTGTGCAGTTGTTCAAAGCAGGCCTCTCTTACAGAACTATTAACTGTTACAGATCTGGTGTTTCAGCTGGACATTCCTTGGTGAATGCTTTTGCTATTGACTGTAATCCTTTAGTGTGCAGGGTAATGAAGGGAATTAGGCTTAGGCATCTGCCTAGGGCTAGGTATGATTCATTATGGAATGTTACTCTCGTTTTTGATCTATTTGTATCATGGCCTAATCATCCCTATCTTTCCAGGAGACAGATTTCACAGAACTTGGCAACTTTACTCTGTCTAAAATCTTTTAGGAGAGTATCAGAAGTTAAGGGATTGGAGGTTTGTAATAGATTTTTTTCCCAGGCTGGGGTCCACTTTGAGATTTGGAAGAGGCCCAAAACCATGCCTGAAAACATTTTTTATCCATATTTTAATGACTGCAAGAAGTTGTGTGCAGTGAGTTGCAAGAGAGTTTATGAGCAAAGAATGCTGGGATTTAGACCAAATGGTGAGGATCAGCTGTTAATTTCTTATGTGAAGCCCTACAGGACCGTTTCAACAGCTATTGTATCATTGTGGGTGAGGGCTGTGATGTCTGGAGGAGGGATTGATGTATCCAAGTTCGGGGCTCACTCTTCTAGAGGTGCAATGGCTAGTAAAGTGTTTTGGGCAGGTGGTACACTTGCAGACATTCTGAAAGCAGCAGACTGGTCAAGTGCTAACATATTTATGACTTTTTATCTTAAACCAGTGGAGCATGTGAGTGGTGTTGTGCTGGGGAGCTTTAAACGTGCATAATGTTAGCCTCGGGTCTTGTAATGAAATGGTGAGTCTCCAATTAGCATACAGAGAGAATCTTGATTTCATTAAAAACAACTGAGACTAACATCATCCCGCCCACCGTTCCCATTTAATTTTTTGTACATTTCTGTATTTGAAGTAGTTGTTTAGTATGATTTATTGTGTTTATATCATTAACTTGATTTTTTTCCTTATTAAGGAAAATTGTGATTTACTTTAGATTGAATTTTTTGATTGTATCACTTGATTTCTTGTTCCAGATAACTTCTGCAGTAACAATTTTTACTAGTCAAGCCAAAGAGGTGCTGTTCGTTTCCTCACAGTTTAAAGAGGAAGATGCTTAGTGACATGGAGTTATATGTTGTTTGAATATTCTAAGCTGGAATGTCTTATTTATGATGTATTTATGTTCTTTAAAGGACTGCATGTTGGGGCAGCAATACAAGTTATTGCATACTGTTAGCCTCCATTGTCATTAATACAATCAAAATTCTCTCTGTATGCTAATTTGAGAATCGCTATTCTCTCTGTGCTGGCATTATCAACATGCTAATTATAAGACCAGACAAGGTAGCTGGATTGTATGAGTTTTCAAATCCTACAAACCTATCAATTCGGTGATACACTGACTTCAGGATGTCACGAGGGGTACCTGATTAGAGCACCTTCCCTCCCGAACGGGAAATGCATTGAAGCGATTCTGCAAGGGCCATCCTGTGCAATGCCTAATTTGTAAAATAAAATAACAATAAGCGTTCTCATTCAGCATAATGAAATGAAGTACAATAAAACACTCGATTATAAACTGTGCAGAGCAGCATTCCCGAGTTCGATTCTAATAAACGATCTGGATTTTCCATGACCAGAACAACAGACCAATCTTATCTTCATTAAAATGTGCCTATTAAATCACATAGGGAAAGGCTGCCATGCTGCCTAAACCCGTTTACCGTTTTCCATTCCGACCCACCCTACCAAGGTTAGGTGGGGGAAAGTGATACTTCCTGGTCAGGCAAGTAGTAAATGTCTGTGTTGAACCCACCGGAATAGAACATGCCATGTGGAATTGTACCTTGTAATTCTGGGTTAACAAGGACTTAACTGATAATTGCAGGAGTTCTATGTACAGATTCAATCCAGTAATGGTAATTCAGGCCGCTGGGATCTCCTCATGGACTTCCCTAATATTCACAATCGGCGTCTTACAAGTCAATTAATTTAATTCTAATCATAGATGTTCTTCTTTGGCAGCAATTGGGAGTGCCACTGTAAAACAAGTCGATTTAAATGCATCACGTCACACAGAACGAGGTCCTACAAGACATCTGTTAAAGCACACATGTATTTGACATGATGTAATCAGCCTCCTGCCACCTTGGCACTAATTGCTTGCCGATTGCCTTTTTTTATCTCTCATTATCACTTAATTAAAAACAAATTGAACACTGCCTGAAAAGACTCGCTAAAAGATTACGTCAGGAGGTTGAAGGGTGTGTCAAGAAACCTACCGCAGCAAGAATGATATCTCTGCCTCAGTATTTGCATCAAAAATGACAAGTTATTCGGCCCACGCGCAGTCGAGTATAATTCAAAGTGCAAAGGAAGGAGAAACTGACAAACTGGCTTTTGTACAAATTAAACTGTCCTTCATACGCGTATTTGACATTGGCATTAGCAAGGTTTGCACAAACAGCTCAGATTTAAATTATCAAGGCGTTCTCTATTTGAAGGTGTCTTGAAAGGCAAATTAAGCAGGTCAGCATTAGCGATGAAACCTGACCTATAGGAATCTTGAAAGTCAAGCAGGAGAATGATTCCTTTATATCTAGTGCACATTCACGCAACGAACACAACCATCGTGTCCTTTAATATATGCTACACCGAGGCCTGCACAGTATTTTGGTTCACAGGAACACGTTCACAGCCTACAAAGTGGTTAAGGAATTCACTCAACATTTAGGGCCTTATTACAAGTGGCTTATTATATTGAGATCCATGCAAGGATGGCAATTATACTTTGTGCAGTTATTGCACCCAGTGATTACTGTAGTGTTGGGGCCATAGGCCCTCATGCTACTAAAAGATGTGACGCAGACACAGTGGTAGTGTTGTGTAAACTGGCCACAGGCACATGCGCCCGGACCTTTTTATTGGCACGTCACCTGACGGGTGACGCCTGTGTTGGGTGGGTGTGGGGTGTGTATGTGAAGCCAGCCCTCAGCCGAGTGGCTGGTTAAACACTAGAACGTGTCACACAGGACACTACATTCCTCCAAAATTTTATTGAGGAACAAAACAAAGTCCAACCTGTAAAATAAAATACAGTAACAAAAACAGGGGACAGCAGGGAGCACGTGGACACATCCACATGAGTCCATGATTTAACCAGGTACAGCTGGGCATGTACACTTTGAAGAAGAAGTCGGGATTCTGTGACAGTCAGATGGCTGGTTAAGTGTCCACTCATGCACTGTGGTTCAGTCTTGTGGGCACTTGTGGCAAGGCTGGTGGTGTATACAGTTCACTTTGTTCGAATTGGGTGCATCAGGAGCATTGGTGGAGTTCGCTGCAAATATACCTCTTGAGACATCCTGGCTTCGTGACGGCTAATCCCTCGATGACATCAGTGATGGTGTGAAGTCCTCTTCTGAAGCCTTAACAAATCGTGATCCTTTGTTGGTGGAGCAGCTCCCTGACCACCTCTCGTTTGTGGATTCTTCACTCTGGGACTTTCTTGAGGCCCTTTTAATGGGTTTGCCACAAGACCAGCGTGGACTGTGCTGGGCTGCATGTGGGCCATCTGCGGGCCACTGCAGGCTCTTCAACAGGAGCCACAGTCAAGTCATACATTCAGCCGCAAGGGTGGATGGTTCATAGTCAGTGCGCTTGCCAACATGGACCAGGTGTAGGTGGGCTCTCAGACGGTCTCAGGACAATTGTTTCTAGTTGGTGTTGTGTTAATTCACGGAAGATATTCTAGGCGTGCTGTGACCTGTTGGAGTATCCATTGCACAGCCTTGCTCTCTCCTCGACTTCATCGGTGGGGCAACGTCAAGTACCTCTCTCACACTTGGGGAGGCCCCTTGTTTAGGTTGCCACAGGACTGCTTTTGGTCTGCGCTGGGGCTGCTCATGTGCAACGTCAGGGCAGCTGCAAGACCTCCAAGGAGCCACTGCCTAGTTGCTCATGTAATCACAGGGGTGGATGCGACTAGGTCACAACTCGCTCTTGCCTCCAAGAGCAGGATACAGGCAGGGTGAACAGGTGGTCATTGGTTGACTGGTTCCTCAGAGCATCAAAGCAACGGTGTCGGACTCCAGTCTGGTTGTTTAACTGCTCCTTGGATGGATACTGTGATGCAGATGGCAATGATGGTGCTTGCCATTCGGAGACCTGGATGACGAGTGATGCTGCTGGAGTGAGGGTGACTGGAGGGATTCGCCCTAACTAGTGCAGTCTTTCTTTTCCTCATGTGCAGATGCTAGCAGTGATGCCATCTGCTTCAAACAGCCGGTGAAAGGTGTCTGGACAGTCACACTGTGAAGCATGGGGCAAGTACGCAGTTAGCACATTTAGGCGTCTTACATTTGGCACTCCTGCTGAGCTGTCTCCAAGTGGCGTCGCTGCACCCCGGTGGCTGTCTTGTCTGTGGATGCACTCTTCCTTCATGGCATGAGTCCTCCATCTCTCCACCCTGTGATCTTACCCTCTAGTACTCCTGTGGTCGTCAGGTGTTGCAATGTGACAGGTATTGTCACACAAACTCCTCTCTTCCCTTTTCACAGCATGGCGTCGCACCACACTCTCTTCTCCTTTGCTGTAGTGCCTTCTCAGTGTAGCAGTGGTGGCATCTTGCCACTCAGGGTGTGCAACTCTCCTCTTGCCTGTTGCGAGTTGCTGCCGACTTCATCTTGAGGCAGTGTGTGGGAGGACAGTCCTTAATTAGTCTCTGGCCCTTCACAGGGCAGTGACAGCGGGTCACTTCCTTTCCCACCTCCTCTTCACTTGAGGGCGCAGTGCTTGCACCTAAAGACAGCGCCGTAGCAGCACTAGGTCCTGCTTGAACCTGAGCTTGCTTTTTAAAGTTGGTCGCTTCTCACAACCTGCTGTGTGATAGGCCAACGGTGGCCATCTTGTGTTGTCGTAAGGCCAGCTGACACTACCTCATCTCCGTTGATATACATCACGCTCTCGGGTCTCTGTCCATCTTCTCGGGCTTCTGCCCGTGTTGTCAGCTTCAGTGGCCCTGCTCTCTTTGCACCTCTGACATTGTCCCTTTTCCTTCTGGGCGTCTTTTGTTGACACCTGGCATGTCCTTCTCTTATCTTGTGGTGATGTCCATCACTGCTGGGGCATGTGGCGTTCTTTCGGCAGTGGCGGCGGACGGGCGCCAAGGGCTGCGCAGACCATGCACGCTCTCCTAGTGCCTTGAATGGCACTAACATTCATTTCTCACCGTTGCAGCTTGGCTGGGACAGCTGCAGTCTTCTCCTTCACTGTGCAGCGTTGTACGCGTCATTTCCATCTTCCGCGCCATTTCCGTCTTCTGTGCCGTTTTCGTCCGCGGGTGCGCTGTTGGTCTGGCACAGTCACTCTCTGGGGTGTTGCTGTAGACTTTCCTTCAACACAGCTTGTTTCCCTGTTAACACAGAAACAATGGTGCAGTACCTACTTTGGCCACTAGATTCCACTGTTGCACTTCTTTCCAGCTGTTAGACAGTCTTTCCTCCTAGGAGCCTCGTTTGTTGAAGTCAGACGCCGGAGAGGCGCCGTGCTGCCCACGAGGAGTTGATCAGCCTGGAGGGGTCTGCAGGAGCTGCAGGTAAGTTCTATTTTCTTTCTTTTCACTTTTCTCTCTTCTTTCTTGTAATAATGTCCATTTTCTTGCACAGCCTTGTGGTTAAGAGGCAGGCAAACTGCACAATGTTCAGTGAGATGGGGGGCAGCCCTGGGCATTTTCCTTGTAGTTTGGTGCAGGCCAGCACATCTGCACACTGCAGCACCATTTTCTTTGAACGGCCGCAGCAGCATACCTGATGCTTTTCTGGAGGTGGGGGCAGGGGTGGCCGACTCCGGCCATTGTTTCATCATATTTCTCGCTGCGCGACAGCACCTTTTCTCCCGCGGCAGCAGCTGCCTTCATTCACGCTGCGGGACGCACTTCTGGCCTGATCATTTGAAAGAGGGGGCGGCTGTGGGCACTGCGTTTCTGATCCTTTGGTGCATGTGCGGCACCATCTGCCTTAATTTTTGCAGCGAGCGCAGCCGTCCAGGCAGTGCTGAGGTCGCCATGCACCTGGTGATTGCTTGCCGTGGGGGAGCTAGAAGTTTGCCTCTGGGCACTTTATTTCTTCTTGGTGCGTAACAGCACCATTGCGGCTCTTCGTCCCGGCCGCAACTGCCGGCAAAGAGGGAGTAGTGCCGCATTTGGGCAACAGCAGCCTCTCTAGCGCTGCGTGGAATTTCCTTTCCCCGTACGGCGGGCCAGTATATTGGAGGGGGGTGGGAAGCACACCATGCTGGGAGGGTTTCTTTCCTTGCATCTTTTGGGTTCATCTCATGCCCGGGAGGCTAGCAGGCACTTCGTTAGTGCTGTCGCTGCCCTCCTCTTCTTTCGCTGGCCTTGTCGTCACTTGGGCTGGTGCCACTCCTCCTCACAAGGAAACTCTGTGCTTCCGGCTCCATTACCGCTGGGGGTCAGACCCGCCTTGTCGCCAATGTAGTGTTGGGGCCCTAGGCCCTCATACTACTAAAGATGTGACACAGACACAGTGGTAGTGTTCTGTAAACTGGCCACGGGCACGTGCACCTGACCCTTTTTATTGGCAGGGTCACCTGATCGGTGACACCTGTGTTGGGTGGGTGTGGGGTGTGTATCTGAGACCAGCCCTCAGCCGAGTGGCTGGTTAAACACTAGAACGTATCCTGCAGGACACTACAATTACCAGGTGGGATAAAGCTGGCGCCCTCTTTTAACATTTGATAGGTGATACTTGCTGGAATTTAACAGTGGACAAATGCCTGCTGTTAACCGGGACTTGGGTTTTGATCAAAAAGTTAGAATAGTTTCCCCAGATAAATGTCAAACCTGCTTTATTTTACTGGAGAGACATAGGCATTAAGGCCCATATTTATACTTTTTGACGCAAAACTGCGCTAACGCAGTTTTGCGCCAAAAAATTTAGCGCCGGCTAACGCCATTCTGAAGCGCCATGCGGGCGCAGTATTTATTCAATGACGTTAGCCGCCGGCGCTGTCTGGTGTGCGTTAAAAAAAAACGACGTACACCAGGCAGCGCCGGCGTAGGGGGAAAATGGCGTATGGGCGTCCACAAATGGTGCAAGTCAGGCTGAGGCAAAAAAATCGCCACAACCCGATTTGCACCATTTTTTTACGACGCCCATCCCCCATTGAAATGACTCCTGTCTTAGCAAAGACAGGAGTCATGCCCCCTTGCCCAATGGCCATGCCCAGGGGACTTCTGTCCCCTGGGCATGGTCATTGGGCATAGTGGCATGTAGGGGGGCACAAATCAGGCCCCCCTATGCCACAAAAAAAAATTTAAAAAAATACTTACCTGGACTTACCTTAATGTCCCTGGGGTGGGTCCCTCCATCCTTGGGGGTCCTCCTGGGGTGGGCAAGGGTGGCAGGGGGTGTCCCTGGGGGCAGGGGATGGCACCTCTGGGCTCATTCTGACCCCACAGGTCCCTTAACGCCTGCCCTGACCCAGGCGCTAAAATCCGGCGCAAAAGCGGGTTTTTTAGACCCGCCCACTCCCGGGCATCATTTTTGCCAGGGAGTATAAATACGACGCGTATGCATCGCAGTCATTTTTTAAGACGGGAACGCCCACCTTGCATATCATTAACGCAAGGAAGGTGTTCACGCAAAAAAATGACGCTAACTCCATGAACTTTGGCGCTAGACGCGTCTAACGCCAAAGTATAAATATGGAGTTAGTTTTGCGTCGAATTTGCGTCGAAAAAAACGACGCAAATTCGCCGCAAACGGAGTATAAATATGCCCCTAAATACCTGTAGATGCGGATTCTAGTGCTCAAAGCACCACAATGGCCGTGAGATTCCCCATTTTAAAGGGCACAACTCGGAATAGGAGATAATTATCGCACCTTCTTAATTCCGATCGCTATGGTAACGTATTTGGCAAGGTGAGATAATAATCTCCCTCTACTCGAACCACTCGTAAGAGGTTCCTTGGTGTTGATTTTTATCGGGTGCGATAACTACCTCATTCAAAATGCTCCACTAGTAATTGGGCCTTAAATAAACCAATGCCCTGATTACACTTAGGCCCTCATTCTGACCTTGGCGGGCGGCGGAGGCCGCCCACCAAAGTCCCGCCGTCAGGTTACCGTTCCGCGGTCGAAAGACCGCGGCGGTAATTCTGACTTTCCCGCTGGGCTGGCGGGCGGTCGCCTTCAGACCGCCAGCCAGCCCAGCGGGAAAGAGGCTTCCACGATGAAGCCGGCTCGGAATCGAGCCGGCGGAGTGGAAGCTGTGCGACGGGTGCAGTTGCACCCGTCGCGTATTTCACTGTCTGCGCAGCAGACAGTGAAATACATGTAGGGGCCCTCTTACGGGGGGCCCTGCAATGCCCATGCCAGTGGCATGGGCACTGCAGGGACCCCCAGGGGCCCCGCGACCCCCCCTACCGCCATCCGGATCTCAGCGGTCCGACCGCCGGGATCTGGATGGCGGTAGTGGGGGTCGGAATCCCCGCGGCGGTGCAGCAAGCTGCGCCGCCGCGGAGGATTCAATGGGGCCGCGGTACACTGGCGAGACCCCGCCAGTGGTGCCGGTCCGACCGCGGCTTTACCGCCGCGGTCGGAATCCCCATTGGAGCACCGCCGGCCTGTCGGCGGTGCTCCCGCGGTCCTCCGCCCTGGCGGTCAAAGACCGCCAGGGTCAGAATGAGGGCCTTAGTGCGGTTACGACAGTTCCGCATGAATTGCTATTTATTCCATGTCTGCTAGCTTCTGTCCGATTGATTACTAGATAGAAAACCATATGCAATAATTTGTGCTTGGGAAAATGATCGCTTAGGGGTAAGACCACAAGTGAAATGTTCTGCTTCTGATATTTATTTGGAACTTTTTTTCGTGTAGAAAAAGTTGCATTTGTTAGAAATTGCATGCGGTTAGCAATTACAGACTGTTTGAGTCAGTCTCCTCTTTCACAAAAAAAACGGGGGCTAAATCAGGCCAGCCACTGTAAAAAAAATTATAACTGGCCACCGTTGAAAGATGGAATATCCAAAACGTTATGCAACACCAACAAACACAAGAGACAAAAGAAACATTCCCCCCACACATAATGGAAAGGGCCACACCATTATTGACAACCAGTGCCACTAGAACCCAAATGAGAAACACCTAGATGACACGTATGTGTCTCAATGCCTAGTCACATATAGAAGCAGGCTTGGTCACATACACTAAAGCACCCATCCTTGGCAGTTTAATTCTCCTCAGCTAAATCCCATTGGTAGCATGTCATACATCAGGAAAAAGACAATCAGGCAGCCTAGCCCAGCCCAAAAGAAAAATGACAGTCCAAAGATGCACATGTGCCAGGATGCAAATGATTTAAACCTGTCGGTAGTCCAGGTTCTGGGAACCTATCAGCTGGCCAAGGGCACACTGTGTGACTTCCTCACTTCCTTTGAGTACGTTTTGGAGCCCAGCATTAATTTTTGGACTCTCATAATCCCTCCTTAAACTTCTTTACTTGAATTCTTGGTCTCCAGCTGCAAATAGTCCACAATGGATTTGGTGCATATTTGGCTTGAAGAGATGCTGGCCTAGTAGCCATGGACGTTGTGGGCATGACCTCCTCATTTAGGCTAAGGTGACACATAATTGGGCAATGACATCTAATACCCTCAGAGGCCGACTCTAATCTTTTGACTCAGACAGAAGTATGAGATCATCCAATGAAACAATGAGAACCAATAGCCATCAATAATCAAAATATGCAAGAATGAGTCAGTAATCTATATATACACTATGACCTATGTGATCATGAATCACCACACCAGTTTAGAAAAGTTTAAACATTTATTGCTCTTAAATTGATAATACTAAGGTAATGTAAATGTTGCGCAAAACCAAATGATAGAAATATGGAAACAACTCAGGATGTCCAAAAAATCTAAATAATCTCAGCCTAATAAGAGAAACTACCATTAAACACTCCAAGAGAGTTATAGAGAACAACAAAATTATTTGGAAAAAGCAACAGACTTCATTTAGTTGTGCACTTGAATCAATCACAATCAATTATTAAACATTTAAATTAATTCTTGGAACAGGCATCTTAAGTGCCGAATTCTAATTTGAAAAGCATGTGTGAGCTGGGCTTTGTCATGTGCAAAAAAATAAAATAAGACAAAAATCAATTTGGAAAAACATCTAACTATGGCGTTAACCAAAAAACATGCGGTTGGATTTTCTAAAGGGAAAACCTGCAAAAGAAAAATAATTGCACATTGGTTATACCTTCCCTAAATGACACAGCAGCTTTCAGATTCTTTATCAGCAGAGCAAAGGAACTGCAGGCCTTCAGAGCTGAATAGCAGACCTGAACTGGAAAGAAAATGAATGAAAAAACAGACTTGCAAAGCCTAAAGCCTGCTAAAAGAAAGTCCCAAAAGTTACTAGCAAAGCTTCTATTGAACAATACTATGAGCTAGGTTAGTTCACAGCCAATAAACTTTCATCCGGGCTTCAGTTGTATCTTTCTTTGTTCCTTCTTCAAGATAAGGTCACATTCATGCTCCTCTCCGGATGGCAGTTTCTGTGTAACAGTAACATTATTAAAACAAAACAGGACACAACATTTAACTAACATTGCTTCCTTTCAAAAACTAAAGCTGTTTGTTAAAAGTTTGAAATTTTTATCACAAGAGTGTACAGTGCCAGGTGACACCTGTCGGCCTAATCTGAGGTTTTTGCTATGGCTAACTAGGAGTGCCTCATTTTCGCCCAAGAGCAAGAGATGATTGGGCAGCCGAGCGCATGACATAATTGACTTCTCAGGGAAATCGTGGTCACTCAGATCGCCTCTGTTTCTCTCAGTTATATTAGTCTCACATATGCAATGACAGTCAGAGGCAGTATATGTTTCAATAAGGTTTTAATGAAGCAACTGCTTCTTGGATAATAAAGCATGTACTGCAATAACCAGGATGATAAAGCATGACAGGATTAAAATTGTGACAAGGAGAGTGAAGCATGAAAATAATGCTACCATATTGTCACTAGAGTCAATAGACTAAGGCCCTCATTACGACCCTGGCGGTATAGAACCGCCAGGGCCGCGGGACGCGGAGGCACCGCCGACAGGCCGGCGGTGCCCCGCGGGGCATTCTGACCGCGGCGGCTTAGCCGCGGTCAGTAAAGGGAAACCGGCGGTCTCCCGCCGGTTTCCCGCTGCCCCCAGGAATCCTCCAAGCCGGCGCAGCTTGCTGCGCCGGCTTGGGGATTCCGACTCCCCCTCCCGCCATCCAGTTCCTGGCGGTTCTCCCGCCGGGAACCGGATGGCGGGAGGGGGAGTCTCGGGGCCCCTGGGGGCCCCTGCAGTGCCCATGCCAATGGCATGGGCACTGCAGGGGCCCCCGTAAGAGGGCCCCTACAAGTATTTCACTGTCTGCTTGGCAGACAGTGAAATACGCGACGGGTGCAAATGCACCCGTCGCACCTTCCCACTCCGCCGGCTCTATTACGAGCCGGCATCCTCGTGGGAAGGTCGTTTTCCCCTGGGCTGGCGGGCGGTCTTTTGGCGGCCGCCCGCCAGCCCAGGGGAAAACTTGAAATACCCGCCGCGGTCTTTTGACCGCGGCGCGGTATTTTGGATGGCGGAATTCTGGCGGGCGGCCTCCGCCGCCCGCCAGAATCAGAATGAGGGCCTAATTCTGCCTTGGCTATATTAGAGCACAGCATGTTAAACTCTATTCCAGCCCTTCAGGATCCCCTGGGAAGACATCATCCCCCATACCTAAGCAAAGGCCTGAAGTCTGCATATGCAGCTGTAGCGAAGCGTTCAGCAATCAGCATACAGCCATGGTCATCTGGCTGGAATCTCCCTCTAATGAGTATGGGACAAAGAAGTGGTTTTATAATAAAACAGCTGATGTTCTGAGAAAATGCCCCTATGTAAGGATGTGCATGTTTCTATAAGTACCAGAGACAAAGTGTTACCATGTTTACCAGCAACCTATCTTACTGCAGCCTTGAGAGAAGCACAGAGTGAAAGAAAAGTCTTGTTTAAGAACGCAGTGCTGGCCTAGGCAAAGAACAGCTCTACAGAGAAAAATAAAACAAGACCGCAAATGTGGCCATTGTTAAAATAATAAACGAAGCAGAATAAAATATATCTAGGTTAAAATGCACAGCGGCAGGCCAAGTTTGCTAAAATAACGTGTATGGAGCTATAACTAAAATGGCTGCACAACAAAGGGCCTGATTCTAACTTTGGAGGACGGTGTTAAACCGTCCCAAAAGTGGCGGATATACCACCTACCGTATTACGAGTCCATTATATCCTATGGAACTCGTAATACGGTAGGTGGTATATCCGCCACTTTTGGGACGGTTTAACACCGTCCTCCAAAGTTAGAATCAGGCCCAAAGTGTTTCAGTAAAATCAGTATAATATTTAAAAACTGTGATTCTGGAAAAAATAACTAAAACAAAGGCCTTTTCATTAATGCTAAAACATAAAGAATAAAACATTTCTAATAAGTTCAAACCATTAGTTTTGTGGTACCTGTAGTTATGATTAATCGAAATAAATTTTTACAAACATTTATTAATTCACATTGAACTCAAGGTGGCTGACACCATGTGAACCACATTTTTAAACATGCAAGTTTTATTTTTCGAACACACATTTCTCTCTGTTGATCATTTAATTTTAGTCACGCATATTCATTAATAATGTTTGCAGTCTAACAATCCCTCCTCTGACAGCAATCTGTCCCGTCACAAAGGAACATACACTAATGAAACACTTCAAAACTTAGGCCCATATTTATACTTTTTTAGCACCACATTTGCGTCATTTTTTGACTCAAAAACAGCACAAACTTCCAAAATACAATTATATTTTGTATGTTTGTGCCTATTTTGCATCAAAAAACAACGCAAGTGCGGCACTAAAAAAGTATAAATATGGGCCTTAGTTTGTTTAGTATATCTAGTTAGGCTTTCACCATTCTTCAAAATTTCCCAAATCTCAAACATATCTGCTCCTTATCCTTTCCATTTTTATTTCTTCCATCCTCTGTTTATTTTTCATCCTTTGTAATTGTATGAATCTATACAGTTTGTAAAGTCTGATTATATAAACGAGACACACAACCACTATTAATAATGATTTTAGTATCATTCACACAGCACCCTCACCAAGATCTCCCAACCAGTTTCCCATTTCAATAAAACTTTTGCCTAATTTTTCCCACACACTTGGGGCATATTTATACTCTGTTTGCGCCGAATGTGCGTCAAACATTTGAGCACAGGAACAACAACAACAGCTTCCACAACACCAGCAGGGACCCCAAAGGCAACGTAGAAGGCAGGAGAGGATATTCCACACCAGGACAACCCTTCTGGGACTCTACCAACAAGACATCATTCAGAGGTACAGGCTTAACTGACAAGCCATTCAGCAGCTGCTGCGCAACATTGAGCCTCAGTTGGCACCCAGCTTGCAGACACCCCGCACCATTCCACCAGAAACCAAGCTGCTAGCTGTACTACACATGTTGGTAAGTGGCTCCTTTCAAAACACTGGCGCCCTGGTTGCTAGGATCTCACAGCCACCATTCTCCACCTTCCTACCCAAGGTACTGGATGCCATGATCTCCTTCACACCCCGCCACATCAGCTTCCCCAACACACAGCAGAAGCAGCAGGTGACAAAACAGGGGTTTTACCAAATTAATGACTTCCCACATGTCCTTGGTGCCATTGACTGCACACATGTACGCATTGTGCCACCTGCTGCAACCGAACATCTATACCACAACAGGAAGCACACACACTCCATTAATTTGCAGGCCATTGTCGATCACCGGGGTTTGATCACCAACATCGTGGCAAAGTATCCATTATTCATTCATCTTATGCCACTGAACCATCAATCAACACTTCCAGGATGGACGATATGGAAATGGCCTACTTGTTGATAAGTACAGAAACCTACTTATATACACACACAGGACAGCAACTCTCTAGGACACACAACACATACACCACAACATCGACACCTGGACAGGAACACACTGAGGTTGTGACACCGCTAGGCATGTTTGATATCCTCACCCAATAGGAGACACACCTAGGGACAAATGACAATTCCAAATAACAACAGATGCCACTCCACAGACACAAGGGAACAATTTAAAACAACACAATGACAAAGACATGGCCCCAACTGGCAGTACATTTGGGAAGATTAATCTTTCAATACCACATCCATAGCACTCAAACCAACACCCTTCAAACCAATACGTACTGTGTAAGGAAAGTGTAATGTTTTTGCTACAGGTCAAACACCATGACACACATAGCATGATAATGACTCCAATGAAGGTCACGTGCAATCATTAAGGCTGTACCAATATCTCACATCACTCCTGCTCTCACATTGCCCACTACCAAGAAGCAAGTGGACTGTGCGAAGAACACATATTGATGGGACAATATTGAAAGTGCACATTCCTACACATACGCATTGCGACAAATTAACACACACACAACAGATGTACTGGCATACAGACCTTCTGAAACTCTAAATGACAACCTCACAACCAAGTTAGCCATCTGAACTAGAACATGTTCAGTAGTATAGGTACACGTTACAACCTGAGTCAACTTGGCAAGGGCAGAGAAATATGTCTGCAGTGAACTTGTCACACATGTGAAATTAGTGCATAGTCAATTGTTAACATGTCAGTGCTCAAAATGTACGGAGATGTATTGCACATCTAAGGGTCTCACTGATGGTTAAATAATTGCATATGCGAAATTGTATGGGATGTCCAGGGTATATAGATGCAACCGTGTTACCACCACTGTCAAATTGATTCTGTGTATGTAAGTATCAACTCACCCCCAGTTAAGACACAGGGACACCTATTTCACAAGTCATAATGCAAGGGAGTACACACTGTACTGCAAGTCTACAAAAATACTGCTGACATCCGGTCAACAGCCAAACACCCGTTCAGATAAGGAAACAACCAAATGCTGATGGTACATCCTAGAACCCTAGGAATCCACACAATAACACAAACACCAATGAGTCACAGACACACAAAGGAACAACTGTCATGCAAAGTGATATTTATGGTGCAAGGTACATAAATATGTTCTCACTTATTTTCTCTTTCAGTTGATCAGGGGTATGGGATCCAGCCATGGATCATGACCCCATTTGCAAACCCAAGCACTGCAGCAGAGCGTGCCTATAATGAGGCACGTGGGAGGACATGCACCATAGTCGAGAGGACCTTTGGCATCCTGAAGTCAAGATTCAGGTGCCTCAACATCACCGGAGGCAGCCTCCTGTACTCACCAGAAATGGTGTGCAAAATAATTTTGACCTGTGCCATCCTGCACAACATGTATGTAAGAAGGAACATTCCCCTATATGAACCTGACCCACAAATGCCTGAAGAGGAGGAAGAGAAGGATGCTGTTCATCAACATGAGGGGGACCATCCAAACACAGCTGCAGGATTGCGTTAGAGACAACATATTGCCCAAAATTTCTTTTAACTCTACTCACCCATCACCACTGTCTTACCATATGTAAATAAACACCTATACTAATCACTATATCGTGGTCTGGATAATCATTTTTGCATAACATTATCTTTAACTATCAGAATCAGAGTGTAGCCTCATGGAGCATTGCTGAAATACCGATTAGGACACAGAACATTCCTAAACTAGTTTGATGCGTATGAATGTACAGCCACATTCATTCACACTGTAAATGACATATATCCTGTACATTTCACATTTAAAGGGCAATAGCAGAGGACCACACCTATTTCACACATAAATGTTGGCAACTTGGTTCATCGCGCCATATGGCACACAACTAAGACACCATTAGTCAATAAGGTAAAAAAATGCCTCATACATGAGGCAGTGGATGTGCTATTGCATTGGTAACAGGAATGTATGACCAGACCCTTGACAGCAGTAAGTCTTACACCACCTATCTTTGCAACGACAATTTGTGACTAGATTTCCATATGAGCAGCAAATTCATAGCACAAGTGCCCCAGGTTTGACTAGCATTGCTCATATGACATCCCCTGCACGTGGCAGCCCATGTCCTAAGTCCAGACACACCCATGTTCCTGGTCGCACCTCACCCTTCTTCAGAGGTCCCTGGAATTGTAATATGTATCCCCAGATAATCCCTTCTCTACACACTCCCAGACTCACAAGGTAAATCCAGTGTGCTTCCCTCTTTAGTATGGTATGTCATAGTCATTGTACTTCTGTCTGCATGGACGTCAGGTTAAATAATGCACTGGCTTGTAGTCTCTAAGACCTGTTATCATCTGTACATTGCTTCCCATGTGAAAGGTACTGTTGGCCCTTTGAACTTGAATCTCACCTACAGGACTTGTGAGAGACTGATGCTGCACACACCTGTGAGCACCTCCATGGAGACCAGCTATTTGAACATGCACTGCCCTTGCAGCTGCTTGGAACAGCATAAAAGCAGCCATTTTATCTATAACACTGTTATGCCTTGCAGTATAAATCAGCTGTGTAACACAGCCCTTGAGTTAATGTGTTACGTTCCAACACACAGGACAAACACAGTTTTACGTTTCCACTGTCTTGTTCCTCCTTTGACCAGTCTCAGTCTGACCATTGTGTATTTACGTTGTGAAATTTTAGGATCCTGATTGACCCTGCATCCTGTTAGCCTGACTGGCTCCTGTCTTTGCGTTACCCTAAAGGTTCCTTGGGCCTACATTTGTATCATAGTTGCTTTCCCAACCCTCATATTCCTCCTGGGGTATTGTGTCAGGTGGGTCTACAATGCATAATCAAATACATTGTATAGCATAATCAGTTTATGTATTGTACCATGGGTGTGAACTTGTCTCCAAATAGCCGAATCATGGCCTATCCCTTGTGTAGGTCTCATTTATGTATGAGTAACAAATTGTGACAGTGTACCATGGCTGCATGCATGGATTGGGTATGGTGCCTCCAGCACAACAAACAACGTCAGATAATGTGCATGAAATGTCTACACATGTTAGGACCCAGACAGTCCACAAGCTGATTCAAATTGCTCCCAACATATTGATGGGGCTTGTGTGGTGAATAGCTGTGAGATTAATCAGCACAGAGGCACTGATGTTCCCAGATGCTGTGGGAATTTTAGAGGCCAACCTGTCTACAAATGTTGTGAGTAAACCTGCCGGTATAAGAATCCTGAGACATTAACTTTGTCAGCACACCAAGGTTGCCCTGTTGACAGTCTCATAACACGTCTGCAGTGACAGGGTTGGACCATCCCCATGTGTGTTATATTGATCTGCGAAGGATACTTTGTTGATACAGGAAATGGCTCAGGACTAGACCTGCACGTAACTGTGACAACATAGACCCCAATAATTATACAGGCTAAACATTGGCCCACACACATGAACCAGACACCTCTGTGTATTTTACCACTGTAAATATTTGAACACATGCTGCTTGGTCCTCCACTGCCACAGGAGAGACATAGGCTCAGTTATATGACTCCAACTGTGGCGTAACATTACAATTCTGTATTATATTTGGGACTCTGTGTCATAAACACGGTACACACATAGTATGATCCCATGCCTGACTCATGGTGGGTTAACAAACAAATGCCTAGGAAGTAGTATCCAACATTCCAGGACATGTGATGGCTAAGTTTTGGAACATTGACATGAACAACCGTCTGCTATCTATCCAGTGCAAGATTTGTCATTGGTGATGTTTATGTTCCAAAAAAACCTAGGAAGTTCACACAGCAGTTGTTGCTATGTGTATGACGAACACATGTCCTCTCTCATTTCCACACTGACTTGAATCTGAGGGTTGGACACATTGACTCCACATGCATACAAGCAGATTTGCAAAAATGTATCTTGTGATGTTCACACAGTGGGTCATCACATACATTGACCCATAGGCACTGAGTTATTGTAGTGAGTTGTGTCGCCTTTCTATCCTCTCTTGACGCAAAACATGCCCAAACTGGGTAATACATAATTGTATCCCACACGTTTGACCATCTATTGCGTCAGTGAAGAGTAAAAATCCAGTTCACCAAGTAGAGGATCATGGTCCGCAGTAGTATGATCTGTCACATGTGCCCATACACCGTAATGCCCAATGTGGATGCAATCAGCCTATCTCTGTCTTATCACAACTGTCATGTCCCATTAAAAATGAGAAACGACCCCAACCCAGTTAATGACAGAAATTTAGATGCATACGTGTAAAAAAAAGACACATATGCATCAAAATATGATGCACAATGCCCTGAAACATCCATTGACCCTGAGCGGTAATTCCCACACTGTACCCCCAGAAATTGGTTAAGTATGAAACATATTTAACAATATGGATGCGGGGTTATTTCTAATCATGTGCATCAAATAAAATGACGCACAGACTGGAAGCGTCATAATATTTTGACACATAACAAGAAAAACGCACCGCATTTGAGTCAGGAAGTGATATAATAGGATATCCTGTTTACAGACTTGGTACAGTGGGTGTACTTTCAATTTCACTTTGCAGTCTGTGATATTTCCTGACTGTGTGGCTCTGTTTAGACTTGTCTCTTTGTTCATTTTGTGATTTTGTCTCCAGTGTGGTCCTTAAATTGTCTTTTTGTGTATAATAACTGTCTGTGGTATCCTGCCTGAGTGTTTTTTGTGGTCATTTGTGTTGTCAACATTTGTCTTTGTTGTTTTGGGAGTCTGTTGTGGGTAGTGGTAGTTTGGGTATAGTTGGGTTGGGTTCTTAGTTATTTTGCATTTTCTTGTCCTACTTTCCCTCTATTCTCCTTTGTACCCCTTTATCCCCTCTTTATTTTTGGTGCAATAATGTTGGGTAAGCCTCGTCTTGGCAGGATGGGAGAGGAGGAGCTGGGTGGGTTTCTTTGACTAGTGTGCCACTTTCTACCCTTAATGATAGAGGCAGGTGGTAGTGTGATCAAAGGCTATCACACAGAGGCAAGGAGGCTCCGGTGGCCAAAGGTGTTGTACCATCTGCAGAAAATATACAACACACCGCGAAATGACCACCAGCTGAAGCGCTGCTGGGCTGACCTTGTTGCCAGGGAGCAAGACCTGCTGGACCACCTGGGGATTGTGATTGGTGGCCCTGTTGGTGAGTACAAATCAGAGTAATGTGCACGTTTAAATGCTCTGTAGTGACAGTAGCTGATTTTTTCATGTTCTGCTGGCAATGTTTTTGAACATGTGGAATGCTAGTGAAACATACAGGGTCATATTTCTACTTTGTTAGCACCGCAATTGCGACCTGTTGTAAAGCAATAGTGGCGCAAACTTACAAAATACAATTGTATTTTGTAAGTGTGCGCCGCCTTTATTTCAAACAGCAACACAAATGCGGTGCAAAATATGTATAGATATGGGCCACAGTTGCCTGTGAGGTATACAAATTTCCTACACATTACTGTCATTTAGACAGCTAGACTACCTTTCTAAACACAACAGGAGCCTGAAAATTAGTGCTGGCTTCACGTCAATTGATGATGGCAATGTGGCTCAAACATATGTTTCTTGTGTGGTCCCTGAGTGTATCAGGAAACATATCTTGGAATTCCAGAAATTTTCAAGAAATTCTGGCCCTCATTTCAACTTTGAAACTGCTGCGTGGCCGCCAAACCTAGTTTCCGCCCAGCGGCCCAGCGGGGATCTCGGCCGCAACACGGGAGCCGGCTCCAAATGGAGCCGGCAGTGTTGCGGTACTGCGAAGGGTGCAGTTGCACCTGTCGCGCTTTTCACTGTCTGCTATGCAGTCGGTGAAAAGCTCCATGGGGCTGTGGCAGGGTAATCCCCTGGGCAGCGCTGCTTGCGGATTACAACCGCCGGGAACAATGTGGCGGGAAACCACCAGGGTTGTAATGAGGGCCATTGTGTCCCTCAATTGTTTTCTGATACATGCCTGAACTGGATTCTGACACATACATAACAAATTATAGCTTACCTCAGGTAACATCTCAGACTGATATTTTGAGTTTGTAGTGCCACATTTCAATTAGGGATGGCTGGCAAAAGGTATGCACAAAGGTTCATATCTATATGGTTGGTGCAACTCACCATAGCTGTGGCACATCAAATGAAGAAAATGATACTAATTGAGGGCAAACAACTGTCCCTGGCCCTCTGTACATTGTACCTGTGTGTCTAAAATTGGTCTTAGTCACAATGTCTGGGTGACTGGTATTGCAGTCCTCACAGAAAGTGGCTATGCATGTCTCTCATGGATACACACGATGAGAGGAATACACTCCATGATTTTGTCTGCTCATTAATGAAGGAGCATGTTTGCCACCACATGATAGTTGGGGCCACTGCATGTGTGAAGATATGTGTGTATCACTCACTGGAGTCCCCGGCTCTGTACATGTTTGCAGTGGTATGTAGGATGCGGTATCATCATGTCTGAGAGGCTTTACTTTCTGAGTTGATATTACACATAGTATTTGTATTTTGAAGTGTTGTACAGTGCACAGACATTGAGCACATTTCTCCCTTCCATGCCTTACAGGTGGAACTGCACCCTACACTATTGGAGAGGTGGCTCAATTTGCGGACCCAGACATCTCCAGTAAGTGTTGATATTTCTGTTCTGTGTTTGCTGACAATGTGTGATTGACTCCTGTGTGTTGGACACACAGCAAGGTGTGATGCGCTGGTCAATGATCTGTTTTGTTCCTTGAGTGGAGTATCATTTTTTCCCCATCTTAGAGTTGGCCAATCCTTATCGTATTGTCATATTTTGGGACTCTAGGTCAGTCCAGTAGGCACGGCAATGTGAATAGGGATGAGTTATGTGGATAAAACTTGAAATCAGAAAATGTAGCAGTGGACCATATTAGTGAATTAGTCAGCCAGTCAGACCCTGATTCTTCCAGAATAGGGATGCCAAAGTCTTACCCAAAGACTTCAGCTTCCCTATTCACTAATGAACATGTTTGACTTTATGTCTAACTTCCTAGCAGCATGTAGCTCCACATGTTGTGCTACGAGTATGAGGCACTTGAGTACAATGGCCTAGGTGTGCATGCAGCTCATGGCCAGAGGTGTGCTTGCATCTATCTGTTTGTTGTAAGTCATGGGTTACTGGTAGGAAATAATGTTGACAATGGTCTGCATTTCCAAAGATAAGTGTTGATGGGATAGTCCAAGGTTTGGGTGTATCCTATTTGGAGTTCCTCCTTACCTGTGTTGTGCTAGCCAAACCCATGTACAGATTTCCAAAGCTTCCTGGGTTTCCTTGTTGTGAGAAGTTATTAGTTGCTTGTCCACCCCCCATCTCTGGCACAGGAGTAGGGTTGTGAATAGTGTACCTAGGACTGATGATCCAAGTTTGGTACACAGACATGTAAATCAGTAAATCACTTGTCCAAACCTAGGATACCCACTCATGATTAGCACATGCATTCTATACTGGCAATTCCATTTACAACTCGCAGATCCTGTGGCCCTAGATTGCCATCAAGAACATAGAAATTTGTTGGCCTGTCAGTGGTGGAGGATTTGCAGCATGATTTTTACCTGACAAGTGGCAGAACAATGATGCCAAAGTCATTCCAGTTGTTACGCATCTTGTAGGGTTTGGATGTGCTGTTTGATGATAGGACATGTGTAGGCTGGCTTGCCATGTACTTCCTAAGGGACTCTCAGTGATCTGTATGATGATATGGGCTGTTACAGGTACACTAGATATATTGTCTGATTTACTTCTTGAGCAATTTCACATAATGAAGTACCTAATGTTTGGTTTTCTATTTGTCTTAACAGCTGCCAATATGACTCCCATCCAGATTTTCAGCGCAGGGCAATGCATTACCGCAACATTCTGGATGCGGAGTATGGGTACCGCAACATGCCAAGAAGATATCGCCATGAAAGAGCCTCCGGAGTGTGTAGGGCATTTGCCCAAGGGGGCCCTTCCGTGTCCACCACAGCCACCACCACCAGCACCACCACTACCACCCAGGTGGCACCAACAGTAGCTGGGACCTTTGCTGGACCATCTACAGCAACAGCTCCAGGACCAGTCACAGCACCACCTGCACCTCAGCCTACGGACATGGCACCGACAAGGGCCCATACTTCATCCACTGGCACTTAGATCACCCCTGCTGCAGCCATAGACCCTGCAGCTTTTGCCCAGATGCAAAGGAACTTGGACTGTGTCCTACGGAAAATAACCAGACTGCAGCAGGAGGTGGCATAAGTTAACCGGAGGGTGCGTGTCATCAAAAAGACCCTGAGGAGGGCCAACTTGTAGGCTTATACTCAGACATGATTCCCTTCCCTCCCTCCTCTTTCCTGGTTCTTTAACTTAGTGGGTTAAGGGGGCTTAGTGTTAGGTTAGTATAGACTGTTAGTTTAGTTAGTAGTAGTGGGTGGGGGTTTCATACTTTTTTCAACTGTTTTTTACCATGTGTGTTTGCAATGTTGGGGTTTTGGTGTTTTAAAAAAAGAAAACAATAAAAAAAATAGATATTTATTTAGTATTAGATGGTATGTGTTTAGGTTAGTATCTGTTGTCCTCCATGTTTCCGGTCATATAAGGGGGGTGGGGGGTTGATGTTTGGATCCTTTCGTTAAATGTGATAAGTAAGTTTAGCTTAGGTTAGTTATGGACATTTGAGGGTAATGTGTAGTTAGAGTATATTAGGTTAGGTAAGGTGTTTCCCCTGGTTTTAGCTTCTGTTTTTACTGTTTAATAAATATCTAGGTAACCCTTTACAGTATGTGTCAAATGCTTGTAGATCAGGGCCTTGCCATGAGTGAACAGTGTCTCTTTTGTATTAGCTTTTGTGTCCCATGCTGCAACCATATCCCAACTGAGATGTTACATTGGCAGCTACACCAAAGCTACTTAGCTAAGCTTCGGCCATCCATTGCACCCACCACTCACAGTTACTATGGATCCCAAAGTGTGGTTATTTTGTGCTGTATGTTTTCAATGTCACATACTTTGCTACCAGATTTGGTATTGGGGACACTGTGTTAAGTCTGCCTGCAGCCTAATGTCTAAGTAAATCCTTATAAGGTGAGTGGTAGTATGCTCTCATGTAGTATGGTATACATGACTCACATACATCATTTGTTACAATGTTCAGCACAGTTACCTATTTGTAGGGAAACTCATACACATCCCTTCATGCTGGTTGGTGTGTGTTAGGTAAAAATTGGGAAAATGTCACACACGTACGTTTTGACTTTCAGTAACAATCAAAGGCAATATTTTCTGGCTTAGACATCCCTTGAGGATGAGTTATTCTGTACAACATAGCATTTTGGTGTATAGTTTATATTTTCCTCAGAAATAACCCTCAGGGAGGGCAGATGATGTTACAATCCAGGCCACTGTGCATAGTTATCAGCCAAGATTTGTTCAGGTCAGGTGTATAGACAATCAATGATCCTTGACCTGAGGTTAACATCACTGATGTCCATCACGGCTGATGTGTCACATTACACACAGACAAAGTTGTTGTGTAAGTGCTATTTATTTAAAAGTGCTGTAGTGCTATATGTACATTGTCCATGATTGTGAGTCCATTAGTGTAACATCTTCCATTGTGATCCTACACAAGTGCAAAAGGACATGTCATTGGACATGCTGGGGTGAAGTGTCAGACAGTGTAGAGGGACAGGATTTGCCAATCAGTTAGGGCCAGATGTAGCAACCAGTTTGCATGTCGCAAACTGCGAAAAACGCAGTTTGCGACATGCAAAACGGCCATCGCGATGCAGAGTCACATTTTGCGAGTCGGTACCGACTCACAAAATGTGATTCCGACTTGCAAATAGGAAGGGGTGTTCCCTTCCTATTTGCGACCGCATCGCCATGCTGAGTTGCTTTGTGACCGCGAAAGCGGTCGCAAACCAACTCGCAGTTACCACCCACTTGAAGTGGGTGGTAACGCATTCGCAAACGGGAAGGGGTCCCCATGGGACCCCTTCCCCTTTGTGAATGTCGCTGAAAATATTTTTTCAGAGCAGGCAGTGGTCCAATGGACCACTGCCTACTCTGAAAAAATGAAACCCAATGGTTTCATTATTTTTTTGAATTGCAATTCGTTTTCCTTTAAGGAAAACGGGCTGCAATAAAAAAAAAACTGCTTTATTAAAAAAAGCAGTCACAAACACGGAGGTCTGCTGTCTCCAGCAGGCCACCATCTCTGTGAGTGCAGGGACTCGCTATGGGGTCGCAATTTGCGACCCACCTCATAAATATTCATGAGGTGGGTCTTTGCAACCCCATAGCGAGTCACAGAAGGTGTCTGAGACACCTTTCTGCATGCACTTTTGCGAGTTGCAATTTGCGAGCCGGTATGACTCGCAATTTGCAAGTCGCAAAATTCTTTCTTACTACATCTGGCCCTTAGTGAGAGACAATCACAGGGCAGGCTGACAAGATAAACAGTGGGTTGAAGAACAGTGCTTGAGTACAGTTGTTGCAAGACCGGCATATTACAAAGCACAGGACCTTGGTAATAGGTGGCCATGTGGCAGGGACTAGTGCTACCGGGTACTCTTACGGGTGAAGGTGATCTATTCCAAGTCTTCATCTTCTGATATGTGTGTAGTCCCCACTGCCCTTGGTGGTGGTGGTTGTGAAGTGGCAACACACACCTCAGTGTTTGAAGACGTGGAGTCAGACATTCAGGTAGCTGCTAACTGTGGAGGTCTTAAGGGCAGTACTGCAGCAAGGAGAAGCTTCTGGTTCCTAAGAATAGCAGCCACATCATGGTGGATGCAGCCAGGTCGGCCCGAGGGGTTCAATATTGCATTTGTGCACACGTTTACAGGATTGTTGTTGTAGGTGTTGGATCAACTCTATTACAGCTGTGCTGATTTCCTTCAACCTTTTTTCAACTTCCTGCAAGATTGTTGTTCGCCACTGCATAGCTGCTGCCTGTTCTTCAGGTAACATCATGCACAAACGCATCCCCTCTAGGCTGGCTGCCATAGTTTGCATCCCCTCCCACACCTCCTTGGCCAGCTCCCGCTGTCCTCCAACTACAGTTCTCTCAAAGCTGGTGCCAGGGTCGTCAGAGTCCTCAGCTGTGTTGGAGCTGGCAGGTAGTACAATTTGGGTAGTGGGTGGGTCCTACGTGATGGCTGCAGTATCTGTGCTCCTCCTTGTGACTGAAGGTGGGGTCTGGAGGGTTCCAAGGACATCTTGGGGGGTCTGCTGGCTGATGTTTGTCAGCTCGTCATCCATGTCATCAGGGTAGTCCTGGACAGCCATTGTCCTCTGCAATGAGATACGGTACTATTAGTTTGTCTGTGTTGTGGGCTTTGTAATGTGGCATGCCTGCCTTCTGATTATTTTAACATTTTGATCTTGGTTCCTGTTCATTGTTCCTGTCTTTCATATTAGCATTCTGCCAGGCCTATGCCCCACCTGCATGTCACATGTATTGTGGTCAGTTTGTGGACTTGTCAGCATTACATCCTCTAGGTGTTGGTTCAGGCCAAATTGTGAATTGCCACCTTCTTGTCCTACTCAACCCTCTGTCTACTTCCATTCTCATGGTGAGGCCTTTCACTGGCTGTGGGTGCTCTGATGGCACTAGCACCACACTTAACAATCTGGACCTGCCCCAGTCTCTGATCTTTCACATCCACCTATATGTAGTTGAGATGTAGCATATACTATGTCCAGCTTTGTTATGGCACAATATGGATGTCAGCATTGCTAATGTGTACTGCTGATGTTGGGGAATGTGTGGTACATTGGATTGCACTGATAGTCGTAGCAGTGTTCTATTTCCTCCTCTGACTGTGGAGGTGTATTTCTGTAACCAGTTACATGTGTCCTCCCCCTCAATGCTGTTGTCTGAGCAGTATGACATTTGGGATGTTGCATGATGTCATTGGAGCTATTGTGACCCAGGCACAGGGTGGACCCTGACATATGCAGCATGGCTATGGCATTAGTGCTGCGTACCTCCTAATGTTAATGACAATGGCTGATGTTTGTAGCAACTTTGGACAATCACATTTGGCTGGATTGGAACATTTGTCTTGATTTCAGGGGATTGATAACGTTGTCATCCTGAACCCTCTAATTTGGGTGTGTTGGATCCATGGGGACGTTACTGCCATTAGCTACTTGACCTGCACACACAGCAGAGGTGGTAGTGACAACATTCCACTTGCAGGTATGGGCAGAGGTTGTTAATTGGGCCCTAGTTACTGTAGGGAGAGTACTGGCTGACGTGTGACGGGCTGCCAGTTTTACGTTGTACCCTGCCCTCCTGGCCTGGTTTTACCTATGCAACATCCTTGGCATGGCAGCATACCCCCATGCAAAGGTTGTTGGTGTTGTGTAGTAGTGTACCCCAGGTTTCCTCAGAACAGGCCATGCCCCGGTGCCATGACCCTTTACCCATTCCACTCCATGAATATCATGACTTACATGCATTGTGTAGTAGGTATGTTCTCCCCCCTGCTTACAGTTAACATTTGTGCATTTTAATTCCCCATGCGACTTACCCTGCGTGTGTGTTGTCTCCTGGTAGTCTGCGCTGTCCTGTCCTTGAATCCCTGTGACGATCTCCTCAGGGATGATGGCTGCCACCATCTCCTCCATGTGGTCCAAGGGGCTCCTGCGGTGCTGGACTCCTACCTCCAGTCTGCAGTGCTGCCTTCCTGTTCCTGGCCATCTTTTCCTTGGTCCTGCGCTTGCAGTCATGCCAGCGTTTCTTGCACTCGATGACTGTTCTCCGTACTTCTGCCACACTGTTGATCTTCTCAAGAATTTGTTGCCATATTGCCTCTCTCCTACTGATTGACAACTTTGAGGTGACAAACAGTTGGTGATGGTGTTGCGTCACCTCTTTAACCAGAATGTCCTGCTCCTCTGCACTGAAGCAACACTTTCTTTTCTTCTTCCCCCTGTCCTGGGTCTTCTGTGGGTCCTCCTGGCTGGTTCCTGGTCTTTTGTCATCTTCCTGGGGTCTGTGCAAGCATCTGGGATCCATTTTGGCTCTCCTATGCACATTTTGCAGTGTTTGCGGTGCTTTTTGACGCAATTGCATCAAAAAACGGTGTGTATCTGGTTTGCGACGTCGTAAACCGTCTCACCGTCATTTTCTCTGCATTAACGTTGTTTTCCTTTATGACGTGACGCAGTCGTTTGAGTAAAAAAAAAAGACTCACACCTGTGGTTTGCGCCGCCGTGCGTCAAAGTATAAATTTGATGCGCGCACAGCGCAAAGAAATGGCGTTAGCCGGCGGTAATATTTTTTATGCAAAACTGCGCAGTTTTGCGTCAAAAAGTGTAAATATGGGCCTTGGTTGTTTCAGGTCCGTTAATTCAGAATTCAAATTTGTCAAACTTCTAATGTAACTTCTGATTTCTTTACCTTTATCAGGGATAAAAGTGCAACATTGTGGCACCTTAAGCATCCAACAGACTCCACCCTCTTTTGCTAAAAGGATATCTAACACAAGACGATTCTGAAGAACCATTGAACATACCACAACCATTTCAGTATCCATCAAGATAATTGAAAAATCTGTTAACATTTTGTCCACAATTGTTGAAACCTTCCTTATCTTCATATCATTCCTAACAACATATACAGAAGGAATAACTTGCTCTTTTTGATCTTGGTCTCTAGTTCTCATGAGTATCATTTGTGTTGTCAATCTGATACATTTTAGGAAAAACTACTCCCAGGTAACAAGTCCCATACCATCCCCTGGGGAGTCGATAATAGCCATTTCTTCCACAGATGTAATATACATCAGGAATCACAGGATCTTGTCCATTTAGCATAAAGTCCCATGTATTCTTAAAAATAAATACTTCTCTGCATTCACTAATTCCCACAAACTTAGGCCCATATTTATACTTTTTTAGCATCGCATTTGCATGATTTTTTTACGCAAAAGAGGCCAAACTTACAAAATACAATTAGATTTTGTAAGTTTGCGCCGCTTTTGCATAAAAAAATAACGCAAATGCGGCGCTAAAAAGTATAAATACGGGCCTTAGTATCAGTTCTGGATTGAGGCCTGTATATACAAAGCTTTCCTATATGTTGGTAATCTAAAGCAAGCTTCCCTTGTATGTTAGTCACACTATATACATGACAATTTTTGTAAGTGTGCTTCACTAAACCCTTCTCTATTTTCTCCTTCATTGCCTTTCTTCTTTCATCAGTCTGATCTAGGAAACATTTCTCTACTGGTGTAAGTATGCATGTTAATTTATTGAAATGTGCATATGCAGCACCAAATGTCAGTGTAGGCTCAAAGAAACCTCCTACAATGTCTATGTTCCTAGCTTTAGCAATACTACTCAAGTGTTGGTTAACTGGAACAAAAGAAAAGACTAAATCAAAACTAGAATAGAAATACTGTACGCATTTCTGATTATAACTACTTGTTAATAGAAGACTACAACTAATGCCGTACATTAGTGGTGAGCTATGATATGTAATTCCTTCTTGCACTGATGAAGTACTTTGAGTACGCACATAAAATCCTCTCACATCCATTGTCTCAGCATACTCATACAACAAACGATAATATGCATTGGAAGAAAGATCTCCTTGTGAACTGTCTAAGTACAAGAAACTCTCATCCATATGTATCTTGTCTAACTCAGAAAGTCTAGTAGTCTATGGAAAAGGTAAGGTGCATAATTAGTTTCAGCTTCATCAGAAACACTTATGCTTACAATCAACAACAAACGTATCAACACACATACAACTGCCAATCCAACACACACACACTTGCACCAATTGTTTCCATTGCAATTGGTATTCATGGCAGGTAAAGAATCAAACAAATGAAAGAAAAGGAAAATAGATATAACTATGCAGCCAACCAAAAATAATCTTCAGTCTTCTCTGCAATTATTTACAGTAGCTTTCAGGATCTCCAGAATTTGTCAAATATCGTTTTAGCAGCTTTGTCATAGTCAGTTCTAAATGTCTCTTTAGTAGATCACAATCTGTTGATCACTAACTATTACTTCCACTGTATAATGTCGTTCTTGCTCATTAGGCAATGTAATTTCAAAACTCAGCTCAATTACAACTTCAAGCTAAAAAATGTAGGACTAGATTCACATGGTCAAAACAAAATAACATAAACATGTGTTCCCACTCATAAGCTGCAAGGTATGCCCATTAAGGACCTGCATATCTTCCACTTGCAACTGTCTTTCTCTTTGATTTCCAACTTGTACTTATTTCTTCTTCACTCAGATCTGTTCCTTCTGTTATTTCTGATTCCTCATTTAGCCTCGATAACACATTAGGGACTTTTTCAGTTGCATGCAAAGAAGGATATTTATCTCCTTTCACAGTTATTCTAGATAGTGATTGCACATCTAGACTTACGATTCTTCTTGGTTGAGCAGGAATTTGACAAGCTCTTCTTTGACTTTGCCTTGCTTCACCTGCACCATTAGTCACTTCAGGAGGAGTCAAATCTGCATGACTTTGATTCAACTCAACTCCACTTTTGCCTACTTCAGGAAACAAGATCTGCTTTATCTTTGTTCCCAGTGGTCTACTTCTGGGAGAGTCCTCCTTAGACTTGGCTCTCCTACTACATCCGCTTCTGTTTGTGCTGATAGAGGAGTTTCAAGACTGTCCTCAATTTCATCTCTCAGAGGAGTACCTGAATCTGGATTTTCACCAGTTTGCACTGTCCTTACTTCTGCAGTCTCTTGTTCTGTCTTTGTCACTTGCTCTTCTTGAGACTGTATAGTTTCTGCTAATGCTCTCAGGAACACAAGATGTTCATCATCCAAAGGATATGGCACTTTACGAGTATGGCTTGCATTGACCCAGTTCGTAACTCTATCACACTTCCCACAGTCGTCGTTACCAGAATAACCTGGTATTGCCCCTTCCATCTAGGCTCCAAGCAAGTTTTTTGTACATGCTTCTTGTTCACCACCCAATCACCAGCCCGAAAACTGTGATACTGGCCTTGGGATAGTGGTACAGCTGTATCTTCCACCTGGTGCGAAAAAGAGTGAACCACATCAGCTAGACTCTTGCAGTAATCCAGCACCAAGTCATCTGTTATGCTTACACGCACATTTGCAGGAACAGCAGGCAATTTCATGGCTCTGCCCATCAGTATCTTGTGGGGTGAGAGACCAGTCTTTCTGTCAGGTGTACTTTGCATGCTCATCAGACCCAAAGTTAAAGCATCAGGCCATTTTAGAATTGTAGATGCACACATTTTTGCCAATCGAGCTTTCAGAGTGCCATTCATTTCCTCTACTAATCCATAAGCTTCTGGTTCAGTCACTGCAGTGCAGCTTCTGCTCAATGTTTAAGGCTAAACACAGCAGTTTATCACCTCGTTATTGAAGTTACTTCCTCTATCTGATTCTAAGGAGGCCGGAAAACCAAATCTCAAGATCAACTCCCTAAGTAAAAGCTTTGCTACTGTGACACTATAATTTCAATGTGTAGGGTAGGCTTCAATCCAATGACTAAATATACAGACAATCACTAATATGTACCTCACACCACCACACACAGGAATTTCAATGAAATTCATCTACATTCTGTTAAATGGACCACCTGCTCTTCCAATGTGACTCAAATTGACAACAGGTCTCTTTCCCAAATTCATTTGCTGGCATGTAATGCACCTGTGGCAAATTGCTTCTGCATACTGTCTAAATTTTGGATTGAACCAAGATTGCTTAAATGTTAGAATCATTGCATCTCTGCCAATGTGAGTTTACCTGTCCTTCATTTGAAACCCAAATTTCATAAATTTCTCTTTGATTACAATCCAATTTTATCCAACTTTTCTTTTCATCCTGTGAAACCTCATTTTGTAATTTTGTGATCACATCCAAAGTGTTAAGCATTATCAGCAAAAAACTTTGACTTATCTCATTAGTATCTGTTACATTTCCCTATTCTTCATTGAAAGTCGCACAATTAAGTGCACAGAATATAGCAATCTGATCTAGATATGAATTACTTATGGAGATAAAATCATTTACTTTGCTATGAACATTACATTTCACAACTGAAATTTCTCAGGCAATTGTAAAACTTGTAGTAATTCATGAATTCATAAAACGTCACTAAGACCATAACTGACCAAATCCATACTGGAGCAGGAGCTTCCCCCCACAACTACCACCACCAGCAACAGCACCAGTGGGCAGCCATCCAAGGCTGCAGGGCATGGGCAGGAGCTTCCCCCCACAACCAGCAGCAGCAGCGGCAGTGGGCAGCAGTCTGAGGCTGCAGGGGATAGGCAGGAGGGTCCCCCCACAACTACCACCACCAGCACCAGCACGACCACCAGCTGTGGGCAGCTGTCCGAGGCTGTAAGGGATGGGCAGGAGCTTCCCCCCACAACCAGCGGCAACATCACCAACACCACCACTGAGCAGCCATCACCGCCGATGGACAGTGTGTAGTCCTGCATCCATGCGCTGTTGTGCGGGCTGCCCCTGCAAATCCTGTGGAATTGACACCCACCTGAGAGATTGTGACCTTGCACTCCCCAAGACCTGCATCACAGGGCACGATGCCCCTCCAGAACCAGTGGAGAAGCCATCCACTCACCCCATCCTCCCCAGGATGAAAAGCACAGGTCACAATGCCCCCTCCAGCACCAGAGGAGAAGCCATCCACTCACCCCATCCTCCCCAGGATGAAGAGCAAAGGGCACAATGCCACCTCCAGAACCAGTGGAGAAGCCATCCACTCCCCCCATCCTCCCCAGGATGAAGAGCTCAGGGCACCATGCCCCCTCCAGAACCAGTGGAGAAGCCATCCACTCACCCCATCCTCCCCAAGATGAAGAGCAAAGGTCACGTTGCTGCCTCCAGAACCAGTGGAGAAGCCATCCACTCACCCCATCCTCCCCAGGATGAAGAGCACAGGGCATGATGCCCCCTCCAGAACCAGTGGGGAAGAAACCCACTCCAGAGACTGTGGCCTTGCACTCACCAGGACAGAGTAATGGGCATGTTGCCTCTTCCAGAGCCAGTAGGCAAGTCACCCACTTGAGAGACTGTGGCCCTCATTCTGACCTTGGCGGGCGGCGGAGGCCGCCCGCCAAAGTCCCGCCGTCAGATTACCGTTCCGCGGTCGAAAGACCGCGGCGGTAATTCTGACTTTCCCGCTGGGCTGGCGGGCGGTCGCCTTCAGACCGCCAGCCAGCCCAGCGGGAAAGAGGCTTCCACGATGAAGCCGGCTCAGAATCGAGCCGGCGGAGTGGAAGCTGTGCGACGGGTGCAGTTGCACCCGTCGCGTATTTCACTGTCTGCGCAGCAGACAGTGAAATACATGTAGGGGCCCTCTTACGGGGGCCCCTGCAATGCCCATGCCAGTGGCATGGGCACTGCAGGGGCCCCCAGGGGCCCCGCGACCCCCCCTACCGCCATCCGGATCCCGGCGGTCCGACCGCCGGGATCTGGATGGCGGTAGGGGGGGTCGGAATCCCCGCGGCGGTGCAGCAAGCTGCGCCGCCGCGGAGGATTCAATGGGGCGGCGGTACACTGGCGGGACCCCGCCAGTGGTGCCGGTCCGACCGCGGCTTTACCGCCGCGGTCGGAATACCCATTGGAGCACCGCCGGCCTGTCGGCGGTGCTCCCGCGGTCCTCCGCCCTGGCGGTCAAAGACCGCCAGGGTCAGAATGACCACCTGTGTCCTTACACTCCCCAGGACCAAGCACAGGGCATGTTGCCCCCTCCAGATCCAGTGGCCAAGTCACCCACTTGAGAGACTGTGTCCTTGCACTCCCTAGGACTAACCACAGGGCATCTAGTTGTATGTATGGTGTGTGTGTGGGGTGTGTGTTTTGCGTGTGTGTGTCACTCTCTTTTTCCTCCCCCCCTCCCCTGTGTGCTAGGCAGCTGTACTCACTGTGGTCGTCTTCGCCGTTGTTGGTGTTCATGGTAGAGCAGGACGTAGAACAGCATAGAACAGCATTGGGAATATATGCAGTTCAGGCTCCATGGCGGCGTGGTTCTTCCCTGAGTCTCCACAGGTGAGTTGTTTCTCTTTTGTGCAGTGTTTCTGCCAGGCTTTTGATCTTGTTGGTTCCGTCCCGGAAAAGGTGGCGAATTGCAGGGTCTTAATAGGGTGGGTGGAACATTGACTTACGCCCGGCTGTAGGCGCTACCGCCGTGGTGCCGGTCAATTCTGCCTAGGCGATATGTGTGTTAAAGTGGCTGGCTGGCTAAGCTCATTTGGTCATGGTCATAACTGGGCGGTATATACCGCCAGCCTGTTGGCGGTATTACTACCACTTTACACCGACCGCCAGGGTTGTAATGAGGGCCTTTATGTCCATTTTTCTACTGATGATTCAATAAGGCAATAGTATCTTGCCTGCATACTTATCATTTTTTTGAAGCGATCAGTAAGTCATCAATGTACTCAACCAATGTTGATTGGAAAGGCATTTCCAGTAATTCTAACTTCTTTTTCAACACTTGATTAAAGATTGACGGGGACTTTGAAAAACTTGTGGAATTCTCCAATAACAATACACATGATTGCAGAATTTGAAATAGAAGAGAAACTGTCTATCCTCATGTAGAGGCACTGAGAAAAATTCTTGTGACAGGTGTTGAGATAGGGTCACTCACCTGAAAACCAGAATGTCTGCAGGGGCGATGGTATGCCCCTCAACCTCCTGGAACACCTCTCAGCACTTCCTGGTGGACACAGAAACCACAGCAGGTGTCCCAAAAGGAAAGGGGGAGTGGAAGAGAAAGAGACAAAACACTGCCACGTCTTGCTGGTCAAGCCAGGCACCATGTATCTTCAGGGGGCAAGTCATTGTTGACAGAGTGATAGTAGAGTTAGTGCACTCAACTTCCTTGAAACTGAATCTCTCTTTCTGATATGGGCACAGGAGCGGTAGAAGAACACCGGAATGCTCCAGCACTTTTCTTGGATAATAATAACTGTTGGCACAATTACTAACACTGCATTACCAAAAACCCAAACTGAGTACCATAACAATAAGTACTGCGACACTATGGCTGGCTTCACAGAGATTCACTGTTGCACACTACAATTAGAACTGTGGTTGCACTTATCATGCACAAGAAAGACAAACAAGGGCATTCATTATATCAGCTATAATTTTCCTGCATGCATAGGGTTAAACTAAAAGGAACAAAAACAATCCAAGAAATACACGTCCACTCTGGGTTTAAACAGTTGGGGTGGCGCAGTTTAGTTTGGTTTCACTGTGTGTGTGAAAAACCATTCAAAAGCAAATTCCTCAAACCTGAAACACAGGCATGAATGACACAATTTAAATTCAAGAGTTATGCTATCAGAGAAAGAAAAGTCACGTAAATGCTCTTTTAGAAATGCACTGTCACTTTTTGTAGTACTTGAGCTCAAGCAGATTTCCTGAACACCCATTTAGGCAAGTAACTACAATAATAATGTAGAATGTTCAGAAATGCATTTGTCTTTTCAAGATAAGCAGTCTGCCAAAATACGAGGTTTGAAATACACCAGCTGTTCTAGGAAAGCGCAGCGCTCAAAGAACAAACTCCCTGGAGAATACTAGTCACTTGGCTGCAGTCTTTTCCGGAGTGCTGGAGGAATGACTGGTGTCAGCTGGTACAGGAACGAAGAAAAAAATTGCCTCAAAAGTCTTGAATACGAGGATGACAGCAGGGGCTGGACAGCCAAATCAGATGCTGAGAACAGGAAGCAAAACAAAGCCAAGCAGGGAGGCATGCTTCACTCTGCTATTGATAGCCAATCAGGAAAGCAGCTGAGTTTCCACATGTTTCTTGAGTCACCACAACCAATTAGAAGAACATGTCTACACCACACCCAATTAGAAGTGCATGTCTACTCCTGCTCACAATAGCAAACAAACATTGGTAAAACTAGCATTGATAAAACCAATTGTGTAACACAGCACATTATGTTTACTTAGAAACATTAAGGTTTAACCAAGAACAGAGATATGATTTAACCCTAATCCCTGGGGATGCTGACAGATAATGCAGGAGGCACATTGGGGATTCCTGACTGTCCTCCCCACCAAGGACCCTATCAAAGGGCGGGGCTTGGAAAGGTACAAGAGATGGAATTTTTTAGTAAGACGTGGAGCATGGACTGTGGACGTGGGTTCCCAGGAATTGTCCTCAGGCCCATAGCCTTTCCAAGCCAATAAATAGTGTAGAACACCACGGACACGCCTGGAGTCAAGAAATTTGGCCACTTCAAATTCCTATTGCCCGTGTACTTTTACCGGGGGAGGTGGTGGGGAATTGCGGGTATCAGGGGAATGGGGACAGAGTAACGACACATGAAACACGGGGTGTACCTTGAAATCATCTGGCAATGTCAGTTCTATTGCCACAGGATTGATGATTTTGGCAATAGGAAAGGGGCCTAGAAATTGGGGTTTAGTTTTCTGGATCTTGCAAGATGGAGATTTTTTGATGAGAGCCACACCTGATCTCCTATCTGATAAGAGGGAGCAGGTTTCCTTCTTTTGTCTGCTTGTTTTTTTTTTTACTTGAGCTTGGTAGAGTTTTAAATGGTTTTTGTACTTGTTTTTGAATCTCCTATATCTCTTTATGGTGTTTCTGCACTGATGAGACTCTTTTGAATGTTTGGAACCCAGTTATAGGTAGCATTCTTGGCTGCAGGCCAAACAAACAGTAAAATGAGGGTACATCAGTAGCCACGTGGACACTGTTGTTATACACTAATTTAACAAGAGGTAAAGCCTTATCCCACTCACTAGACAATGTGTCAATGTAACATCTCAGGATTTGCTCCAGCGATTGGTTGGCACGCTCCGTCTGCCAATCCGTTAGTGGATGATATGCAGAGGACAAGCGGATGTCCATACCGACAGAGGAACAGAAGCTACGCCAAAACTGTGATATAAATTGAGGGTCACGATCGGAAACAATTGTGGTGGGCAACCCATGAAGCCGTACAATTTGTTGGACAAACAGATCAGAGAGCTTGGAAGCCATAGGGAGGCATTTTAATGGAACGAAATAAGCCATTTTAGTTAGGTAGTCTACAACCACCCATATGACAGTGAGTCCATTGGAAGCTGGGAGATCAGAAATAAAATCCATACTTATGGTATGCCATGGGGCCACCGGAATTAGCATGGAAAGTAACAATCCTGTGTCTAGAGTATGTGGGGTTTTAACCTGAACACAGGTGGAACAAGTCTGGACATAGCTTCTGACATCCTGCACAAGTGTAGGCCACCAAAAACATCTTTGACAGAGATCTAACATCTTTTTCTCACCCGGGTGACCTGTGAGGACAGAATCATGTCCCCAAAGTAACACTGTGTCCCCTAATTCTTTGGTAGGTACATACAATTGATTAGCATGGTATAGTAAACCCTCTTTTTCATATACATCAGTTGAACAGGGAACCTTGTGTTGGGCTACCCGTATTTTCTCAAGGAACTCTTGGAAAGTGCACACAGGCACAGTTTTTTTCTGGGGGTTTAATGCTTCTGACCTGTTCTAGTACTACATCAGAGGAGAAACCCATCCTAGACAATGGCCCTCATTACAACCCTGGAAAAAAAATGGAATCATGACCATGGCAGAAACTAGCAACTTTAACACTCCGACTGCCACGGTAGTAGAAACAAACACCGCGGCGGTAACCGCCAACAGAAAGGCAGAAGACAATGTACCGCCCACCCTATCAGAAGATGCCTATCCGCTACCTTTTCCGGGGCAGAACCAACGCGAACAAAAACATGGCGGTAGCAGTACAGAGAAGGGAAAACACTCACCTCTCCACACCCCACAAGGAACCAGGATGCCATGGAGCCCGAATTGCAGACACTGCCGATGCTGGTCTTGCTTCTCTTCTATCAGGAGCACCAAAGACAGCAGCGATGACCACAGTGAGTACTGCATCTACAACACAGGGGAGGGGGGAGGGAAAAGAGAGTGACACACACACGCAACATGCAACACCCTCACCCTCACGCACACCCACAACACCATACACACAAATACATGCAGCAACAGTACACATACACCCCCCCAACCCCTGGAAGAACGCAAGGACAAAAGGAAATTATTTGAACAAATGCAATCATGTGAAACCTCATTATCAATGTTAAAAATCCAATAAATACAATTATGCACACCAACTACACAAGTCCGGATAGTGCACCAATCATTGACCGTGGACCACTAGGCCCAAAAGGCATGGGCGAAGCCCACACTAGATACCTGACTGGAAGCAGAGAGAACACTGGAGGGGCATCGGATCGAAAGGAAACAGGCACCTCAGGGGGAGGGGGCACCTCAGCCAGATGAACGCACGACGCCACTGCTGCACGAGGGGGCTCCATGCACATTGCTGTATCCTGGGGAGTGCAAAGCCACAGTCTCTCAAGTCTCTCCAGTGGGTGGTTTGCCCATTGCTTTATCCTGGGGAGTGCAAAGCCACAGTCTCACAAGTGGATGACAGTCTCCACTGGTTCTGGAGGGGGCCTGGTGCCCAGAGTGCTTCATCCTGCCAAGGACTGAGGTAGTGGATATATCTCTCCACTGGTTCTGGAGGGGGTCTGGTGCCCAGAGTGCTTCATCCTGCCAAGGACTGAGGTAGTGGATGTATCTCTCCACTGGTTCTGGAGGGGGCCTGGTGCCCAGAGTGCTCCACGTGCAGTGTGGCCGGTACAATACACTCACCTGAGTGTGTGTGGCATGACATTGGCAAGGTACAGGTAGCATGATACGCCATGGAGCCAGCGACCAACCCCACACTGCTGCAGCTTTGCATTTCACATGCAGGTGCCAACAGTGATGACAGTAATGCTTCATGGAATCTGCCCAGGGTCCTGGAACTCACCACCAGCCTTGTACGACTGACCACTGGGGATGGTAGGCATATCAGCGGTGGTGCCACTGTCCGAGGACATTGTGGGGCCGCTGGTGGTGCTTTCAGTGGTATCTGTGGTGGCGGCGCTGTCTGTGGTGGTGGTGCTGGCGGCGGGGTCTGTTGTGGCAGTGCTGGCATCGGGGTCTGTGGTGGCGGTGCTGGCAGAGGGGTCTGTGGTGGCGGGGCTGGTGGCAGGGCATGAGTCAGCACCTACTGAGGGAGAAAGCAGGATGTCTCCTGCAGCCTCAGACGGCTGCCCACCGGGGAAGAGACTGGGGACTGTCACAGCAGCTGTAGACGTGCGGGAGGCACTGCAGTTGGCGGTGCAGGTGGCGGTGTTCGCCGCCGTACTGGACAGAAGGTGTGACACTGGTCCCTCAGTCTGTGCCACCATGCCCTCTCCTGACCTGCCCTTCTGCTTTTGACCCTTTCCCACCTTTAATGGTGGCGCAGTTCTCTTGCCACTATCCCCTTTCATTTTTGCTGACCCCTTGGTGGCTGGTGGTTTTGGCTTCTCCCTCTGGGATGTGGGTACCTTTTTCATCTTGGCAGGTGGTGGAATGTCCTTGCCCTCGCTACGTGGCACACTGGTAGCCCTGATGGTTGGCGCACTCCAGGACCCTGCAGTTGCTGGCATCTGGAAAGCCTGGCCCTAGGGGAAGGACGGGGGGAATTGTAGGGAAGAGGTCAATGTTAGCCAGGAAACGTTTTTAGACACACTTGGACGGGTAGATTGAGGGGGTTTGGGAGTGGAGGAAGAGGTAGTGGTTGTAGGAGGTGTACGTCTGCTGAATTTGGGTGAAGGTGATTGGGCTGGAGGCTGTTTTGAGGTGGATGGCTGTTGGGTGGGGGTATGCCTGCGTTTGTGTACTTTGGGAGGAGGGCTCACAGACACACTGGGAGAGGACACTGGGGATGTGTGAATGGTAGTGGGGGTTGTGATTGCACTTGAGTGGTGTGTGGTGATGGGCATGCTGGTGATAGAGGTAGTGGCTGAGGATGTAGTACATGCAGGTGTGAGTGGAGAGGAGACTGGGAGGGAAGAGTGAGACGTGGAGGAGGGGGACACAGTGGAGGAAGTGGATGTTGGTATGTGTGCATGCCTGTGGGATGTGTTGTGCTTATGTTTGCCTCAGCCACTCTTCTGTGTTGATGTGTGTGCACGCTGGTCTGATGGTGTGCTTGGGATAGTCAGAGGTACAGGGGATTGGGTCTGGGTGGAGGAGGTTGGAGGTGGGAGGCTGGACACAGGGACAATGGCTGCCATCAGTTCTGAGGCCAGAGCCTGAAATGCTCACTGTTGGGCTGCCTGGCCAGAATGAATGCCCTCCAGGTATGCATTTGTTTGTTGCAAATGCCTCTCAACACCCTGGATGGCATTCAGAATGGTAGACTGCCCAACAGTAAGGGATCTCAGGAGGTCAATAGCCTCCTCACTGAGGGCAGCAGGGCTGACTGGGGCAGGGCCTGAGGTGCTTGGGGCGAAGGAGATTCCTACCCTCCTGGGTGAGCGGGCACGGGATAGACACTGAGGGGCTGCTGGGAGGGCAGTGCTGGTAGGGGGGTGGCGGCTGTACCTGTTGATGCGTGGGCACAGAGGGGCCCTCCACCGCGAGGGGGCTCCCACCAAAGGAGGAGTCGCTTTCACTGTTCTATGCTCCAGTCCCCGCCGTGGAGCTCCTCTCGCCCTCCATCCCACTGGTGGCTTCAGACTCCATAGCTTCACCCTCCAGGGCCAAGTGGGATGCATCTCCCTCCTGCTCCGGTGCCAATGCTCCTCCGCCTGATGATGCTATTGCACACAAGAACAGGGAGACCACAAAAAGGGGGGGAAAGACAGAAGAAAGACATGTTCAGTGCATGCAACACCACTACCGTTGTCGGACACAACAGACAGTGAGCAGACCTCTGCACTACGCCATGCACTTATAGTTCCTAGATTTTTCACTTGCCCATGGGGTACGAGGCCTAAGCCCAATTGCTGCACACCTGGAAGTCACAGGAGCCTGACTAGGTGTAGATAGCTCTTACCACTAGTGAGGCTGGGGTGCCACATAGCCTGCCTCACAAGGGACCTTGCCTACCAAGATCACCCTGGCCTAGGGGAACCCACTGCCCACCTCCCCCACCCAGACACCTCGTAATGCGTGCAGAGTCAGCTGAATGAGAGTGTACTCACCCCCTTGTAGCTGCTGTGATGCCATCAAGCGCCCATCCAACTCCGGGCCAACTCGGATAGGCCACTGCCAGGATCCGGAACATCACAGGGGTCATGGTGCGACGGGCACCCCTCCCACGTTGGGAGGCCATCCCCAGATGGGCCTCCGCCGTCTTCTTGCTCCAGCGGTGCAGGTCCTCCCATCTTTTACGTTAGTGGGTGCTCTGTCTGTGGTAGACCCCCAGCGTCCGGACATCCTTGGCGATAGCACGCCAAATAGCCTTCTTCTGGTGGACGCTGACCTAGAGGAATGGTACAGGGGGAAAGGACATTACTCACCTGGCCGGACCGTCATACTCATTGCCCACCAGTTCCCACCCATGCCATGACGCACATACACTCACCATCCGCACATGTAGGCCTCAACCCCCCCATGTATCTACCAGCCACACCACTCAAAGCAGGCATTGCCCATTCAGCATGCTTACAGTGTACTCACCTGTTTGTCTGGAGGACCGTACAGTTGCGTGTACTTGGGAGAGGACCCCATCCACTAGTTTCTCCAACTCCTCCGGAGTGAAGGCAGGGGCCCTTTCCCCAGACATTGTAACCATTGTCGCTTCCAGACACAGGTCACAGCAGCACTTACAGTGTAGGTCCTCTCCTGTTGAAGGCCAGGTATCAAGTGAGTGAACAGACAGAAAGTGGCGGTCACGTCCGCTTCGGTGCGTACCGTCACCGCCGGCGTACATCGTCATTGGCTCCACGGACACATAGGGCCCAATGTTAACCAATGCTGAATTGTGCCGCGGTCTTCGACCGCCCATCGCAACGGTGTACAATGCCAGCGCAGTTACCTCATATCCCCTTGTCCCACCTTACAGGTCAGGCAGCCGCCATTTCAGGGGGCAACATGGCATTAATAATAACTGTGTCACACCTATCTAGGCCTGGAATACACACAGTTACAGGCAAATTGCGGATTAATACATTTCTGCAAATGACATTTTGTGATACCTCAGTGTAGGCTGACTCTCTGCTCGCTGTTCTCCTCCATAAGGCACGTCTGCTGGGGCAGGTGATGAGATGGCGGCATTCTCCGTTGTACAGACCCCTGGTGGACCTGTTGACAATGGAAGAGAGACATATCATAGTCACATACAGACTTGATCGTGCAACAATCCAGGAACTGTGTGCCCAGTTGGAGCCAGACCTGATGTCAGCTATCCGCCATCCCACAGGGATACCCCCTCTAGTGCAGGTCCTGTCAGTACTCCATTTCCTGGCTCCTTTCAAACAACAGTGGCTATTGCATCAGGGATGTCCCAGCCAATGTTCTCTAACCTGTTGTTCAGAGTGTTGTCTGCCCTGGTGAAACACATGCACAGCTACATCATGTTCCCTCAGGTGGAGGATTTGCCCACAGTGAAAGTTGACTTCTATGCCTTGGGACATATCCCCAACACCATTGGTGCCATTGATGGTACACATGTGGCATTAGATCATCGTGGCCTGCTGTATGCTGTACAACCTGGCTTTGCGATGGCAGGTGCCTTTTCTGCAGGAGGATGGGCCAGCTGGTGGTCTTGTGGCAGCTGTGGAGCCTGTTAACATTGAAGAAGAGGAGGCAGAAGAAGAGGATATCGACAACCGAAACAACATAATCATGCAATGCTTCCAGTGAGACACAGGTAAGAAGATGTCACTGCCTCCCACATTTCATACAATTGTTGGAGCTAGCATAAGTCTGTCATTTTCTCTCAGTGTATGGAACCAGACATGTCACTTTGCCTTTCCATTTCGCAGATGTGGGTCCCACTTTGTGCCCTCTGCTCTATTTCCTCCTTGCCTACAGCTGTGTTACATCGGTATGTGCACAAGTAAATTGACATTGCTATGTTCCATGGTTATTGCAATTACACATTTGTGAAAGCACAGACTGACTCCAGATTGTTTTGTGATTGAAGTGTGTTTATTTCTGTGCTAATATGTGGAGGGGGTTGTAAAATGGGCTGGGGGGATGGTGGAGGAATGTCCATGGCAGAGTCCAGACTATTTGTTTCACAGGTGCATTGTCCAAAGGGGTATAGGTAGTGGAGCAATAGCAATTGAAGGATGGACAGGGTGACAAAGTGGGACAGAAGGGTGACATTCAGGGGGGTCTCATTTCCTGGCGGGGGTCTTGGCAATGTTCTCTGTCTTGTTCCTGGATCTCAGGGACCGTTTGCGGGGTGGTTCTCCATCCGCAGGGGGTGGGGTGCTGGTGCTGTGTTCCTGTGGCGGTGCCTCCTGTCCACTAGCACCGGCGGAGGTGGAGGGCTGTTCATCATCCAGGCTAGTGTCAGGGGTGCCTTGTTGTGCCACTGTGTCCCTCCTGGTGTTGACAAGGTCTTGTAGCACCCCTGCAATGGTGACCAGGGTGTTGTTAATGGACTTCAAGTCCTCCCTGATCCCCAGGTGGTGTTCCTCCTGCAGCCGCTGAGTCTCCTGAAACTTGGCCAGTACCGTTGCCATTGTCTCCTGGGAATGATGGTAAGCTCCGATGATGATGGAGAGGGCCTGGTGGAGAGTGGGTTCCCTGGGCCTGTCCTCCCCCTGTCGCACAGCAGTCCTCCCAGCTTTCCTGTTGTCCTGTGCCTCTGCCCCCTGAACCGTGTGCCCACTGCCACTGCCCCCAGATCCCTGATAGTCCTGTGTTAGTGGGGTTGCCTGAGTTCCCTGTAGTGGTGGACACACTGCTTATTGACGTGTCCTGGGGACAGAGGGATGGGCCCGCTGGGTGTGTGTTGTGCTGGTGTTTTCTGAGGGGGGAGGCTCTGTGGTGGCTTGTGACTGTGTCAGAGGAACCGATTGTCCCGAGGTCCCTGATGGGCCAGGCTGGTCATCTTGATGCAGTTGTGCAGAGCTGCTGTCATCACTGTGGGTCTCTTCTGTGGGGGGACTGGATATGTCTGGCACCTCCTGTCCGGTGACATTGGGTAGGGGTCCTGTAGGGGTGTAAAAGCATGATTATTGCATCTGTGTGTGCCATCATGTGCAGTGGGTGAGTGACCCTCCACTCCAGTGCTTGCATTCTTGGCTTGGTCCTTGTGTGATAGTTGGTTTGGGGTCTGTGTGGGTATCTGTACTGGACATGCTTTGGTGATGGGTGTCCATGCATTGGTGTTACATGCAGGGCTTGTTTTTTGAATGTGTGGGTTGTGTTGGTGGGGTATCTGTGGGTTGTTGGGGTGATGGGTGTGAGGGTAAGGGTGGGGTATGTGATGGCATGCAGGTAGGGTGGGGGATAAAGTAGTAAAGATTTGCCTTACCAGAGTCGAGTCCTCCTGCTACTCCTGCGAGTCCCTCAAGATGCAGTATAGTCCAGGACTCACTCCTCCCATGTTGTTAGTTGTGGGGGAGGAGGTGGGGGTCCACCGCCAGTCCTCTGTACTGCAATCTGGTGTCTGGAGACCACGAAACGCACCTTACCCCGTAGGTCATTCCACCTCTTCCTGATGTCATCCCTACTTCTTGGATGCTGCCCCACTGCGTTGACCCTGTCGACAATTCTGCGCCATAGCTCCATCTTCCTTGCAATGGATGTCTGTTGCACCTGTGATCCGAATAGCTGTGGCTCTACCCTGACGATTTCCTCCACCATGACCCTGAGCTCCTCCTCAGAGAACCTGGGGTGTTGTTGAGGTGCCATGATGTGGTGTGGGTGATGTGTGAGATGGTGTGTGTTGTGATATGTGAGGGGATGTGTTGTGTGTTGTTTGAGGTGTGTGGATGTTGTGTAAGTGATGGTGTTGTGTGTCTGTGGATGCTGTTGTTGTTTAAGGTAGTGTCTCTTTCTGGCCTGCTTTCAAATTTCTGGTAGTAAGGGTTTGTGGGTAATGTGGGTGTGTGTTTTATATTGGATTGGGTGTGTGGGTGTGGTGTGTGTATGTGTATCAGTTGTGTGTATTTCGAATTGTCCAATGTGGTGGTGTTTTATATATGTGTGTGTATTTTGAGCGCGGCGGTGTGTACCACCAATGGTTTACCACGGTTGAAAGTATGCCGCGTTGATTCACGGGTCGTGACAGTGTGGGCGTATTCTTGTTGGCGTGACGGTGTCGGTTTTGGTATCGCCAGTTTATCACTGACCTTTGTTGTGGCAGACTTGTGTGGGTGTCTGTATTGTGACGGATTCTGAGCTGTGGGTCGTAATACCTGTGGCAGAATTCCACAGCTGCAGCAGTATGTTGGTGGTCTTCTGCACGGCGGTAAGCGGGATTTACAGCCAGAGTTGCAATAAGGGCCAATTTGTCTGCCTTTTGTTGTGTAGGACCGGGCATATGGGTGATTACGAAGTCAAACTCGTTAAAGAATAGAAGCCAGCGTAATTGACGATGTGTCAGGGCCTTGGTTGCTTGAAAAAACTGTAGATTACGGTGATCTGTGTAAATAGTTACGGTGTGTCTAGCTCCTAGTAGGTGGTGACGCGATTCCTGGAAGGCAAGCTTGATGGCCGGAAGTTACCGATCTGCCACTGTGTAATTTTGCTCTGCGGGTAGCAATTTCTTTGAGAAGTAAGCTGCTGGATGGAAATGCCCAGACTCAGGATCTCGTTGGGACAAGACACCACCCACTGCCATTTGGGAAGCGTCTGCCACGAAAAATGGCTGAGCCAGGTCAGGATGATGGAGAATGGGTGCTTCAGTAAATGTGTTTTTAAGATGTTGGAAGGCTTTCTCAGCTTCTGCACCCCAGAGGAACTTAACCCCATTTCGTAGGAGATGAGTTATGGGGGATACCACGGTAGAAAAGTGGGGTATAAATCTCCAATAAAAGTTTGCGAAGCCCAAAAACTGTCACACTTTCTTGATGGATCTTGGGGCTACCCAATCCAGGATGGCCTGTACCTTGCACCTATCCATGGAAATTCTATCTGGAGTGATCACATATCCCAGGAATTCTACAGTTGTAGAATGAAAAACACATTTTTCAAGCTTGGCGAAGAGGTGATGCTCACGAAGCTGTTGTAAAACCGCTCTTACATGCCCTATTTGTTCCTCAGTGGAAGACAAATAGATCAAAATGTCATCTATGTATTCCACTACACAGATATCCAGAACCTCCTTCAGCACTTCATTGATGAAAAATTTAAACCTTGTGGAGCGTTACCCAACCCGAAGGGCATCACTGTTTACTTGTAGAGTCCAAATTTAGGGGGTCATTCTGACCTCGGCGGTAAAAGGCCCTTACCGCCGGTCAGAAGACCGCCATCATACCGCCGCGGCCGCGGTAAACCGCCACGGTCATTCTGACCTCCAACTGCCAAACCGCCGAAAACCCGACATCCACGGAAGGCCGCCTCATCAGCGGCAGCGGAAAACTGGAGATGACCAAACCTCCACTGCCACGCCAACACAATCACGCCCATGCCATTACGACCCACGAATCCACGCGGCGGTCTTTCAACCGCGGTATTCCATTGGCGGTACACACCGCCGCGCTCAAAATACACACCCAGCTCCAAAACACAGCCACATTGGACAATTTGAAATACCCACACCTGATACACATACAAACACCACTCCCACACATCCAAGCAACTATAAAACACACACCCACATCACCCACAAACCCCCACTACTAGAAAATCGGAGAGAAGGCGAGAGAGAGAGAGAGAGAGCACAGCTATCGAAAACCCCAACACACACAGGAACCCAACATCATCAACCACACCACATCTACGCACACATCACCACACACCACCACTCACATCACCACAAACACGACCCCACACCTCATCCACATCACCCCATGGCACCCAAAAGACACCCCAGGTTTTCGGACCAAGAACTCAGGGTCATGGTGGAGGAAATAATAAGGGTAGAGCCCCAGCTCTTCGGCACACAGGTGCAACACACCACAATAGCCAGGAAGGCGGAGCTATGGCAAAGGATCGTCGACAGGGTCAACGCTGTGGGACAGCATCCCAGAAACCGGGAAGACATCTGAAAGCGCTGGAACGACCTACGGGGGAAGGTACGGTCGATGGTCTCAAGACACAACATCGCTGTGCAGAAGACTCCACCCACTCCTCCCGAATTCACTGCGTGGGAGCAAGAGGTCTTGAACATCCTGCATCCTGCGGGCCTCGCTGGAGTAGGCAGAGGAATGGACTCTGGTAAGTCTAATCTCAACTACTCCCCCCCCCAACCACCAGCATGCCAACCCACACCCCCACCCTCACCCCCAACCCCCCAGCACACATCCTCCCTGCCAATGTCTCACCAGCACAACCCACCCAACCCAAAACCAAACCCTGAATGGCAACACAAACCATGGACACCCATCACCTATGCATGACCACTGCACACACCCATCCCCCCCACAAACCACCCTCACAACTCCTCCCACAAGGGAATGCCAGCACTGGGGGACAAGGGCACCCACAAATCGCACACCATGGAACACACAGAAGCAATAACCATACTCTTTTACCCCTGCAGGGCCCGAATGCCAACACACCGGCCAGGAGGGTCCAGATTTGTCCATCCCACCCCAAGAACAGGCCCCCAGTGAGGACAGCAGCTCTGTCGACCTAGAACCTGATGACCAGCCCGGACCATCGGGGACCTCTGGACAGTCGGTTCCCCACACACAGACACAGGCCACAGCAGACCTAACCCCCTCTGGGAATATTAGCACAGCTCCCACCCAGCGGGCCCATGCCTCTGTCTCCAGGACAGGTCAATCAGTGGTGTGTCCGCCACTACAGGGCACCCAGGCTGACCCAACACCCCAACAACAACAGGGACCTGGGGGCAGTGGTAGTGGGCACACCGTCCAGGGGACAGAGGCCCGGGGAAACAGGGCAACTGGGAAGGCTTCAGTGCGACGGGGGGGAGGACAGGCCCAGGGAACCGACTCTCCAAGAGGCCCTCACCACCATCATGGAAGCATACCACCACTCCCAGGAGACGATGGCGACGGTACTGGCCAGGTTCCAGGAGATCCAGGCACAGCAGGAGTAACGGTACATGGGGTACAGAGAGGAGCTCAGGAACATCGTCCTGGCCCTCAACCAAATAGTCACCACATTGCGGGACCATGTGGCACCCCAAAGGGCCCCTGTCACCAGCCTGGACCAGGAACAGCCTACCACCTCCGCCGGCGCTAGTGGACAGGAGGCCCCCACACAACGACAGGCCACCAGAACCCCACCTCCTGCTGAAGATCAACAAATCCGCAAGAGGAACCTGAGATCACAAAGGAAGACAGAGTAGGATGCCAAGACCCCCGCCAGCATAAGATACCCCCTGATGTCATTCCACTGTCCCACATTGTCACCCTGTCCAACCTTGAACTGCCCCTGCTCCATCCTTCCACAGGCATATGGACAATGCACCTGTGCGACTGAGAACTGGACTCTGCCATGGACATTACTCCACCCCCACCCATCACCGTTTTACTATCATGGACCTATCTGTAGCACTTTAATTAAATCACTTAAAACACTCAGGAGTCTGCTTGTATTCTTAACAAATGTATTACACATAACGGTTCAAAAATGTTCAGTTACATTGTGATGACAACATACCAATGTCAATGTGCTTTACTCCATGGCCAAACAAAGCAGAAGTCACGCAGTGGGTCATACAGCTCTGAAAAGGGAAGGGAAAGTCACAATTCAGTTAAAAGGAACTGGGGGGAAACACAGAAAGTAGAGATGCAGGAGGCCTGAAGTAAATGTAAAATGGCGTGGGGGATTCTTACCTGTGTGCTACTGAAAATACTGTTGTATAACTGTGTCCCTGTTGTCCGTGTCGTCCCCGTCGTCTTCCTCCTCTTCACTCTCCACAGGCTCCACAGCTGCTACAACACCACCATCTGGACCATCCTCCAGCAGGAAAGGCACCTGGCGTCGCAATGCAAGATTGTGAAGCATACAGCAGGCCACGATGATCTGGCACACCTTCTTTGGTGAGTACATTAGGGATCCACCTGTCATATGCAGGCACCTAAACCTGGCCTTCAGGACCCCGAAGGTCCTTTCTATGATCCTCCTAGATCGCCCATGGGCCTCATTGTACCGTTCCTCTGCCCTGGTCCGGGGATTCCTCACTGGGGTCAGTAGCCACGGCAGGTTGGGGTAACCAGAGTCACCTATTAGCCACACACGGTGTCTCTGTAGCTGTTCCATCACATAAGGGATGCTGCTATTTCGCATGACATACGCGTCATGCACTGACCCAGGAAACTTGGCATTTACATGGGAGATGTACTGGTCAGCTAAACAGACCACCTGCACATTCATAGAATGGTAATTTTTCCTGTTTCTGTACACCTGCTCATCGTCTTTTGGGGGTACTAAGGCCACATGGGTCCCATCAATGGCATCAATGGCACCAATGATGTTGGGGATATGTCCAAGGGCATAGAAGTCACCCTTCACAGTGACCAAATCACCCTCCTCAGGGAAAACAATGTAGCTCCGCATGTATTTCGTCAGGGCAGACAACACTCTGGACAAAATCTTACAAAACATAGGCTGAGACATCCCTGATGACATGGCCACTGTTGTCTGAAAAGACCCACTTGCCAAAAAATGAAGGACTGACAGAACCTGCACCAGAGGGGGAATTCCTGTGGGTTGGCGGATGGGGGACATCAGTGCTGGCTCCAGCTGGGCACACAGTTCATGTATAGTGGCTCGGTCAAGTCGGTATCGAAGTATTATATGACGTTCCTCCATTGTCGACAGGTCCACCAGCGGTCGGTACACGGGAGGATTCCTCCTTCTCCTCGCAAGTCCCAGCGGACGGTGCCTAGGAAGGAGAACATGGAGTACAGAGCCAAGCAACCCACAGGTACGTAACTACAGCTTGCACAGTACACGAATCGCTATGCATTGAATGGCTTGTATGAGTGGCAATGCAAGGCCTAGGCCTGTGTGACGCGGTAGAAATTAAGCCATGTGGGTCCTTGAAATGGCGGCTGCCTGACCTGAGAAGTGTGACAGTGGGATGTGAGGTCAATGCGCTGGCGTGACACACCGTGGCGGTAGGCGGTCGAAGACCGCGGCGCCTAGCCGCATTGGTTAACATTGAACCCTATGGGTTTCACGAGCCAATGACTAGGTGCGCCGGCGGTCGCGGTACGCACTGCCGCGGGCGTGACCGCCATTTTCTATCTGATTAATCACTCGAGACCTGATCATCCACAGGAGAGGACCTATACTGCAAGTGCTGCTGTGACCTCGGTCTGGGAGATACAATGGCTGCTGCGACTGGGAAAAGGGCCCCTGCCTTCACTACAGAAGAGTTGGAGAAACTTGTGGATGGGGTCCTGCCCCAGTATGCGCTACTCTACGGTCCTCCAGACCAACAGGTAAGTACACTGTGTGCACGTTGAATGGGCTATGCCTGTGTTGAGTGGGGTGGATATAAGATGGTGGGGTGGGGAGAGAATGACAAGTGCAAGGCACGACAGATGAGAGCATGTGCCACATGGCAAGGTTGGGGAGGGGGGGCCAATCACATCTAACATGCGGAAAAATGATGATATTTCCAATTCCACCCTGTACATGTCAAATAGGTCAGCGCCCATCAGAAAGTCGACATTTGGCATGCCATCGCCAAGGAAGTCCGGACCCTGGGGGTCCACAACAGACGGGGCACCCACTGCCGCAAGAGGTGGGAGGACATCCGCCGCGGGACCAGGAAGACCGCTGAGTCACTGCTGGGGATGGCCTCCCAACCTCGGAGGGGTGCCAGTCGTACCCTGACCCCCCTGATGTCCCGGATCCTGGCAGTGGCCTACCCCGATTTGGATGGGCGCGTGAGGACATCACAGCAGACACAAGGGGGTGAGTACCTGCACATTCAGCTATCTTTATGCGCAGTGGAGGTGCCTGGGTGGGGGAGGAGGGCTGTGGGTGACATTAGGCCAGGGCGCTTTCTGTAGTGTAGTCCTCTCCTTTAGCCATGGCCCTGTGCCCCCACCCCCCACCTCTGTAGGGTGACAAGTACAGCTATCCATGGTCCTGCATCACCCATGTGCGTGTTTGTTGTCCCTAGACCTGTTGGCCTAGTCACAAGTACTGAGTAGTGTACCCGATTGCGCGGCTTAGTGCATGAGGCTCCTGTGTCTGTCCTCTCCGCCAACGGTGTTGACAATGCATGCACTCAACCTGTTTTTATTTCTCCCCCCACCCTTTTTCTTTATCTTCTTGTGCATGTGTGCATTAGCATCATCAGGCGGAGGAGAATTGGCACCGGAGCACGAGGGAGCTGCAACTCACAAGGCCCCGGTGGGCCATGGCACAGACACCGAGGCCACCAGTGATACGGAGGGCGAGGGGAGCTTCACAACGGGGACCCGTGGTGACACCAGCGACACCGACAAGTCCTCGGATGGGAGCTCCCTAGCGGTGGCGGCAACATCCGTGCCCCCCGCCTCTACAGGTACAGCCGCCACCCAGCGCACCAGCTCCGCCCTCCCAGCAGCCTCTCAGCCTTCGCTCCCTGCCCGCTCGCCCAAGAAGGCGGGCATCTCCTTCACCCCAGGCACCTCAGCCCCTGCCCCTGTAACCCCTGCTGCCCTCAGTGAGGAGGTCATTGACCTCCTACAGACCATCATTGTTGGGCAGTCTACCCTTTTGAATGCCATCCAGGGGGTAGAGAGGGAGGTGCATCATAGCAATGCATACCTGGAGGGCATTCATTCGGGTCAGGCTGGAGGCAGTTAGAAGAGGGAGGCTGGAAACAGGGACAATGGCTGCCGTCAGTGCTGAGGCCAGAAAAGCCGTAAAGTAAGGGGCCCCCGCGAGAAGACTGACACGGCTGCCCCCAAGGACCAAAGTTCTGCCACTTCACCTGCCACAACATCCAGGGGAGGCAAGGCCCAGAGAGCCACATCGAAGGAGGGCAAGGGCAGCAGGGCGGAGAAGTCAGCCAGCAGGAGCGCGGACCAGGAGGGCCCCACAAGCGTCATCATAGGGAGGTGCATCATAGCAATGCATACCTGGAGGGCATTCATTCGGGTCAGGCTGCCCATCAACGATCGTTCAATTCTCTGGCCTCAGCACTGACGGCAGCCATTTTCCCTGTTTCCAGCCTCCCTCTTCTAACTGCCTCCACCCTGTCTCTGTCTCCTGTTCCTCAGCCTATCCCATCCACACCATCAGACCAGCCTGCACACACCTCAACACCCAAGGGCAGCTCATCCAGACATAAGCACCACAGATCACACAAACATTCACCCAAGCAACACCAAGATGCAGACATGCCAACAGCCACTACCACCTCTGTGTCCCCCACCTCCTCGTCTCCCTCCTCCCTCCCTGTGACGTCTCCACTCACACCTGCATGCACACCACCAACAGCCAGTACTTCCATCACCGGCACACGCTCCAGTACAGTCCGCACACGTGCAGTCACCACCCCCACTGCCATTTACACGTCCCCTGTGTCCTCTCCCACTGTGTCTGTCACCCCCTCTTCCAAGACACACAAACGCAGGCAGCCACCCACCCAACAGCCAACCACCTCACGACAGCCTCCAGCCCATGCACCTTCACCCAAGGACAGCACACCTGACTCTCCTACAACCACCTCCTCTTCCTCCACTCCCATAACCACTACACCTACCCTTTACCTTGGTCCTAAAAAAGTTTACCTCTCCAATCTTGACCTCTTTCCCTCACCTGACCCACCCCCTCCATCTGCTAAGAGTCCCAAGAGCACCTCAGCCACCACCAGCCCGGCTTCAAGTGTCACCGTAGTGCATGGATTTTGGAGTCCCCCCTTTGCCAGCAGTGATACATCGGTCAGCAGCAAGGGGACAGCCAGCCCCCCCCCCTGGAAAGAGGACCCGTAAAGTAAGGGGCCCCCGCGAGAAGACTGACACGGCTGCCCCCAAGGACCAAAGTTCTGCCACTTCACCTGCCACAACATCCAGGGGAGGCAAGGCCCAGAGAGCCACATCGAAGGAGGGCAAGGGCAGCAGGGCGGAGAAGTCAGCCAGCAGGAGCGCGGACCAGGAGGGCCCCACAAGCCCCATCCCGGGTGTGAGGGAGGACACCCAAGGGCCCAGGACACCGTCACCGAAGGGTCCAGCAACTGCACGGTCAGAGGGCGACTGAGCAGGGAGTCCTGGCCAGGTCTGACTCCATTGAATTACAGGACAAGCACCGCTGAAGAGGGCCCCGCCGTGCAGAAAGGCACCGCTGAACAGGGCCCCGCCGTCCAGAAAGGCACCGCTGAACAGGGCCCCGCCGTGCAGAAAGGCACCGCTGAACAGGGCCCCGCCGTCCAGAAAGGCACCTCTGAACAGGGCCCCGCCGTCCAGAAAGGCACCTCTGAACAGGACCCCGCCAAGACAGGCACCGCTCCGCCGGGCCCTTCCTGTCAAGCACCGCTCTGCTGGGCCCTTCATCTCAAGCACCGCTCCGCTGGGCCCCGCCGTCTCAAGCACCGCTCCGCTGGGCCCTTCATCTCAAGCACCGCTCCGCTGGGCCCCGCTGTCTCAAGCACCGCTCAGCTGGGCCCTTCATCTCAAGCACCGCTCCACCGGGCCCTTCCTGTCAAGCACCGCTCCGCTGGGCCCTTCATCTCAAGCACCGCTCCGCTGGGCCCTTCATCTCAAGCACCGCTCCGCTGGGCCCTTCCTGTCAAGCACCGCTCCGCTGGGCCCCGCCGTCTCAAGCACCGCTCCGCTGGGCCCTTCATCTCAAGCACCACTCCGCCGGGCCCTTCCTGTCAAGCACCGCTCCGCCGGGCCCTTCCTGTCAAGCACCGCTCCGCTGGGCCCTTCATCTCAAGCACCGCTCCGCTGGGCCCCGCCGTCTCAAGCACCGCTTCGCTGGGCCCTTCATCTCAAGCACCGCTCCGCCGGGCCCTTCCTGTCAAGCACCGCTCCGCCGGGCCCTTCCTGTCAAGCACCACTCCGCTGGGCCCTTCATCTCAAGCACCGCTCCACTGGGCCCGCCGTCTCAAGCACCGCTCCGCTGGGCCCGTCATCTCAAGCACCGCTCCGCTGGGCCCCGCCATCTCAAGCACCGCTCCGCTGGGCCCCTCATCTCAAGCACCGCTCCGCCGGGCCCCGCCGTCTCAAGCACCGCTCCGCTGGGCCCCGCCGTCTCAAGCACCGCTCCGCTGGGCCCTTCATCTCAAGCATCGCTCCGCCGGGCCCTTCCTGTCAAGCACCGCTCCGCCGGGCCCCGCCGTCTCAAGCACCACTGGCCCAATGACAGTGCCGGTTCTGTGTCGAGCTACTGTTCACGCTGCACTCGGGCCACCCTGGCTCCTCCATTGCCTGTGGAGACTGTTATCCACTTGATAGACTGTGGCTTTGCACTCCCCAGTATTGAACAGTGGGCAAGCCACCCACTGTAGAGACTTGAGAGACTGTGGCTTTGCACTGCCCAGGATATGGCAGTGGGCAAGCCACCCACTGTAGAGACTTGAGAGACTGTGGCTTTGCACTCCCCAGGATGGCACAGCGGGCATGGTGGCCCCTTCGTGGATCTGGCGTCGTGGACTCATGTGGCTGTGGTGCCCCCCCTTCCCTTCTCCCTGAGGTGCCTGTAGTTTTATCATCTGATGCCCCTGCAGTGTTCTCTCCAACAGACTCAGGTCTCCTGTGTGGGCTTTGCCCATGTGTTGATACACTTTGGCCCACGGACAGTTGAAATTTCAGTGACTGTGCAGGACTTATTGCCTCTATTTCTCGGTTACGCAATGTTTTAACTTGATTTTGTTTTATTCTTTTTCCTATTTTACCATGACTTCAATGAACCTATTTTATACATAAATTTAGTTTCTCACTTTAATTATATCTTTTCATTATTCCGGGGGGTTTGGGTGGTGTCACTTTGACTTGGTGCTCTGCATTGGTGTGTAGATAGTTGGGGGGTGGGTGTATTGCATATGTGTGTGCCCGTAACCCTTCCTCCTCCCCCCTCCCCTGTGTCGTAGGTGCGGTACTCACCGTTGTCGTCTGCGCCGGAGTTCGTACTCGAGGTAGATGAGCAGGTAGACGAGAGCAGGTCGGATGTTCAATTCGGGTTCCATGCTGTCCTCCGTCCTCGTGGAGTGTATAGAGGTGAGCGTTTTCCCGTTTGTAGTCTGTTTCCGCCGTGTTTTTATCGGCGGGGCTCTCGCCCCAGAAAAGGTGGCGGATTGGTGAGTTGTGATAGGGTGGGCGGTACATTGTCTGCCGCCTGCCTGTTGGCGGTGACCGCCGCGCTGTTTGTTTGTCCCGCCGTGGCGGTCGGAGTGTTAAAGTGGCGGTCTGTGTTGGCGGTTCCCGCCAGGGTCAGAATCCATTTTTTTTTACCGCCTGCCTGTTGGCGGGTTGGCCGCCGCTTTATCACCGACCGCCAGGGTTGGAATGACCCCCTTAGTCGGGAACGCCATCATCCCCCTTCATCACGCGGATCAAGTGGTAGGCGCCCCAGAGGTCGAATTTAGTATAAATAGTTGACTGACGTACCTGATCTAAAAGTACCGGGATCAACAGAAGTGGATGCCGATTTTTTATGGTCACTTTGTTCGCTGCGTGATAATGTATATAGGCGTGCAGCTCGCGATTCTTCTTGGGCACAAAGAACAAAGACGACAATACTGGTGACGTTGAATGATGAATGAAACCCTTAGCCAATAGGTCATCAATGTAGTCTTACAGGTATCGATTCTCAGGCTCAGAAAGAGCATACACCCTGCTACATGATAGCATTGCCCATGGAATCAAGTCTATACGACAATCGTATGACCTATGTGGTGGCAGCTAGGTGTCCTTCTGTTCACTGAAGACATTATGGAAATCTTTAACGGTGCAGGAATGGCCAGTGTGTCGTCGGCTTGATAGCCGTGCTATGTGTGGACCCACAATGCAAGGGTGTCACTAGTAATGGTTTGTCTTGGTAACAGGAGTGCCAGAAATGTTTAGAGTCTAATGTCACTGTCCTTGCTGTCCAGTCAATTTTGGGATTGTGTAACTGAAGTCAGGGTATCCACAAAATGGCTCCAAATACTGGGGTATCTAACTGAATTTGTTCTGTGTGGTTGTTTGCACAAAGCACGGAGAAGGGTGTTGTTTGATCAACGATAAGCCCGGAGGACAATTCTGAGCCATCCACGGCTCTGACTGGTTCAGGGACGTCTTTTCTGACAGTCGTAATATTTAGGGTTTTAGCCAAACCCTAGTCTAAAAGGCATCTGGTAGCCCCAGAGTCAAACAGTATGGGAATGACCTCACGAACCTGAGGGGGCAAAACTAACATCACAATAAGAGTTAGATGTCGAGGTACTGGACTGGTGGTATTAGCCAGAAGATGTGAGACCATATTGAAAGAAGCGCTCGATAAAATGGGCTCAGAGGTTATCAAGCCAGTTCGTTTTCCGTCTGGTCAGGAAGAGAGAATTCAGGCCCTGGTACCGCTCTGATGGCTTTCTTTGGAGCAGTAGGATTGTTAGGACATTCCCGAGCAAAATGCTCTGCCTTATCGCAGTATAAACACAGTTTCAATTTTTTCCTACGTTCTTTCTCTTCCATAGATAGTGGGCCCTGCACACTGCCAATTTGCATGGGCTCAGGTGTATCATGAGTGGGAATGGTGAACTCTTTTTTCTCAGTTTTGAGCACCACTAAGCGTGTGTTACCCCAGAATTTTTCTCCCTTATGTTCACTCAAGCGGTGATCCAATCGTACCACCAGGTCAATGAACTCTGAACATTCCGTAGGAGGTTCCACAATTTGGGCTAGAACATCCTTGAAATCGTCCTCAAGGCCACGATAGAAGAGGGAGGTCCTCTTCGCCTCGGGCCACTCAGTCTCTGCCACCAACCGATTGAAAGAGTTGATATAGGACAGTAGATCCTTGTTTCCCTGGTGCAAATTCAGCAACTCATTGTCACTGGCTTGCACGAAGAGGTGTTTGGCGAACAGTTTCCACAAGGCTTCCTTGAAGGGGTTGAAATTATACAGTATAGGGTCATTACGCTCCACCAGCGGAATAGACCAATTAGCTTCATTGCCTCCCAAATAAGAGATAATAAAAGCTACCTTTGCAGCATCGTTGGGAAATGCATCTGCCCGACACAAGAACTGTAGCTGGCACTGGTTAAGAAAAATGTTGAACTAGGCACTATCTCCCAAAAACCTTTCTGGAGGAGCTAAGGGCACAGGGGTTGGTGTTGTGACCATTACCTGCATGGGTTGCGTGGTGGAAGTCTTTGGGCCTGAATCGGGTCTAGGAACATGATTAGACGGGTCAAACCGAGGGGCCTGTAGTACTGGAGATCTTTGTTTTAGTTTGACTCCTCCCGAGGGGGTGTCTTGTGATTTATACCGCTGTAGTTCAGTGTGCAACTCCAGGTTCTCTTGCTTTAAGGAAAGAACTTCCTTCTGTAATCCCGCTATGGCCCTAGTTAAATCTAATAAAGATGGAGCATCCTGATCAGCTGGTAGAGCCTGTGCTAAACCTTTGAAAGTACCCATTGAGGAATCCATCGCCCAGGCAGCCCTGTATGTTGTGGCTTGGCTTTTTGTTCAGACTGGGCCACTCACCTATAAAGCAGGATGTCTGCAGGGGTGATGGTATGCCCCTGCCCTCCTGGAACACCTCTCAGCACTTCCTGGTGGACACAGAAACCCCAGCAGGTGTCCCAAAAGTAAAGGGGGAGTGGAAGAGACAGAGACAAAACACTGCCACGTCTTGCCGGTCTAGCCAGCACCCTGTATTTTCGGGGGGGGCAGGTTGATGTTGACAGAGTGATAGAAGAGTTAGTGCACTCAACTTCCTTGAAACTGAATCTCTCTTTCTGATATGGGCACGGGAGCGGTAAAAGAACACCGGGATGCTTCTGCACTTTTCTTGGATAATAATAGCTGTTGTCACAATTACTAACACTGCATTACCAAAAACCCAAACTGAGTACCATAACAATAAGTATTGCCACACTAGTGCTGGCTTCACAGAGATTCACTGTTGCACACTAAAATTAGAACTGTGGTTGCACTTATCATTTATAAGAAAGACAAACAAGGGCATTAATTATATCACATATAACTTTCCTGCATGCCTAGGGTTAAACTAAAAGGAACAAAAACAATCCAAGAAATACAAATCTCCACTCTGGGTTTAAACAGTTAGTGGTTGCACAGTTTGGTTTGGTTTCACTGTGTGTGTGAAAAAACCCTCAAAAGCAAATTCCTCAAACCTGAAACACAGGCATGAGTGACACATTTTAAATCCAAGTTATGCTATTAGAGAAAGAAAATTCATGTAAATGCTCTTTTAAAATTGCACTGTCACTTTTTGTACTACCTGCGCTCAAGCAGATTTCCTGAAGCACATTTAGGCAAGTAACTACAATAATAATGTAGAATGTTCAGAAATGCATTTGTCTCTTCAAGATAAGCACTCTGCCAAAATACGAGGTCTGTAGTACACCAGCTTTTCTAGGAAACGAAGAACAAACTCCCTGGAGAATACAAGTCACTTAGCTGCAGTCTTTTCCGGAGTGCTGGAGGAATGACTGTATCAGACGGTACAGGAACGAAGAAAAGAATTACCTCAAAAATCCTGAATACGAGGATGACAGCAGGGGCTGGACTGCCAAATCAGATGCTGAGATCAGGAAGCAAAACAAAGCCAAGCAGGGAGGCATGCTTCACTCTGCTTTTTATAGCCAATCAGGAAAGCAGTTGAGTTTCCACATGTGGATGAGTCACCACACCCAATTAGAAGCACATGTCTACACCACACCCAATTAGAAGCACATGTCTACTCCTGCTCTCAGTAGCAAACAAACATTGGTAAAACAAGCATTGATAAAACCAATTCTGTAACACAGCACATTATGTTTACTTAGAAACCTGAAGGTTTAACCAAGAACAGAGATATGATTTAACCCTAATCCCTGGGAATGCTGACAGATAATGCAGGAGGCACCTTGGGGATTCCTGACAACAGGTCCACTACTGTGAACCATTCTACATCACATGGGATTTGGAACAAAATAAATGCTGGAATGGGTATCACTGGACAAAGTTTGACCACAATATTATTGATCTTTCTCAAATCCTGAACTAAACAAAGTTTCCCACTAGGTTCTTGCAAACCCATTATAGGCGAATTACATGGGCTGCTCAGGATTTCTTTCAAAACTCCTTGTTCAACAAAATCTGCAGTCACAGGAGTAACTTCTTCAATTACATCTGGTGCCATGTGATATTGCAGTGTTTTCCGGACAACTTCATTAGGTTTAATTGTGACTTTGACTGGTTCCACTCCTTTAATTAGACCAGTATCTTTTCCATAAATATTCCACACTTTTAAAATAACTGTATCTTGTAAATCGGTTGGCAAGTCCTGTACAGTAAAGACAGGATAAAGAGTAATCACTGGGAATTTTTCATTAATTAGATTACAGTCAATTGGTATGGATGATTCTTCATTGTCACTATTTGTTTGGATGGCAATTCCATCATTTGTACACGTAATCAGACATTTTAATTTGCACAAGAAATCCCTTCCCAATAGGCATACCGGACTTACGTCACACACTACAAATGAATGCATGCCTACAAAAGTACCAATATTAACAGGAAACAATTCAGTAATGTGATTTGTCAGGTGTTGATTTGCTACTCCGACCGCCTGTACTGTTCTCCCAGAAAGTGGCACATTAGGAACTTTTGTAGTTCTGACAGTAGAGTGTTTAGCTTCTGTGTCAACCAAGAATGAGACTTTGTGACCCATAACTGTTCCATTTACATAGGGACCATTCTGATCCACCTTTAATGAATGTGCAAGCACACATTCTTCTTCATCCGAACTCTCACTCACAATTTCATCACTCAATTCATCCTCACTGTGTAATGGGAACTGTATTATCAACTAATTGTTTTGACTTAGCCTTTGGCCCATGTTCTGCTGAGGAACCACTACCTGCTGCTTTGGCATTGGAGTTTGAGGTATTTCCATTTGCTGCTGTGGCATCATTTGCATTTGCTGTTGCATTTGCTGTTGTGGTACCTGAAAACATGGCACCTGCTGTTGGGGAATTTACATTTGAGGAATCTGCATTTGATTATTCATATTCTGAACATTTACTTTAGGATTCCAATTCCTCTCAAATTTGGAAAAAGATTATATTCATTCATCTGCACACCACCTTCCTACACCCTCAAAGGACACTTCCGCTTCCAATTTCCAACACCCCCGTAAGCATGACAAGAAATTTCTTTCATTGGTAACATTTTTTACTGGACTATCAGCCTTCTGAGTGTCAGTTGAGCTCAAATTCACAGACTCTATTTTCTTCTGTTCTCTTTTCTTTACCCATCTGCCTTCCCATTTATCTAATGCTCCCCATGCTTGAATACTTTGGATTAATTCTCTAATATGAAATTTATTTCCACACATGAAATCTAACTCATCTTCATTATATGAGCCAATTCTATTTAGTTCAAGTGTTACCTCAATCATTTCATTTAATTATAATTTTAATCTTGCCAGACTCAGTCCTTCATTACGACTTCTGCGGTCTCTTCATAAGACTGCCGAAGCCGTGGGCACAGAAAGACCACCAGTGCTGACGGTCTTAAAAGCACCCCATTAAGACCAAAATAGAGCAGAATTCTGACACAGTTGTGCTGGTGTTGGTGGTGAAGAGGTAGTTCCACTACCAGCAGTGCCACGGCAAAAGTGCTGTATTATGACACATAGTATGGCGCGGCAGTGTCCTGATGGCAGGGCGCTGCAAGCAGTGGAAGCACCGGGACCCGTCCCTTCCGGGATGACCTCCTCGATGGACGAGGTAAGTGGATCATCTGACAGGGGAGGGGGGTGTGCATGTGTGAGTGCGTGTGTGTATGTTGTGAATGTGGGGTGTTTGTGGGTGCGTGTCTGCGTGTGTGAGTGATTGTGGACGGGTTGAGGGGGTCTGTGGGTGTTTGTGAATGGGGTGTGGTATGTGAGTGTTTGGGGATGGGGTGAGTGCATGAGTACGTGTGTACAGGTGTGAGCGATTGAGTGCATGAGTGCGATTGAGCAGATGGAAGGGGTGAGTGTGTGTATGCATGTGCATGTGTATGTAAGTGGACAGGGGTGAGTTTGTGTGAGTGAACAGGGAGAGCGGGTGTGTGTGTGTCAGTGGACAGGGAGAGCGGGTGAGTGCATGTATGCGGTGTAGGGGTAGAGGGGTGTGAATGCATGTATGCGCTCGAGGGGGTGTGAATGTATGTATGCGCTGGAGGGAGGAGTGAATGCGTGCGTGAGTGTGGTGTTTGTGTATGTATGTTAGTGTGAATGGGGGTGTATGATGTGAGTAAGTGGGTGAGTGGGGGTGTATTTGTTTGTGTGTGGGAGCATGTGGGTGCATGTGTGCGGGTATGTGGACGTGTGTGCGGGAGTATTCCAGCAACAGGAATGCAGATTCCTGTCGCTGGGATACAAGACCACCAGCTTTTTCTGTGGTGCGACCGCCAGAAAATATTGGCGGTCTTCTGCGTCGTAAAATCACTAGCGGTATTACGCCATCCGCCGGGCCTGAGGTGGTCACCTCCAGCCCGGCAGACCGCTGAAAAGTGGCGGGAGAGGCAGATTATCAGCGATTTGGGTTAGGCCTAACTGCCAAACTTGTAATTTGGCAGTCTTCACCGCTGGCCCATCATCACTGAGACCGCCACCATGGATTTGGTAGTCTTAAGACTGCCAGACTTGTAATGAGGGCCTCAGTGTTCTTTCTCATTCAGAAACTGTTTTCATTGCTGATGCTCCACTCACTTTCTCCAACCATTTTGTTAATTGCTGAGCTGTTAAGCTGTGTAAAGAAACATTATTATTTACATTAGGCACACATTGTGAAGTATTGCATGGCAGACCCATCACTCTTTCAGGTGAACCCAGTACTAAATTTGGATTAAGATGTGGTGTCTCCAAATTTAGTGAAATTTAAGAATAAGTTAAATCTAGAAGCGGACCTGTTCTGTCAAAAGTCTGATTTATTGGTAGCCTTGGGTTTCTCCATTTCTGCATTTGAATTAAAAAGATTCTGCATATTGCTCTCAGTATTTCCCTGAGCATATAATGGAACAACTAGACCAATTATGACAGGAACTGTTAATGCCTCTGGGCTTGGTGAAGCAGTCTGATTTCTCGAGTAAATCATTCCAGAACTCTGACCTGTAAATACTGAATAACTTGACTGTGATATTGTTACTGGAGTATAACTTGGCATTGTCTAAGCTTGACTAACAATTTGCACAGGAGTCATTAAGTTAGATGTTGACTCCACCTGAACCATTATTAGTTTCTGGAACATCTGTAGCACCATTGGTACTGTAATATTCAGTGCAGAATTCACAACAGGAACTGTAGAATATATTGCAGGCTGAGCTACAGTTTGAATCGCAGGAGTCTACTCTGTCAGCAGGAACATTAATTGCAACTTGTGCTTGACTTTTTGTTACCACAACTGGACCTGCACTTGGTCTAGCACTAACACCTTGATATGCCCCTTATGCTGAATATGGACGAGGGTGATTTCTCAATAATCGTGTTATAAATGCATTATCATCTGACTCATTATCATAAGTCTATTATCTTCTAGCTTCATCTGACTTCAACTCAGTTTCGTCATAATTCTTATTCTTTTTCTTTGTCTTTGGTCTGACACCGGTCCCTTTCTCTTGTGACATTGCAGGAAACATTCCAATACCTTGTCAATCAATCAATCAAATTTTTTTTATAGCGCGCGCTACTCACCCATGAGGGTCTCAAGGCGCTTGTGGGAGGGCAGGGGGGGTTACTGTTCGAGCAACCATGTTTTGAGGTTTTTTCTGAAGAGTAGGAGGTCTTTGGTTTTGCGGAGGTAGGTGGGGAGGGAGTTCCAGATTGTGAAGGTGAGGTAGGAGAAGGCCCTGCTTCCTATGGTGGGTCTTTGGATGCGGGGGACTGTAGCTAGTGCGAGGTCGGCTGGTCGGAGGTTGCGGGTGGGAGTGTGGATGTTCACTCTTTCGTTGAGGTAGGTTGGGCCGGTGTTGTGGAGGGATTTGTGTGAGTGGATGATGATCTTGAAAGTGATTCTCTTGTATATGGGGAGCCAGTGAAGGGATTTGAGGTGTGGTGAGATTTGTTTGTGGCTGGGGAGGCCAAGGACGAGGCGTTCGGCTGTGTTCTGGATTCTCTGGAGTTTGCACTTGAGTTTGAGTGTGGTGCCGGCGTAGAAGGCGTTACTGTAGTCTAGTCTGCTGCTGATGAGTGCATGGGTGACTGTCTTCCTGGTCTCTGGGGGAATCCATTTGAAGGATTTTTTTTGAGTGCAGAGTGTGTGGAAGCAGGAGGAGGTTAGTGCATTGATTTGTTGTGTCATGGAGAGGGAGGGGTCCAGGATGATGCCGAGGTTGCATGCGTGGTTTGCGGGGGTGGGTGCGGGGCCTAGGGCGGTGGGCCACCAGGAGTCGTCCCATATGGTTTTGTTGGGGCCGAAGATGATGATCTCAGTTTTGTTGGAGTTAAGCTTGAGGTGGTTAGTTGTCATCCAGTTGGCGATGTTGAGGAGAGCAGCGTGTAGGTTGGTTTTGGCGGTGGTGGGGTTGAGGGTGAGGGAGAGGATGAGTTGGGTGGCGTCTGCGTAGGAGAGGATAGTGATTCTGTGTGGTTGGAGGATGTTGGCTAGGGGGATCTTGTAAATGTTGAAGAGTGTGGGGCTGAGGGAGGACCCTTGGGGGACTCCGCAGATGATCTTGGTAGCGGTGGAGTGGAAAGGTGGAAGGCAGACTCTTTGGGTCTGGTCGGTGAGGAAGGATGTGAGCCAGTCTAAGGCTTTGTGGCGAATTCCTGTGTTGTGGAGGCGTGTGCGGAGTGTGTGGTGGCAGACAGTGTCAAAGGCTGCGGAGAGGTCTAGGAGGATGAGTGCGACGGTCTCGCCTTTGTCGACTTTGGTCCTGATGTCGTCAGTGCATGCGATGAGGGCGGTTTCTGTGCTGTGGTTCTTGTGGAACCCGGATTGTGAGGGGTCAAGAGTGTTGTTTTCTTTGAGAAAGTGGGATAGGCGGGTGTTAACTAGTTTCTCGGCAACCTTGGCGGGGAAAGGGAGGAGGGAGATGGGGCGATAATTGGAGAGGACCTCTGGGTCGGCGTTGTTTTTTTTTAGGAGAGCGGTGATTTCTGCGTGCTTCCAGGGGTCTGGGTAGGTGCGCGGAGTCAAAAGAGGAGTTGATTATGTCAATGAGTATGGGGGCGATGGTTGGGCTGGCTTTGTTGGAGATGCGATGAGGACAGGGGTCGGAGGGGGATCCGGAGTGGATGGCGTTCATGTTTTTTTCGGTTTCATCGTGTGTGGTGGGGACCCAGGTGGTGAGTGTGGTGGTCATCAGTGGGGGTTGAGTTGGTTGAGTGAGGGGTGTGTGTGGTGGGTGTGTGTGGTATGAAGCTATTGTGGATGTCCAGGATTTTGTGGTGGAAGTGGTTGGAGAGGGTGTCACATAGGGGCTGTGTGTGTGTGGGGTCTATTTTGCTGGCTTTGGGTTTGGCTAGCTTATTAATGATGGTGAAGAGCTCTTTGCTAGTTTGAGAGTTGTTGTCGAAACGTGTCTTGTAGTGATCTCTTTTGGCGGTGCGTATGAGTTGGTGATGGGTGTGAATGGTTGTTTTGAGGGTGGAGAAGTTGGTTGTAGAGGGTTCTTGTCACCATATTTTCTCCGCTTGGCGGCATTTGCATTTGGAGTCTTGGAGTACGGGGTGAACCATGGGGCGTTCATGATGTTGCGGGTGGCGATGTGTTTTGTGAGGGGGGCTAGTGTGTCTGCGCAGGGAGTGATCCATTTAGAGAGGTTGTGTGCTCCTGCGTTGGGGTCGTTGGTGTGGGGGGGAGGTTGTTAGCCAGTTGGGAGTCAGGCATTCTGTGGGGATCTTGTCCCACATGCGGGTGTGGTGTGTTGATGGTGGTGTGTGGGGAGTTTGGTGAAGGAGAAGTGGACGCAGTGGTGGTCAGTCCAGTGGAGTTCAGTGGTATGGGTGTAGGCTATGTGTTGGCTTGAGGTGAAAATTGCGTCAAGCGTGTGTCCTGCTGAGTGGGTGGGTATGGTGACCAGTTGTTTGAGTCTGAGGTTGGTGAGGTTGTCTATGAGGGAGGTTGAGTTGTGGTCTTGAAGGTTCTCCAAGTGAAAGTTGAAATCACAGAGGAGGATGTAGTCTGTGGAGGTGAGGGCGTGCGAGCTGATTGTGGCGGCAATGGTGTCGCAGAAGGTGGGGCGTGGTCCTAGTGGTCTGTAGATTAGTGTACCTCTGAGGGTGGAGTTGTTGTTAACGTGGATTAGGAAGTGCATGTGTTCTGTGTTGTCGTTAGTGTCTTGGGGCCTGGTGGTGACTTTGATGGTGTCCCTGTGTAGGATGGCGATGCCACCACCTGGCCTGTTGAGGCGGTCTTTACGTTGGAGTTTGTATCCCTTGGGGGTGGCGATGGCAATGTCGGGTTCCGAGGAGGGGTTGGTCCAGGTTTCCGTGAGGAAGGCGATGTCAGGTGAGTGTGATGTGATGAGGTCCCAGAGTTCTGTGGCATGTTTGTGAAGGGAGCGGGTGTTGAGGAGCAGGCAGTTGAGGTGGTTGTGGTGGGTGGTGTTGGTGTGGTGCATGAGGGTGTTGTTGCGGGGTGTGTTCTGGTTGTGGGGTGGTGTGCAGCGGGTCTGGTTGGTGGGGGTGGGGGCAGAGCAGGTGTGTATTGCGTTGGGGGTGTTATGTTTGTTGTCGAGGGGTCGCTATGGTTGGTGTGTGGGGTGTGAAATAAGGAGCAGGAGAAATAACATGTGTAACAGGTGAAAGGGCCATGAGTGTGTGTGGGGCTGGAAAGGGTGCAGGTGGGGCGAGGGCCTGGGTTGAGTGAGTGGAGGGTGAGGGGGGAGTAGATATGTCTGAGAGGGCCAGGGGGACAGGCGCTGGGCGCAGTCTTGGCGCAGACAGGCTTGCCTTTGGCGCACCTTCGCGCACCAGCGGCACGTCCGCGCCGTGGCTGCCATAAATGGGGAGGAGGGAGGGAGTGGCAGCTGGGAAACCGGATGGAGACGAGGTGGGGGAGGGGAGAGGAGCCACAGGGATGCAGCGGCAGGGGATTTGAAAGAAAAGGAAACTGGACGAAGAGGAGGTGGGGGGAGGAGGGAGGGGCCGCGGGGACGCAGCGGCAGGGGATTTGAAAGAAAAGGAAACCGGACGAAGAGGAGGTAGAGGGAGGAGAGGCTGCGGGACGCAGCGGCAGGGGATATGAAAGAAAAGGAATCGGATGGAGAAGGAGGCGGCGCGGGGCGGCGCCGCGAGGAGCCACCGGCCTGCTGGAAGCAGGGTCAAGGGTTGCTCCTTGTTACCGCGTGTAGGAAAGTACCATCTTGCCTGGCATGTTACCCCCATTTTCACTGTATATATGTATGTTTTAGCCCCTGTGTCACTGGGATCCTGCTAGGCAGGACCCCAGAGCTCATGGTATGTGCCCTGTATGTGTTCCTTGTGTGGTGCCTAACTGTATCACTGAGGCTCTGCTAACCAGAACCTCAGTGTTTATGCTCTCTCTGCTTTCTAAATTTGTCACTGCAGGCTAGTGACTAAATTTACCAATTCTCATTGGCACACTGGTACACCCATATAATCCCCTTATATATGGTACTTAGGTACCCAGGGTATTGGGGTTCCAGGAGATCCCTATGGGCTGCAGCATTTCTTTTGCCACCCATAGGGAGCTCTGACAATTCTTACACAGGCCTGCCACTGCAGCCTGAGTGAAATAACGTCCACGTTATTTCACAGCCATTTTTCACTGCACATAAGTAACTTATAAGTCACCTATATTTCTAACCTTCACCTGATGAAGGTTGGGTGCCAAGTTACTTAGTGTGTGGGCACCCTGGCACTAGCCAAGGTGCCCCCACATCGTTCAGGGCAAACTCCCCGGACTTTGTGAGTGTGGGGACACCATTTCACGCGTGCACTATACTTAGGTCACTACCTATGTATAGCGCCACAACGGTAACTCTGAACATGGCCATGTAACATGTCTAAGATCATTTAATTGTCACCCCAAATACCATTCTGGTATTGGGGGGACAATTCCATGATCCCTCTGGTCTCTAGCACAGAACCCGGGTACTGCCAAACTGCCTTTCCAGGGTTTCCACTGCAGCTGCTGCTGCTGCCAACCCCTCAGACAGGTTTCTGCCCTCCTGGGGTCCAGGCAGCCCTGGCCCAGGAAGGCAGAACAAAGGATTTCCTCTGAGAGAGGGTGTTACACCCTCTCCCTTTGGAAATAGGTGTGAAGAGCTGGGGAGGAGCAGCCTCCCCCAGCCTCTGGAAATGCTTTGATGGGCAGAGATGCAGCCCATCTCTGCATAAGCCAGTCTACACCAGTTCAGGGATCCCCCAGCCCTGCTCCGGCACGAAACTGGACAAAGGAAAGGGGAGTGACCACTCCCCAGACCAGTACCTCTCAGGGGAGGTGCCCAGAGCTCCTCCAGTGTGTCCTAGACCTCTGCCATCTTGGAAACGGAGGTGTTGGGGGCACACTGGACTGCTCTAAGTGGCCAGTGCCAGCAGGTGACGACAGGGACCCCCTCTGATAGGCTCTTACCTCTCCTGGTAGCCAATCGTCCTTTCTTGGTAGCCAAACCTCCTTTTCTGGCTATTTAGGGTCTCTCCTCTGAGGAATTCTTCAGATAACCAATGCAAGAGCTCACCAGAGTTCCTCTGCATCTCCCTCTTCGACTTCTACCAAGGATCGACCGCTGACTGCTTCAGGACGCCTGCAAAACCGCAACAAAGTAGCAAGACGACTACCAGCAACATTGTAGCGCCTCATCCTGCTGGCTTTCTCGACTGTTTCCTGGTGGTGCATGCTCTGGGGGTCAGCTGCCTTCACTCTGCACTGGAAGCCAAGAAGAAATCTCCTGTGGGTCGATGGAATCTTCCCCCTGCTAACGCAGGCACCAAAAGACTGCATCACCAGTCCTCTGGGTCCATTCTCATCCTGACGAGCGTGGTCCCTGGAACACAGGAACTCTATCCAAGTGACTCCCACAGTCCAGTGATCCTTCAGTCCAAGTTTGGTGGAGGTAAGTCCTTGCCTCCCCACGCTAGACTGCAAACCTGTGTACTGCGTGATTTGCAGCTGCTCCGGCTCCTGTGCACTCTTCCAGGATTTCCTTTGTGCACAGCCTACCCTGGGTCCCCAGCACTCCGTCCTGCAGTGCTCAACCCTCTGAGTTGGCCTCCGGCATCGTGGAACCCTCCTTTGTGAGGGTACCCACTATAAGCCAGGCCAGCCTCCTACACCGCGCCGCGGCTGCCATAACTGGGGAGGAGGGAGGGAGTGGCAGCTGGGAGGAGGGATGGCTGGGCGAATGGGAAGGCTGGGGGGTGGGGCCGCAGGGATTAGCAGCGGCAGGAAACCGGACGAAAAGGAGGTGGGCGAACCTTTTTCGCTTGCTACTCTCAAGCAATAGCTGTTCACGGTCGTCCACCATTCTGTTCACAGCTTCTTTCAGCAACCGACCAATACCAGCGCGGACCCAGTGACATCCCTCTCGGTCCCACAGCGGCTGATAAAGCCTCGCGGCTCATCCTTCAAACTGGATTCACACAAAAAACTAACTGCAAAATATTATGAGCAGTAAAAAAATCAACAAAAATCAACTTCTCTGCTTACTACAGGTAGGGCTCAGTCACTTCGGAAGCTTAATGGAAATTTCAACTGTGGCATTTACCTCTAACAGCTACTTATCCGGCTTTGGCTTTTTCTTATGTGCAAGCAAAATTCAACCTGCAAATTTCACCCTTGACTAATATCATGTCCTCCCTGAGCGCTAGTACCTGTCAAACTAGCACTCCCTTAACAAACATTAGGAATACAACTACTCAAGCTGCAGACAAGTAAACAACAACAACCAAGGGGCATATTTATACTCCGTTTGCGCCAGAATTGCGTCGTTTTTTTTGACGCAATTTCGACACAAAACTAACTCCATATTTATACTTTGGCGTTACACGCGTCTAGCGCCAAAGTCCATGGAGTTAGCGTCATTTTTTAGATTGGACACCTACTTTGCGTTAATGAGATGCAAGGTAGGCGTTCCCGTCTTAAAAATCGACTCCGAGCCATGTGTGTCGGATTTATACTCCCGGGCAAAAATCACGCCCGGGAGTGGGCGGGTCAAAAAAAATGACGTACGGCCGCTTTTGCGCCGTTTTTTAGCGCCTGCAAAAGGCAGGCGTTAAGGGACCTGTGGGCTCTGAAGGAGCCCAGAGGTGCCCTCCCATGCCCCCAGGGACACCCCCTGTCACCCTTGCCCACCCCAGGAGCACACCCAAGGCTGGAGGGACCCATCCCAGGGACATTAAGGTAAGTTCAGGTAAGTAATTTTTTTATTTTTTTTGTGGCATAGGGGGGCCTGATTTGTGCCCCCTTACATGCCACTATGCCCAATGACCATGCCCAGGGTACAGAAATCCCCTGGGCATGGCCATTGGGCAAGGGGGCATGACTCCTGTCTTTGCTAAGACAGGAGTCATTTCTATGGGGGTTGGGAGTGAAAGAAAAATGGCGCAAATCGGGTTGAGGCGCAAAAATTGCCTCAACCTGACTTGCCCCATTTCTTGACGCCCAAGCTCCATTTTCCCCTACGCCGGCGCTGCCTGGTGTACGTCGTTTTTCTTAACGCACACCAGACGGCGCCGGCGGCTAACGCCGGCTAACGTAATTCAATAAATACGGCGCCCACATGGCGCTTCAGAATGGCGTTAGCCGGCGCTAATTTTTTTGCCGCAAAACTGCGTTAGCGCAGTTTTGCGTCAAAAAGTATAAATATGGGCCCAAGTGTCTCATACATTTGTACAAAACTCTGGAGTCTCAGACCACGCAGGGTCTGATACATCAACATCCATGTGGGCAATTTTTGAGCACAAAGCACCACATCCATTTGAAGTATGATGACTTCCCAACTCTCTCCCATTGGACTACGTCAGAGTACGCAAACTCCCTACTTCTCTCATACGTCACAATTCACCTGCGATTTGCCAAAGCATTGTAAATGCAAACCCTACTTAGAACTCAAACATCACGGGGAACACTGGTAATATAACAAATCTCACCTAAACAAGCATTGGCAAAACCAAATCTCTACAAATCTGAATTTTAAACAAGCATTGGGAAAATCAAATCTCTAAACAAACAGGATAATTCTCTCCTATTGAGACAAAACCATCCTCTGCTACCAAAATCTGTGGGCATGTGACTTGTTAATTTTGGATAAGGTGACACATAATAGGGCAGTGACATCTACTACTCTTTGAGGTTGACTCGAATCTTCTGACTCAGACAGGAGTATGAGATCATCCAATTAAACAATGAGAACCAACAGCCATCAATAATGAGTCAGTAATTTATACACACAATGACCTATGTGGTCAGGAATCACCACACCAATTGAGTAAAGTTTAAACATTTAGGGCCAGATGTAGGAAACTAGCAAATTGCGACTTGCAATTTGCGAGTCCATGCGACTCGCAAATTGCAAGTCGCAATTTGCTATGCAGAAAGGTGTCTCAGACACCTTCTGCGAGTTGCTATGGGGTCGCAAAGACCCACCTCATTAATATTAATGAGGTGGGTCGCAATTTGCGCCCCCATAGCGACTCTGGGCACTCACGGGGATGGAGGCCTGCTGGGAACAGCAGACCTCCATGTCCGTGACTGCTTTTAAATAAAGCAGTTTTTTTTTTTCCAAGTGTAGCCCGTTTTCCTTAAAGGAAAACGAGCTGCACTTAGAAAAAAAAAACGAAACCTTTAGTTTCGGATTTTTTCAGGGCAGGTAGTGGTCCCTTGGACCACTGCCTGCCCTGAAAAAATAATTTTGGGTCCAGTCCCATGGGGACCCCTTCCCATTTGCGAGTGGGTTACCATCCACTTCAAGTGGATGGTAACTGCGACTCCATTGCAAATGGAATTGCATACCACTGCGACTCGCAAATAGGAAGGGAACACCCCTTCCTATTTGCGACTCGGAAATGCATTTTGCGAGTCGGTTCCGACTCGCAAAATGCATTTCTGCATTGCAAACACGCATTTGCGAGTCGCAAACGGCGATTTTCGCCGTTTTGCGAATCGCAAATAGTTTGCTACATCTGGCCCTTATCGTTCTTAAATTGACAATACTAAGGTCACGTAAATGATGCGCAAAACCAAATGATAGCAACATAGAAACAACACAGGCTGTTCAAAATGTCAGAAGAATCGCAGCCTAGTAAGAAAAATGACAATTGAACACTCCAAGAGAATTATTCAGAATACCAACAAAATTATTTGAAAAATAGCAACAGACTTAATTTATTTGTGCAATTGAATCAATCACAATCAATTAATAAACATTTAAATAAATGTTTGGAACAGACATCCTAACTAACAAATTCTAATTTGAAAAGCATGCGTGGGCTGTTCTTTGTCACATTAAAAAATTTATATAAGACAAAAAAAGTTATTTGGAAAACCATCTAACTATGGCGCTAACCAAAAAATATGCGGTTGGATTTTCTAAAGGGAAAACCTGCAAAAGAAAAATAAATACACATTGGTTATACCTCTCCTAAATGCGACAGCAGTTTGCAGATTCTTCATTAGCAGAGCACAGGAACTGCAGGTCTTCGATCAGCATCAGGAACATGAAAGGGAAAACAGTTCAGTAATGTTAGGCCTAAAGTGACTGAACTGTTTGAATCATGGACAAGTGCTGAATAGCAGACCTGAACTGGAAAGAAACTGAATGAAAAAAACTGATGCATCACCCAAAGCTTGCTAAATTGAAGTCCCAAAAGTTACTAGCTATGCTCATATTGGACAAGAATATGAGGAGGGTTAGTGTGCAGCCAATAAAACTTTCATCTGGGCTTCAGTTGTATCTTTCTTTGTTCCTTTTTCAAGATAAGGTCACGTTCATGCTCCTCTCCAGATGGCAGTCTCAGTATAAAAATTGCATTATTAAAAACAACACAGGACACAACATTTAACTAACATTGCTTTCTTTCAAAAACTAATAGCTCATTGTTCAAATTTGCAATTTTTATCACAAGGAAGTACAGTGCCAGCAGAATAGAGAAAGCCGTAGCTTTCCATTGTGCACATTTAACAAGATATCTAATAAACAAAGTTTACAAAGCGTTTCAGTAAAATCAACATAACATTTAAACACTCTGCTTCTGAAAAAATACTAAAACATAGGCCTTTTGATTAATGCTAAAACATGAAGAATTTCAAACCATTAGTTTTGTAGTACATGTAGTTATAATTTATCAGAATACATTTTCACGAACATTTAATAATTCACATTGAACTTGAGGTGGCTGACACCATGTCAGCCACATTTTTAAACATGCACGTTTTATTTTTCTAACACACTTTTCTCTAATTAGGTCTTTTAGTATATGTTAATCATTTCATTTTTAGTCACACACATTTATTAATAGTGTTTGTTTTCTACACAAAGTGATGCTCTAGCTTAGGTTCCTCATCACCTTTTCTGTTCTCTGAAGTGGCTACACAGGATTATAATATGTTGAGTTGTCCCTTCTTGAGGCAGAGGAGAGGTGGCAGCCAGTCATCAATGTGAGGTGGTGAGTCACTTGCTCCAAAGAGATATCATCCACAAACACAATATCCAGGCATATGGTGTCCTCGGCTGAAACCTATTATCTGTCCTCAATCACTATTACAATGGTAGTTTGAATGGTTTTGACAGGGCTGCTGGGTGCTGATATAGCACCTATTGGTGGAGCAGAGGTGACACATTCAATAGATGTTGTGGTTTCTATTGTGGCCAACACAGAAGTGACTTAGATAGTGTTTTTTTTGGGAGACTTGCATATACACTTCACTGTCAGAGTGCTGGCATTTCCCATTATTCCTACACTGTAGTGCACCATCATTCTCACTTCAGACATTGATTTGGAAATATGTGACAGAGAAACAGGAAGGGTCAAACTCACAAGAGGTTTGAGAATTTGGAAGACTGGCTCTTGGCAGCTAGGGCAAATATACGAGAAAATAAAAAGGCAGCTTCTTTCTAGCTCAGGGCCAGCTGTTACAGGAGATCACTCCCATTGTTTCCAGGTCCCTTTCGGTAGAATCAGAACAAGTGAGAGTGTGTCAGATAACTTTAATTTGCTGTAGGACACTTCTATTGCTTAGTTTGATGCTCACATTAAATCATTCACCTATAATTTTTTGGGTTCCTTTTTGTCAATTTACATATTCCTGTTCCTTTTCTGACTGATAGCCATGGAAATCATGAACAGAAAGCATAATAATAAATGATGCATTTAGGTGTCCTGTATGTTCATCAATAATGTCAATTTGCCAAAATTCCAAAGGTAGCGGAAGTGACATCACACCCCATTTGAACTTCAGTTTCACTAACACTCATGCTTACACATACACACACATTTACACTTACACATTCCCACTTTCAAGCACTCTCTCTCATGTAGACACACAGTAACCCACAAACACGCACACAACATACATTTAAAAGCATTTTTTCTACTTACCTCTGCCTTAACTGCTAGGGAAGGTCGCATTCTAGCTTTTTGTACATAATTTCTTATTATACCAGTAGTGAATAACGAAACTTTATTCTCTATTATTGTAATAAAAAATAGGAGAAATCAGAGTGGAGCTCCAGCCAAGGACTAAGAACAAGCTGCCTATTTGTCCCCGGCACTGATTTTGCCACCTATGAGGCCAGAGGTCGCACAAATTAGTGCCAGGGGTTAGAAGGGGCAAGCAAGGGGTCGCAGATGCAACTCCTAGTGACCCCTAAATGATGTCCATGATTCTGATGAAGAAAAATCATGTCCTATAACATAAACTATTGTCTGCACAGTATTTTGGATCATCCGGCACATGCTCTTAAACCACAAATATCCTTAAGTGAGATATACTGTCAGCAGTATATATGGCATTTTTTTTGTATTTTATGTGTGAGCTGAATAGTGAAAAAAAAGGTCAGATAAAATCTCAGAATTATGAGGGTTCACCCAGAATAGTTAACATATATTGGTGTGGTATTGCGGTGCGATATTTCGCACCGGATGTAATGAGGGCCTACGTAGGGCTGTGAAAAATGTTTATTAGACATACGTAGTTCCCATTATTGAGTTATCCTCAGTTTATGGAGGTTTTTTTTGCTTTTCCTATGTTTAAGCACTATCATGGATTGTTATGAGTGTTAGTTGTTGTCAGTAACTTGTCAGAAATATCAATGTGAGTGGATACCTTACTAAGCCTTTCTGCACTTACTAAATATCGAGTTCAAAGTGTTTGTGGTATACAAATATCAATAACACAATATAGACACAATATCAGCACCCATCATAACGACATCCCCATACTTAAAGTAGAATGACCAAAATATCGAGGCCAGATATAGAAATGAAAATATCACTATACGAAATCATCTAAAGTATAAAAATATTGAAACCCATAATTTAAAATAAAAATAGCATTTCTGAAATAATATTAAAGTACCGGCATCTTGGAATGGCGCTAGCCAGCGCTATACATTTTCACGCAAAACTGCACTAACACAGTGTTGTGTGAAAAAGTATAAATCTGGCCCCAAATTTGGCAGAAAGGTAGCTTTAGGTCCACAGATCATCCTTTTTTATTTGATGTAAACTCATTCAGAATTTTAAGAGATGTTAAAGGAAATCCAAATTTGTGTATCTAGAAGTGTGAATACTTCTTGAATAGTCCTGATCTTCTGCTGAGATTTGATTGGCTGTCAACACTTAAACCAGGAAGTGTTGTGAGCCATTTTGGGACTAGGCTGAAGCCTAGTCCCAAAAAAGACATAAAAAAAGAAAAGGGGCAGGGTACAGTTACCATAAACTACTAGGGTTGGTTGAGGGCCCCCCTGACCCCTCCCACAACAAAAATAATTTTTTTGCAACTCACAGCTAAATTTTTGAATATTTGCAACAAAAAAAAAGCAAGTGCGAACTTCCACGCTTGTTTTAATTGAACCCACTGGGTGGGCCAGGTTCCAGAAAACTTGCGGACATACATAAAATAAAATGGAGGGGGGGCTCACAGGGCCATTCTCCAAGGGCATAATACTGGTCTGGGGACCACCATCTCCCAGGGGCTACAACATTAGACAAGGAGGGCGTTGTCGACTCCCTCAGGCCCCCCTGTGATGACCACCTCCTGAGAAGTGTGGCAAAAATCTGTCCCAGGAACAAAATTCCTCAAAAATCCATCATGACTGAAAGTGATTTTTGGAGGTTACATCTGGCTGAGCCCTCTCACTGGTGTGGCTAAAAATCTTGAACACACCCTTCTCCTGCCCTCTCGTAATCTAATCAGGGGGAGACCTAATTGTCTGGGTTTGCAGGATGTGAGGGAGGTGCTGGGTTGCTCCAAATGTTCTTATCTGTCTTTGAAGGTCAGTTTGGCAGCCCTCCCCCTTCCTGCTTCTCCATCTGCCATGGGAAGATCTCCTCCCACAGGTACATTCCTTTGTGTTGGTCAGCCCAAGCTACTTAACACCTCATCAGGGCAGTCTGGCCAGACTGCCAGAGGCTGGCCAGTCGGAGCAGATCACTACAGGGCTGAAGTTGGCAACTCTTTATGTAAAGTTCAAAACTCTTTACCTGAACAAGTTATATTAAATTCAACAATTGTAAGTTGTGGGGTTTATTATAACAAATAATTTGGCACCAAACCTTAGGAATCTGTCACTTAAGGGGACTTTCTAAATTAAAATAAAGTCTCCCGATTCTAGTCTATGAAAGCCATTCACTGCAATGAGGGGAAAATGAATTTGGCTGCTTTACCTCGCCAGGACTTATAAAACTATTTTATAAGGTCCCTGCTTATAGTTACATGGCACCCAGCCCTAGGGGCACCTAGGGCACACCTTAGGGGTAACTTATATGTACAAATAAGGTAGTTTAACACTTTGGAACTACTTTTAATTCCAATTGAATTTCCATGTAACTTTAACTTACAAGCAGCCAGCAAGGCAGGCCCGCCTTTAAAATGAAACTAGGTACCTCAGCAGTGCACCTATGGGTGCACAACCTATGCTGGGGTCACTAAACCTACATTCCCTACCATATACTAGGGACGTATGAGTAGGTTGACTTAGCCAGTTATAATTAGCCTAATTTGCATACTGGTTTTACACAGAGCACAGGCCCTGAGACTGGTTAGCAGTACACAGGGCACCATCAGAGACAGGAAAACACCAGCAAGAAGTGAAAAATAGGGGCACAAAGTCAGGGGTGCTCTGCAATCAGCCCTGTTTTCTCACATAACTCATGCTCCCACGGTGCACAGTTTTTCTGTCAAAGATTTTACTACAGATATTACATTGATATCATTAATTATGTTATCAAAGATGTCATGAGTGCAATCATTTTTGGTGTAGCAGTGCATGGTAAGGATGCAAGTTATGGTTACCTAAGGGCACAAGTTAAAGTTACCTGAGATAACTATAACTGGTGAATTGATATGGTTTTGTATCTTTAATATCCCTGTAACCTTTGTTTTTTTGTTTGTTTTTTCAATGAATTTCTAAAGTTTTCTTTATTCTATTTCCTAACTATAACAACACCCCTGTAACCTATGTTTTTTCAGTGAATATCTATCTATCTATCTATCTATCTATCTATCTATCTATCTATCTATCTATCTATCTATCTATCTATCTATCTATCTATCTATCGAAACAAATCCCTTTCAGGGTCAGAGTGATGCATAAATTAGGCAAAAAAGAAGAGAGAACTCTGGGTGGTTCCCAAGGATAGCTGGAGAGCAACTCGAGTAAGGACCACCCTGCAACACCAGTGACACTCTAGATATGCTCACTTCTAATGTCTGTTTATCAAGCAAAGTTTTTAAGCATAGGGTCAGCACAGTGCAATCAGTGCTATCCTTGCTGATCTCCACCTAAACTACCCAGAGTTCTCCCTTCTTTTTTGTACATATATATATATATATATATATATATATATATATATATATATACATATATATATATATATATATATATATATATATATATATATATATATATATATATATATATATACTACGAAGTGGTAGATTGGTGGTCGCACTAGTTAGTTATGGTTAGGACCTAGTTTCTATGGAAAAGCATTTCATGTTTTGCTAATAACTTTGGTACCGCTTGACACATTTTCACAGAACTTTCCAAAAAAAAAAGTGATAGCACCAAAACTACTGGACCTAAATACTTTTTTTCTACACAAGCGGAACAACTCCTGCCGGAACAATGCATGTCTTTTTCTCTGCCTTAACTACACATGTGCCAAACTACGCACGTGCATGATTAAGGCAAAGAAAAAGGCACAGAGCAGTCTAGTGGATCAGGAGAGGACGCAGTGATGTAAGTAGGGCTGAGGCAGGGTTGTGGGTAGCTTTAAGGTATGGGGTAGATTGAAGATTTATTCGGACTATTGTTAGGGGCGAGGGTGGGGGGTTTGGGGAAGTTTAGTTTTTAGGGCTCACTGGGTTTTTTATTTTTTAGGGGCATGGAAAGATTTAGGAAGGGCTGGAGGAGAGGAGGAAGGATTGGGAGAGGACACAGTGAGTTAGATTTAGTGCTTAGGGTGTGTGGGGGGTCGGGTAGTTTATATTTTAGGGTCAGGTGGGG